>NC_051846.1:133213519-133494853 GCF_002237135.1 Teleopsis dalmanni | reverse complement strand
TTAATTCGCCATTTTGACAACCATTTCTCCACCCGATATAAGTGAGATTGAAGTTGGTTTGAACCTAGCACAGCGTTTCTGTTTCGGCATAAAATTGCCGTATCATCGGCAAACGTTGTGGTGATAACTGAACTACTTATCGGGATATCAGATGTGTAAAGTACATACAATATAGGGCCAAGAACACTTCCTTGTGGAACGCCAGCTTCTATTGGGAAATTATTAGAAGTATATGATTTGCATTTCACTTTAAAGCTTCTATTATGCAGATACGATTCTAGAACTGAGTGGACATTTGCAGGTAATGAATAGCGTATCTTATATATGAGTCCATTATGCCATACTTTATCAAATGCTTGTTTAACATCAAGGAATACCGCTGAACAATATTCTCTGAGCTCAAATGCGTGTCTTATTTCATTCGTTATACGATTCACTTGCTCAATAGTTCCATGTTTTTCCCTAAAACCAAACTGGTGGGACGGTATTAAGTTTTGAACGTCAAGGAACGGTTTTAGCATGGTTTTAGAAAGGCATGGCAGTAAGCTTATTGGCCTGTATGAACAGGCAAGCGTGGGGTCTTTACCTGATTTATGAATTATAATAATCATGGATGTTTTCCACTCTGTTGGATAAAAGCCAAATTTAATTATGGCATTAAAAAGTCTTGTGATAAAATTTATGGCCAAAAGGGGTAAGTTTTTTATCATGATGGGTGAGATATTATCATATCCCGGTGCTTTTTTGCAATCTAACTTATTTGTGATTATTTGAACAAGATCATTGGCCGTGATATTCATGTCAATAGATGGTGCTGGTGGATCTTGAGTGGGAAAGTCATATTGTCCTGCTGCAGGATTTGGTTGGAACACCTCTTTTAGGTAATCAGCAAAAACGTTAGATTTTTCTTCATCACTTCGCGCCCAGTTTCCAAGAGAGTTTCATATTGGAGAATTGGAGTCTATGGGAGGATTTATACCTTTGCTAGCATTCCACAAAGATGAATGGTTTTTGCCATTTGGACATAGGTTTTGAATATAATTATATTGTCTGACTTTGTCTTCCTTGCTTAATGCAGATCTAAGTCTTCTTTGGGCTTCCTTAAATAAGTTTTGCGCTAAAGGGGACCTAGATTTTTGCCATTCACGCCTTAATCTACGTTTTTGTAAAACTAAATTCTCTATGTCACTATTTGTAAGAACTCTATTGAATCTGTAAATTTTATTGCCTTTAGGGGTGGAGTTTTCTGCTGCTGAAATCAGAATTGAGTTTAAAACCGAGGTTGCGTCCTCAATATGAGACTTACACTTTATCTTGTAATTTGTGTGTATGTGTGAGTTAATATACTTTTTATATTTGAGCCAGTTTGTTCTAGGACTTGTAAGGCTATAGGAACAGTCATATAACTGAGGACCATCAAGTAAGCAAAATGTAACTGGAGAATGGTCAGAAGACAAATCGCAGCTAGTGTATGTTGAGATAAAATTTTTGCTTATGCCTTTGGATACGGCGAAGTCTATTAGGTCTGGTATTTTATTGTTATCAGCAGGCCAATATGTTGGCTGCCCAGGAGAGATTACGTCTAGTGCATTTTTTCTATTTACAATTGAATTGTAGAGCTGTTTTCCTTTTGGATTACAGAGTCGTGAACCCCAATACGTGTGCTTGGCGTTGTAGTCTCCCGCCGCAAGAAATCTTTCACCTAGAGTTAAAAAGTAATCCGTAAATTGGGTCTCAGTAATGTTGAAGCGAGGAGGGCAGTAAACTGCCGATAAAGTTAAATTTTTTCCTGTGTGCTTAAGGCATATTGATGTGGCTTGCATATAATTATGAGCATATGTACCTAGAAAATTGTGTTTTAGACGCCTTCGTATCAAAATACCTGTACCACCATGTGCTTTGCCATCTGGGTGATTGGTTTTATAGAATAAATAACCAGGAATAGAAAAGAAATTTTTGTTAGTTAGATGTGTTTCTGAGCAAAGCATTACATCCACACTTTCTCGGGACATGAAATTTGTGAGTTCAAGTTTATGTTGGCTTAAGCCGTTTGCATTCCATGTACAAATTTTTAAAGTACTCATTATTTAGACAAAAACATTTGCATTAATTGGCTTTGCATTTTAACTATCTCGTTAAGAGTAGTTTGCATGATTGACATGAACTGAGTTAAGCTCTGAGTGAGAGTGGAGATCATTATTTCCAAACTATTACTTTGAACTGGAGGGGCTTGTTGCTTGTCAGATTTAACGACATTAGCATATGAAACACCTGGTGTAACAGGCTTAGAAGTTAAAGGTTGAGGTACTTCAACTAATTTAATGGTGTTGCTTCTTGTAGGATTACGCAACGCTTCTTTCTGCAGAGCTAACCTGTGCTTTAGTTCTTTATAAATAGGACAGCCTCTGTAGTTTGCAGTGTGATTTCCACTGCAGTTGCTACATTTTTTGGAGTTGGTATCCTTTAATGCTTTTTTATCGCATTCGGAACTATGGTGAAGCTCGCCACAAGCTACGCACACTGTACGAAGAGTGCAATATGACTTAGTATGGCCATACTCTTGGCAGTTTGTGCATTGCACCGGACCATTTCTTTTGTGGGGCTCCTCAACGCTAATTCTGCGGTGAAGTAAATACTGTAGGTTGTAGATGGGATGGCTCTCATTTTTTTTAAGCTTAGAAGCTTCCGGGTGAAGTTCAACTTTGAACATAGGTTGTGGGATTTTATCTTTGTTAACAATATTTATTACTGCTCTAGCGCTAAAGCCTTTTTCGCTTAGGGCATTTGTTATCTCAATGGGTTCTACATCTGATTCGATACCTTTAATTACGACAACAAGGCCCTTACTACTCTTTAGTTGGTATGTGTAGTAATTTTTTTTGCTGTCTTCGAAATATTTGGTTATGACTCTAAAATTGTTTTCAGTGTCGATTTGGATTTTGGTTTCGTGTATATTGCCCCTAGTTATAGGAACAATATGAAAAGTATTATTTCCAATCAGACTTGCAAGGATTGTAACTAGGTTATTTGAGCTGCGTTCACGCAAGTAGATTGGAGGCGGTTTAAAATTTTTGTTAATAGGCTGATTAGCTTCTTCTGTAGTTTCAGCTAATTCAGCAAATCTATTGCCAGAAAGAATGTTTGTAGTTGCACTATCTTTGATGGTTTTAGTTATTTTAGCACCTTTTGAATTGCTTTTTTGAGGACTAAGTTTGCGTTTCATATTTACATAGCGTTCCATGCCTGTTTGGACCTTTATTTTATTTTTTGGACTCGCTAAGTCGGAAAATGCAAGCGAAGTTGCTGAAGGTGCAATGTTTGACAAGCTTTTGTCAGTTTGTGTAGTTTTCAGAGGCAACGTATTCGATGCGTCTATTACCAAATAAGCATTACGTTTACTTGGAATGCTTATCGTATGTCTTCTTACTAGATTTTGATTGCTCATTTGCATACGTGGTTATATATGCAAATAGCAGGTGTGCTATAAGATTTACTTAATTTAACTACTATTAATATTAATTGATATTAAATTAAATTAACTATATAAATATAAGTAAAATTAAATTAAATTAATATAAAGAAGAAAATAATAAAAATAAAAATGAAGATGTAAAAATAAAATGAAAATGTGTAAAATATTATACTTTATATTCTAATAATTAAACATATAAATAAAAACAAAAAGAGAGAAAAAAGAATAATAATTATACTAAGAATAATAATAATAATAATAATAATAATAAAAAAATAATAATAATTAATAAAATAAATATCTTTAAATTCCAAAATCCAATGTTAGCACGTATGTTGGTTTTGATGTTGTGTTGTGTTGTGATGAATTGCGGGCTTCCAATTACAGCTTTTGTGGAACACGTTTGTAATAATACTAGCTGTCTCTATCAGCACTTTTTTGTTTTGTTTATATATTCACAAAACCGCACTGATATTTTCTTTGAATGCTTGCTCACTTTTTTTATTTTGAGCTTTAGAAAATAATTTGCTGTCTCTGTCAGCTATTTGAGTTTTTTTTTTTTATAATTAAAGTTGTGCAAAAATCAACAAAAATCGAAAAAGCGCGCGCTATTTTCAAATTAATATTTTATGCACTTTTGACTTTTAGGAATTGTTTTTTTGTCCGAGAATGTTCTGTTTTTTATTTTTGTATTAATAACAAAAGTAATTCTTTTAAAAGTGATTGTTATTTACTTGTTTTTATACTGAAATTTAAATTTTTCCGAGACCGGCTTAAAAACACGTCCGCTCACTAGAAAGTTCGAAAATAAGTTAACTGTTAATCAGTTGCTTGAACGACCCAAAATGCGTATTCTGATTAGTTTGTTGTGTGTCAATGCCTTGGCAGCACTCGCATCAACAGCAAAAGTGAAAAAGTGTGTTTACAAAATTGTTTACACACAATTCAAACAGCTGAGAGAGACAGCTAACAAATTTCTATACTAAAGTTCATTTTAAGTTATTATTACGACATATGGTACTGGCAGCACTATTAATCAAATTTGTACTAATCTGAGAATCACCGAAATAGTTGATTCTCTGCTTAGTTTCATTTTTGTGTGCAAATTTTTGATGTATTCAACTACTAAGCAACTAATCAGTTGCCTGAATACCCCTACTATAAAATTCACTTCGTATTCCAATGAATACCACAGAAACTCATTTATGTATATAACTATCCAAATGTTGGACATATTTTGTAGGATATTTAGTAAACAACATACAGTCATGCGGGCAAATGCATTCATAGAACTTACTAAATTCAATCCGGTAATTTCAGTTAATTATTTCATTTATTCAATAACTATTAGAAATACAGAAAATCTTCGTATGAGTGAATTGTTTATTTTTAATAGATCTATAACTTTTAGCAAGACAGTTCTTATGTAAAATTAAATATATCGGAGATATAAGCAACCAATGAATTTTATGGAAAAAATCGTTATTTTCCAATCTTTGGAGCTCTTGGGGCACCATTTCCACTTATCCAATTGAATTAAAACTTCACACAGATTATTTTTTTTCAGTAAAATGAACCGATCTGGGGGATGCCGCGGGCAATTTCCCCACTTTCGAAAATTAATGGCACCCTAATATACATGTGATTTAATTGGAGTAAATCTTAATGTTTTGTTGCATATAGTTAAAAAATACTAGTTATATGTATTCCCCCGGGATTGTTTAGTTTCGTTTTCTTATTTTTATTAAATAAAATAAAGCGAAAAAAGCAATCTATTGTATTTTTTTTAGTGAATTTTCTACATTTTTTATTTATATTCAAATAAAAAATTTGTCCAGAAATTAGAATTACCTTAAAAACAAAGTGGTTCTAATTTGCGAGCGCCGACTGTATATAAAATTTATTGTAACGAACCTGGAGAGGCTGAGGATACCCCAGCAAAACGAATCGACCCCAAGAAAGTGTGTGACCTGACTCTAAATGTTTCCTTGAATTCTGAAGACGAAATTGAAAGCGCGATTGTTTATTTAAGCGATATTATTGCTTTCGCCCTAACAAATTCTACTTTAACACTAAAACAAAACGTTATTCAAAACAAGATCTCGCCGGCCGTTAAATGAAAGATAATTGACAGAAAAAAACTGAGAAAACAGTGGCAAATAAATAGCTTCCCCGAACTAAAAAGCGCTTAAACAAACTAACAAAAGAACTGAAATGCCAGCTACTTAATGAGAAAAATGAAAACCTACAAAAATGCATAATGAACCTGACAGCTGACAAATCCATAAACTACTGAAAAACAACTAAAAATATTAACAACTCTATAATGCATAAACTAGCTCTGAGGAAAGCAAATGGGACTTGGTTAGAACCAACTCCGAAAACGCTGAACTATTTGCCGCCTATTTCGAAGCTACGTTTAGTAACCCAAAACAGCAAGATAGCAACATAGCCCAGAGCAGCTCTACTCGAAATACTGAAATAAAGAAAGTTTCTATAACAAATATTAAAAATACTATTAAAAATATAAGATCAAATTAAAAGAATCACCGGGATATGATGGTATTACGGGAAAGATTCTGACAGCTGCCTCAACATGCATTTGTATATCTGAAAATTGTGTTTAATTGCGCTTTTCACTTTAAGTATTTTCGTAAAGTATGGAAGTATCAGAAGGTATAACTATACCCAAACCAAATAAAAACATAACTCTCAAAAGCTCATACAGACCAATTAGTCTATTACCAGTTATGTCAAATTGTTTGAAAAAATACTTTTAAAAAGACTAGAATAGATTCTTCACAAAGATAAACTTATTCCTGACCACCAATTCGGTTTTCGAAAAAATATTCGACTATACAACAAGTCCACAGAGTTGTAAATAAAATAAAAAGTGATATTAACACAAAACAATTTTCCTCGGCGGTATATCTAGACGTTCCAAAGGCTTTTGACAGCGTTTTTCATAGGGGTCTCCTAACCAAGTTATCTCAGCTACTTCCAACAAACTTTTACCTCATAATAAAGAGCTATCTACAAAATAAATAATTTTATGTAAAATACAAAGACTCAATCTCCGAACTTAAACAAATGAAAACTGGTGTGCCTCAAGGAAGCGTACTAGGTACATTACTCTACCTGCTTTACACTGCTGATATCCCAATACCTTCTTATTCTCAAAGTTTGATAGCAACGTTTGCACATGATACAACACTAATTGCAGCTGATATAAACTTTAACAAATCTACAGACAACTTGCAGAATTATTTAAACGCATCGCTGGAATGGTTCGACAAATGAGGAGTTCAAATAAATACAAATAAAACAGTACATGTCATCTTCACGAATAAAAAATATAACCTAAAACGTATAAAAACAATGATGAAGTCTTCACACACACAAAGGCAAATTACCTTGATATTACTATAGATAGCATATTAACTTGGAAAGACCATACTCAAGAAAGAAAGAAACTAAGCGTCGCTTTGGACAATTGTACTGGCTACTCTGCTCAAAATCAAAACTAACATTGGAAAATAAACTTCTAATGTATAAAACGATAATCGCTCCAATTTAGAAATATGGAGCCGAAATATGGGGCACAGCATGCAAATCAAACCTACAAATACTGCAAAGACTACAATCAAAATAGTTAAGACTATCATTAACGCTGACTGGTATATCTTAAACTACGACATTCATCGTGACTTAAAAATACCCTTCTTTGCAGACGTTATCCTAAAAAATAGCAAAAATCACGCGGATAGATTACTTTCCCTTCCTAACCCAACAATGAGGCAGCTACCAAATGACGAAGCCACATATAATAGGCGATGGTAACGCTTATATCCATCAGAACTATCTATATTATAATAACCCATACTATCTATCTAATATATTCATAGTTAGTTCCTATTCTATTTAATTGACTCATTTATTCCATCATCTATCTACCTATTAATTAAATTTTCTTATACTATTTAATTTAAACAAGTTTTTTATCTATTATTAATAATCATGTAATTCTTAATCTTGTTTCTGAGTTATTATTTGAATTTCCATTATGTATGTATACTAAATGCTAAATCTTGCCAGTTGTATAAATAAAGGGAAGCAAAAAAAAATAAAAATGTAAGAAAAATTTACATAGGTCTAAGAGAACTAGTTGGCAGTCATACTGTCAGGAAATAAAAGGCAATTCCGAAACCTCTAGACTGCATAAAATTTTATCCAAAAATCCATCCATCCCTGAATTACTCACAAAATCGGATGGGATATGGTGCAACAACAGCAGTGAATCATTACAATTACTATTTGATACTCACTCTCCGGAATTCTTTACTTCGGTAATTGCATCCACGGAGTACCTTAGTCTCTCACCGGTTAACTCTATTAAAGTAAACTTTCAGATAATTAAATGGGCCATTTTCAGTTTCAAACCCTATAAATCACCAGGAACGAATGGTGTAAAGTTGAAAGATTGAGTATTCGTTTAATACTGATTTTATTTTAAAATGTATGCTCTATTTATACAAAAATAATCTTAAAACTAATTTAACTAATTTACAATATTTATTGCCTGTTATCGCTTGTTTGAGTGGATTGTATTTTATTTAATTTTATTACCAAAAAGATTCAAAAAGAATACAAGAAAACTCCGGCACCTATGATTTATCTTTCTATTGTTTTACAAATATATTTTTATTACCGTAATTAGAAACAGTGCCGTGTATCGTAAAATGTATTTTAATATTGTACAATGTTACTATTTTAGTTTTGGGTTTTTTTTATTATTACCAATGTTTTTTTCCTTCGTTTACAATTCTGAGAATTTGAACGATAATAGGCTTCAGATAATAAACTATAAATATAAGCACATCCTGCCAGCGTACTAATAAGCAGAGTTGTTAATTCTGCGCTATTTTAATTTTAATAGTTTTGTAATTGTAATTTAAAAACTGGCATATGTCTTAAAATAACACGTTCATTATTGAACAAATGGTATACATACAATTGAGCTCCAAAATAACAGGGAGCTAATACGTAATCGCCTTCTGGTCATTTGTATACATTGTTTCAATTTCAACTATGTTCCTACTAAAGGGAGGGAGGTTAGAGTAGTTTTTATCCCCAAAGAAGGAAAACATCACAACATAACCTTAATGAACTACGCCCTCACAGCATGCCTACACTAAGAGAAACTCTACGGAGACAGCCCCTCACGCCCTCACAAATAAAATTGAAAAATCTATACAATTTAAAGAATTCTGTCTGTAGTGGCCTTTAACAATATACTCCTAAATGCAATAGCAAGCGCGGTCTCGCATCTGGGTGTTGATGATGCGCTCATTAGCTTTATAAGTCAGTTGCTAACTAGTAGACTCATTGAAGCGACGATGGGCCTTTCAACAACACTCAAAGATGTAAACAGAGGTACCCCAAGGGGGAGTAGTCTCTTCTGCTAATTAAACTTTAGGCTGAGGGCTGTGAAACTATTGGCTATATGGATGATATTGCGATAGTAGCCACCGGAAAATATCTCAATATCCTAAATTAATAAAAATAAAAATGTTCTTGGAATAAATTCCAACAAAACCGATACCGATATCATAAAACATACTGTCCCTAATCTATATCTACCCGCTCTACGAGGTTCTGTATTATATTTGAAGGAGGAACACAAATAAGAAACTCACATGAAAGCAAAACACCTTAGAACGCACTAGAAAAGCCAATATTGCGCTCCTTGTATGTCAAAAGGTTATTGTTAGGTAGTGGAGTCTTCAACCACGCAACACTCAATGGCTCTATATAACTGTCATTAGCCCCATATTGCTGTAAGGTATCACAGTGTGGTAGACAGCTCTTGATAAATCTTCATACTATTCGATACTTAACAGGGTTCAGTACTTACGAGAGCTGAACTCTGAACAAGCGGGGCATTATGCACCACACCATCTATTGCACTAGATTAAGTGCTTCATTTACTACCAATGGACATTATCAGTAATTACGGATACTCCTCCATTTTTAATCTTTTCATTTAACTTCTAAAAAAGTTTCCTACATCCCTTCCATTCTCAACTTCGACAGAAAACTTAATGTCGAATTTCCAACTAGAAATTTATGGACATCAGGTGATCTCTTCTTAGGTCAGAGCTCGACCATTTTCACTGACGGATCCAAAACAAGTGATGGTGTAGGCAGTGGAGTTTCCTCAGAGAAATTAATTAAATCTTGCTACTTAAGGCTTCCAGATCATTGTAGTGTCTTTCAGGCGGAAGTGATCGTCATTAGGAAAGGTTTGAATGTGTATGATATATTTGGCAGGAATGCACATAATATCAGACAGACAGGCTGCTTTAAAGTTCTTTAGGGCAGTTTAATTTACATCTAGGACAGTTTTTGAGTGCTACACATCTCTAAACGAAATGTCGACGCAGCTCAATATTCCTCTCATCTGGATACCCGTTCATAGGGATATATTTGGCAATTGCAGAGAAGAGGAGCTAGCTAGAAAGTGTGCTTTAGAGCCTCTCTCCCAATACCGAAATAATCTAGACATATCGCTAACATCATGCAAACTGTAATTGAGTTCTTTCTGCACTCAAATTTTCATAAAAGGTGGAAAGTCCCAACAATATGGAGGCATTTGTATATAATCTGGCCACCTTCCGATAAAAGAAAATACAAAATTCTCATTGACACACCCCGTACAGATATCGGTCTTTTGGTAGGTGCTTTGTTTAAGTGGACTCTGGTAGTATAACATTATTGTAACCCACAAGAATACACAACAAGTATCTTAAATAGTATTTTAAAATTTAATCCAGTAAAATTCGTATTTGGTTTAAGAATTGTAGAAAAGGCCATACATATGGGCGCACAATGCGGTAAACGTCCCCGTTATGTAAACTGCGTTAGTAAATATGATCTGCTGATTGTTTAAAGACTGCCAATTACTGTAATGTTAAAAAACACAATAAGTCTCCTATAGCACGTTCATAAACCTTAATTTAGGTAATTGTGTTCATTAAGGCCGTTAATGAAAACATATGTTTATTTCGAACTTTATTTAATGTTATTTAATGACCGTATTAACCAATATCCATCACTTCCTCCGGTTTCTCATAATTATTAAAGAAAGTAATTGTTTATGCTTATACTTATTTAGTATACCTATAGTATATATTTACATTAGATATAGTTTTATATTTTATATACACATAGTAGAAAAAGTCTACGGATATTCACAAATTTTTTCTTAAATTACGCATAACTTTTTTAATTTTTACTCAAATTCATTTTTATTTCCTGATTTGTTTTAACCAAAGAAACAACAATAAAGTTCCAATATAAAAACTAAACAGTTATTCTTTAAAAAAAAATTAAACATAATTATATGCAAAAGTAGCAATTTTTGAAGCAGAAAAAGTCTACGGATATTTTTTAATATTTACATTTACCGTTAATTTAAATTCGCTTGCACGCATAAAAGTGTCATTAAATGATATTTAATTATTAGTTGACTTCCCAAAGAGTCTAAAAATTAATCATTTAATAATATTTTTTTATATAAGCAATAAATTTTTACAATATAAAATAAAAGACGTGAAATTAGTTTTAGTGAGCGACAAATAACTGTTAAATTTTAGAAAGATGACGTAAGCCAAAGAAAAATTGCGGAAGATATTGGTCGTCAATATTCATCTGTGCAGAGAACTACAAATAACTTCAAAGAGACCAGTACTTACGTTTCTAAACCTCGCACTCGCCACCCCTCAATTCTGTCAAATAGAGAAAGACGTAGCATAATCAACCAGTTGAAAGTAAATGCAAGAGTAACAGCCTTTAAACTAGCTGAACATATTGCCGAAATACTTGAAAACAAAATATGTCCTAAAACTGTGCGGAAAATTTTGAAAAAATGCATTTATTATACCCTGATTGCAGGAAAGAAGCCATACATATCCAGATAATATAGAATAAACTGATTAAGCTTTGCAAGAAAGCATATAAATAAACCCATAACGTTCTAAAAATGAGTTATTTTTTCCGATGAGAGTTAATTTTACATATTTTGAATCAAAGTTAAAAAACTTGTAAGGAGAAAATTATGCGCAGCCTATGATAAACAAAACTCTATTTCAACAGTAAAACGTGGTGGTGAAGGCGTAATGATTTAGGGGTATATAGCAAGTAATGGTGCTATCAGACTTAAATTTGTACAAGATACAATGAAGATATATGCGTATCTAAATATTCTGAAAACAAATTTAAAAGAAAATGTCAGAATGTTAGGACTTGAGGCAACCTTTTTTTTTCAGCGGAGCAATGACTCTAAACATACAACAGTCATCGTACGGATTTGGATGCTGTACTATGCTCTTAGGCAACTTCAAACACGACCAGAATCACCAGACCTTATACAGATTAACAATCTAGGTTAGTATCAAGTAGCGTACAGTAGTGTTATTTGTTTTTTTTTTTATTTTAAATTGTAGTGTTAGGCAATAGACAATAACTCGAATTTTAGGATTTTTTTAGCATAATATTTATTTAATATAGCTGATGTTGTGTTCATGTGGTGGGTTTATGTGTGGTGTTATGATGTTCGTGTGCGTTAAAAAGTTGATGTTGCTACGACGGCACGATGTAGACGACTGACTGACTTGACATTTGTTACTTTACATTTGTTACTTGACATTTGTTGAGCTGTCATCACAAATTTGCTCTGCACGCAGCGTTGATTTATTAATGCCTTTCATGCCTTATTAACATTTTACCACCCGGTGAATCCTGCGGAGCGGCTAGCTTAGCGGCTGGACGCCGTATAATACCATGGCTTGTTCGTACATTAGCGATCCATGCTTGTCCAGCTTTGGCGGTGGTGACATCAAGGATACGGCCCATTTTCCATTGACTTCTTGGCAAATTGGAGTCACATATTATCACCAACTGAACGGACTGTAACGGCTTTACTTACTAGTGCCATTTTGGATGCATCAATAATTGCGAAAAATATTTATTTATTTAAAATCGATTTTTAAGGTTTTGCGCAATTCGCCATTGTTTGCATAAGCAGATCTTCTTTTCGTCTTCACATGGCGTTTAAGTGGAATTTAAACATCCCAATAGAAAATGATTGGGAGTAAGCGATTCCGGACTGTCTGCTGTGTAACGACATAAATTTTTACAATAAATTTTTGTGCTACATATTAGCTAGAAGAAGAAAAAAATACAGTCTGTATGTTAAATAACTACCACCGCTACACATAATATATATACTAACTCACGTGAAGATAACTGAAGTAGACTTAGCTGGAAAAAACATAAAATTGAATTAAAATGTTATTTAACATATCATGGACATTACCTGCGATCCTCGAAGCCAATGTACCGCGGGCATCGCTACATGCAATGTGCAGATGCTAAAATAATACGGAAATAATTTAATTTTGTTTTTAAATTTTTTTTTAATGAATGAATGAATGAAAAAACTTGTAAACACAACAACAATGAACCATTATTATAGAAAACACGTTTAATTTTTAAACAAATATCTATTTTAAACAAATATCTATTTTAAACAAATTTATAAATAAAAAGGAAAAAAAAAAACAACAAACACAAAATAATTTAACATTCTTGGTTGTACAAATTTTATTTTTATACACATAAACAAAACAAAAAAACTCCGGCACCAACTAAGCACACCAACACTAGTTTTTTTTATAGTTTCTAATTTGTTTAATTATATCTTCACATTTAGGGTTGAATATTATTGAATCCACAATATATATATTTTATACCTTGGTTTAAGTTATTAATATACTTTATTTTCACTAATCAAATATAATTTTAAGAAAATACACACGAAATAAACAAGGCGCGTAGTAAAAGTACTAAAAATCACGGCGAAGTAGAAGAAAAGGAAAACAGTAGAACACAAAGTTCAACTTCACGCCGAAGTCAATTACAGCAATGAATACCGGTACGCTACACCAAAAAGCTCCGGTATGCTCGATATAAAAGGAGGAACATTTCACATAATAAGGGACTTGGTTTTCGACAAGTAAAAGAACAAGTACTCTGGCTCATTGGGCCTTCTGGTAAATTTTACCAAAGACTTGCAATTTTATTTTTCCAAAACAAGTACACTTGCCTATTGGTCATCTGGCACATTGTGCCAAAAACCTGGCTCCTGGAGTCAAACGTAGTTTAAAATTTTCTTTCTCGTCTTATGTGTATTATATTTTTTTAACCTGGCTCATTCGGCCAAATAGTTTTTTTTTCACAGCACGGAGTAAACGTTTTTTCTTTTTTTTTATTATTTTACAACAGAGGAGGGGCTCAGGAAGTCACACTGGGGTTGCCAAAATCTTTTTACAAGTAATATATTGAGAAGTAAAAATTCTGGCGTCAACATATTTTTTTTTATTATTGAAAAGCAAAAGGAATGCTTTCAATGAATGATCACTTATTATATGCTAAATAATTTATTTAGAATTTGTTTAATTAAACTTTGTTAATCATAAGTTTTTTTTTATGGAATAAATAAAGATATATATAATTTATATATATAAACAACGTTCTTTTCTTCTAAAACAACGTCTCAGCGAAACTATAAATAAATTGTCTCGACTCTGGACGACGGCTGACGATACCCCAGCAAAAACTAAAAATTTTTGAACGTCACCCAAAGTGTCGTTACAGCTGTAAGAGGTATGTCCGCTAACGGGCAACTATTGATTATATTTTCTGCTTCTATTAGTACGCTACAAAAGTTATCAATACGAGGTGCTTCTTCTTTTAATACTCGATGTAGTATTCGTTTTGTACACTGGACAAGACGTTCCCAACATCCACCGGTTGATGAATTAGCAGGACTGTTAAAGATCCATTCCGCACCGGTTTTAGCACTTTCTTGTTGTATAGCGTCAAAATCTAACAACCTCTCCTGTTTCTTAAGTTTTGACTTCTGATGCGAACAGGCACTCCACGACTGTTTACAAAATTCTTCAGGCAAAATAGAAAAGCATCTGTTGATTAATCAGTAGAAATTTCGAGATGTATAGACGTGTCTTCTCACTGCGTCGTCCAATTGTTACAAAAAATGGACCACAATAATCTGTACCAGTATATGTAAATGGTTGGACATATGACGTAAGTCGATCAGGGGGTAATTGACCCATTAATGGCACTGCTGGCTTAGATTTATTACGTATGCATACCGGGCAATTTCTTTTAATTATATTTAGCAAGGAATGACAGTTTGATATCCTAAACTGTTGACGAATTTCGTTTGTTGTTAACTTACTGTTTTGATGATGATTCTTTCTATGATAGTGGTCCATGCTAGTAAGGCGACATTGTGATTGTGTGGTAAGATTATTGGATGACGTGCGGAATCGGGCAAGCAACAGGCGGCATAAATTCTTCCATTAATACGAAATACTCCTTGCTCATCTAATTTTGGTGTTATTTGAAGCAATTGACTGGACTTCAGCAATTCTTTCTTGTTCTGTAGAGCATTCATGTTTATCTTATAAAGTTTATATTGAACTTGACGGCATATATAATTTTCAGCGGCTGTAAACATTTTTGGTATTAATTCTCCCTTACATCGCTGTTTCAGTTTTAAATTGTTGACGAATCGTAGAATCCAAGCCGTAATCGGTTATGTACATACCGAAAATATTTTATTGGCAAATAATTTTATTATATTCGTTACAATCACTTCGTTATTCATTTATTTTATATTATTTTACGCGCAACGTGAGGGTTTCACATTTGTGTGTCATTTCCGTTCTTTTTGTCTCCTCTTCTTCGTATCAACTGTCATTCACCTTTCATGCTGCCTCGCAGGGCTGCATTCAGCTCAATATTACTAGGAGTTGCTTTTTTACTGTTACATTCCACCCTCCCGTGAATCTTCGCAAGATTCACTAATCTGACATGCGGCTAGCTTGGTGGCTGGACGAGTTAGGATACCATTCTTGGTCTGTACGCAAGCTGATCTAACCTGACTGGTCTTGGAAGGAAACACTTCAACAATTCGACCGTTGAGCCATTGACCTCTTGATAGCAGATTGTCACAAACGATCACACAATCCCCAACTCTAAGCGGCACCACCTCCTTACACCATTTAGGGCGTCGAAAAAGTTGAGGCAAGAACTCTGTAGTCCACTATTTCCAAAAACGGCTGTTTATATCTTGGACGATATGCCACTGTTTACCGAGGCTGATAGGTATAGCATCGTTATAGCGTGTCTGTGTACTATTGGCACAGCCTAACAAGAAATGATTTGGTGTGAGTGGCTTCTGCTCGCTGTGCGTCAAAGGAATGTCTGTAAGCGGTTGGCTGTTAATGATGTTTTCAGCTTCAATTAGTGCGGCCATTAACGTTTCCACCTTCGGTGCTTCTTCTCTGATTGACTCGAATAATAAACGCTTGATCATTCTTATAAGGCGCTCCCAGCAACCACCTGCAATGGGATTCTGCGGACAATTGAATATCCATTCAATTCCAAATGTAATGGCTTCCTCACGTATATCATTAACATCAAGAAACTTCTTATCAGCACATAATTCCCTTTGTGACCCAATAAAATTGGTGCCATTGTCACTACGCATTCTGACTGGTGTACCACGACGGTTAATAAAACTGCGGAAACAGACTAGAAACGCATCTGTTGATAAGCTATCGACGATGTCTATATGCACAGCACTTACTGGTAAGCATGTGAATATGACAGCCCAGCGTTTCTTACGGCGACGACCAATAGTAACATGTAATGGTCCAAACAGGTCAACACCTGTTCATGAGAATGGTCGTACATACGGTGTTATACGGTCGACTGGGAGCTGTCCCATTAACGATGGCTCTGGCTTCGCGGCTTCGAGGCGGCATTCCATACAATTGCGTTGGACTGATTTCAAAAGTGGCTTGGCACCAATTATCCAGAATTTTTGGCGTACGGCGTTGATAATTGTAGCTTGATTTGGATGTTTGTAGGCAACATGATAGTGTTTCATTATTAGTTCGGAGACGACACGGCGTTTCGGCAATATAATAGAGCGTCTAGCTTCAAGAGGCAGATATATGGCTTCGTCAGAACGTACGGTAACAGAACGTTTAAGTCTAAAAAAGGAACTGAAACGGTTAAATTTTATCAATGTTTCACTGGCCTGATATTGTAGTAATATCGGTGTCGTAATCTCTTCTTCTAGCGTGACAGTATAAAACGAAAATGTAGCAATTGGCCAGCTATTTTGTTCTTGACATAAAAATGTTGCCATTGTTTATTTTAGGCACCTCTTTGGCTCTTTTTGCAGCGTCAGAAGGGTTCATCTTAGTTGGCACCCATCTCTATTGGTCTTCTTTCGTTGAGGTCAATATTTCAGCTATACGATGCCCAAAAAATGGTTTGAATCTGCGATTTCTCGAATTTATCCAACAAAGAACGGTTTCGGAATCAGTCCAAAATACTATACGGCTTATGTTTATGTCATGTATGTCTACCACCAGCTTTGATAATCGAGTAGCCAAGACTGCAGCCTGCAGTTCCAACCTTGGCATGGATAGGAGTTTCTTAGGCGCTGTGCGAGTCTTACCACAGACGAAAACTACATCGACTGCATATTGATGTTTAATTCGCAGATACACTGCTGCAGCAAATGCAACTTGACTAGCATCCATAAATATATGGATTTGGACCTCTTTGGCAATGTTGAGATGCGGCGAGTAGCATCTTGGTACAAAGAAATTGCCCATTCTGTCGAATTCGTCCCGCCACCAAACCATTTTTGAGATAACGTAGATGGTAACAAGTCGTCCCAATTTAATTTGGTTTTCCAGGTTTCTTGCAATAATACTTTGGCAACAAGTAAAAAATTCGCTAAGATGCCGTATGAATCAAATATAGCCATCACAATTCCTAAAAGTTCTCGCTTTGTTGGAACCCTTTTACCCTCGATAACTTCTTTAGCTATGCGATGAAATTTTGTTAAGAATAGAAACGAATCATTTGTTACGTTCCAATACATTCCCAAGATTTTCTCAGTTTGGCTCTGCCGATTCAAACAGATGGCCTCTGCACTTTCACTCTAAATTTTACAAATTTGATGAAAAATTACGAAGTTCAAAGCCGGCGTTTGCATTAATTTGTATCACTTGTTGACAAATTAGTAGAGCGTGCTCTTCTGTATCGAAACTGGCAACGTAATCGTTTACGTAAAAGTTCTTATTGATGGCAGATACAGCTTCCGGATATTGGCTTCGATAACTTTCGGCATTATGGTTCTTAAGAAATTCAGCGCAACAGGGCGAACATACTGCTCCGAAGATCATAGACATCATGACATATTGTTCGATCGGTGACACTTCGCAATCGCGTGTTGGCAGTCTTAGATTGGAAAAAACGTAAACGTTTTTAATCTCATATTGTTCGCCAGCTTCACCCTTTATGTTGACATTTACCACTGTTGAGTTTTGAGTCACCTTCTCTTCATCATACCACTGCATCGTTAAGTGTTGTTTCTTGCCTTTAAGGTCTAACTGACTTGCAGTTTTAGCATCTAATATAGTGATTGACGACCCTTCATCCACAAGTACGAAAATCCTCAGTTGTCCCTTTGGACCCATAATTTTTATCGGAACCAATTTAAAGAGAAAACCGGAACATGGCTTGGCACAACTCAAAACCTGTTAAACTGATCCAGACGTAGGCGGTACTTGTTGGGACTCATGTAGCAATCTATTATGATTTTTACGGCAGGATCTTTTCATTCGGCACTGTATGACATTGTGTCCATTCCGCAAACATGAAAAACACAAACGAAGCTGCTTCACCTTCACCCAACGCTGCTGATCATTTTTACTCAAAAACGCTTCACATGTAACTGTGGCTGTTGTCAATATTTAATCATAGCAAGCTCAGTTACAATTTGAATGATATAGACAGCATCAAATTTGTAAAAATACATAGAAAAATATTTTCTAGGGAGAAGTTTCAACTTTCTGTCTGAACAAAAATTAACGGAACATAATAAAATATTTTTCAAATTTAAATATGGTTTATGAATTTTCATTTTGATTAAAAAATACAAAATCATCGCTATATATTGGTGACCCCGACGTGATTTGAAAACGCAACACACGAGCATGCCGGTGACACATTCAGATGATAAATCTGGATTCAGACCATTTCAATTAAACAACTCAACGGGTCACATTTCACAACAGGAACTATTACATCCGACTGAACGACACCATTCAATTAGAGAAGAAGTGTCCCGAATTGCAGTTAAAATACCTCCTTTCTGGCACGCTAGGCCTGAGTTGTGGTTTGCGCAGATAGAGTCGCAGTTTGTTAGTTCAGGTGTTACCACAGAGCAGACCAAATTTCATACAGTAGTCGCGTCAATTGATGGAGTTATCCTCCCGCAAGTCACGCCTACTGAAAATCCGTACTCCACTCTGAAGAAGCGTTTGCTTAAAGAATTTTCAATTTCCGAGCAAAAAATATTGAGAAAACTGCTTCAAGACATGGATTTGGGCGATTTGCGTCCTTCTCAACTCTTGCGTGAGATGAAAAACTTTGCCGGAACATAAATGGATGATGCTTTATTTAGGTCAATGTGGATGACGCACTTGCCAGCGAATATGCGTGCTATCATTTCAGTAAGCAGCGAACCTCTGAATAAAATCGCTATCATGGCAGATAAGATCGCCGAAGCGAATGACGCTTGTTCTATTCAAGAAGTTCGTTTGCCGACAACCTCCACGGTAAGTGATGTTTCTTTTTTTTGTTTTTTTTGTTTATTGTTATATTATATACAATCTGTAAAAGAACCTTCAGTATTACTTATGAATATAAAAATAGAAAAAGTGATTTGTAGACATGTGCGGGACACTCAGTAGTAAACACCGCTAAAGATTAAATTACAACTAATAATAATGATGACTACTACTCACTATTATGAGTAAATAGTTGGCTATAAATATTTAATTTCAGTGAGTTTACAATTACGATTCACGTGTTTAGGGTTCTACTTGGCAAGTCCGACGTAGAAACTCTTCTTAGTGGACGTGAATGATTGATATCTGATAGTAGCTCGTGTGCCAGTGGGTTCGGGTGATTTGATAGTCTTATACGATAGTTTTTGCTGATTGTTTGCATTGCTTCAAACACTGATGGGACGTGGATATCGCGCTGTAAAGTACTATTTGGGATATACCATGGAGCAGCCGCACATAAACGAAGTATTTTTGATTCAAATCTTTACAATATCGCTATATTAGATTTTGCAGCTGTTCCCCAGATCGAGACACCGTAGGTCCATATTGGTTTCAAAATAACTTTATATAAAAGTACTTTATTGTTCAGTGATAGTTTTGAATTTTGGCAAAGAAACCAGTGCATGGAGCGCATTTTTAGACCCAGTTGCTTGCGTTTCGTAAATATATGATGTTTCCAGGTGAGACGCCGATCAAGATGAACACCTAGATACTTCACGTGATCGGATTGTGGTAGTACGTTATTATTTAGTGTGACTGGTGGACAGTAACCATCGCGAAGAGTGAATGTGGTTTATGCAGATTTGGATTTATTAGCTTTAATGCGCCATTTGTTTAGCCACACTTGGATGCTATCTAGGTTTGTTTGCAACTGACTAGTAGCGACTGTTGGGTTTTTGCTTTTAGCCATGATCACTGTGTCATCGGCAAAAATTGCGGTATATGTTGATGTGTCAAGTCGTAAGTCAGCTGTGAATAGTGTGTAGAGGGTTGGACCTAGTACACTCCCTTGTGTAAGAGTAATAAAATTAAAACAATAGATCACTCTTATGAGTTTAAGTTCGTTTTATTGTTTATCGAAAGATAATCACACACGAAAATTATAATGTTTAATATTTAAAACGCTAGCACGCGGTGATCGACCAAAAACCATTCACTGACTAACTGTTTCGTTTTTTGCTTTTTGTTTCTTCTTCCTTCCAGTCAGGGCTGCCATCCTCTTACAGCTCGGCCTTTCCTGCTGCTTCGGATCGTCCTCGATCCGTGATTGTCGAGTTGTTTCCTTCGTCTTCGTCAGCACCTTCGTCTTGACCGTCGCAGAACTGAGGTAAAGCACACCATGATTTCATTTTGTCGCTGGAGTAAACCGACGAATAATGGTGCTGAGTACGTTGGGAACCAAGTATGTCTTGCACGACATAGCGATCGTTACCTAGTACGCGTGTAATTTGAAATGGGCCTTAATATCTGGGTTCAAGTTTACGTGAGGTGCCGGTGCATGGTGCCTCGTATTCAACCACAACCAAGTCGTCAACGTTGCACTTAGTCGGTGTTGAGTGCTTTTTGTCATAACGTTATTTAGCCTTTAGTCGTTCTGTATTCAGCCGCTTTACTGCTTCATTAAGATTGTTCGTTAGATTGTCGTTCAATATATCATCTCGCTGTAGAACAAGCACTATCTTATTCTGTAGTATATCTCGTGGTTTAAAATTGAACAACAGTTCTTGTGGCATTCGAGGAGTCGTTTTATTGCGCATACTGTTTATCGACCATTGAATCGTACGAAGGGACTCGTCGCAGCGCTTGTTGTTATTTATCGTAGGTAATATCATAGAGAGTATAGTTCTATTGCATCGCTCGACTAAGCCATTTGCTCGTTGTGTTCGTACAGAATTAGATATATGTTGAATGTCGTTCTCGTTGCAAAACCGTTTGAATTCTTTCGATGTGAATGCCGCACCGCGATCCGATATAATTCTCTGTGGCATTCCCACATAACTACTTATTTCACTGAGAACGTCGATTACATGTCGTGTCGCTGTACTTTTCACTGCTCGAATAATTGTAAAACGTGTGAACGCGTCGATAACAACCAACATGTGCTCTTTTTGTTTTGAGCTTTTCGGAAAGGGACCTAAGTGATTGACGTGTACGGTTCGGAACGGTATTGGTTCAATTTCGCTAATTAACTCAGTTTTAACAAACTGCTTATGTTCGTTTTTCTTAACAATTTCACCGCATACGTTTTCAAAAGTTGTTTCCCCATTTACCACCGTCATTCACATACTTTTTAACATATCTTGCCCTAGTAAGAGATCCACCTGCAACAGTTCGTTGTCTACTACGTACAGACATACAACTCGCTCAAGGCTGTCTATTTTCATGTTAACGTGTATTTTTGTATGTGCGTAAACAACACCACCGCAAAATCCATTTATCTTAAGGGTACATTCTTCTTTAACGCATTTGAGACAATTCGCTGACATCTGTCTAATCATACAACATTCACTGCCAGTATCGATCAGTGCCGTGAATGTATGATCGTTAATCGAAACAACTTTCTCCAACTGATTGCCTTGAATAACTGTCTTATTCACAGATTTCGTCGTACGTGTTCCTACGCTTTTCTTGCCGCAGTTTTCAGGCTCGTTTCTAGAATGTACTTTTTGGCAGTCAACGCACCTACGTCTACGTTGTGGTTGGCGGCATTTCGAAGGAATGTGTCCCTTTTTTTGGCAATTAAAACACACCAACCGCTTATCGTTGTCGCTTTTCCATCTGCTTTCATTTCAAAATTTGTTCTTTCGGGTTTAAACGTACGCACCGGCAAATTTTCCGAGTAATCAACTACTATTTGGCGAAACTCACGCATCGAACTAAAACGATTTGCTGCAATAGCAACTTGCAGTTCACGCTGTTTAAGGCCATTTCTCGCATATTTGATAATAGCTGATTCACTCAGTCCGAATTTTTTCCCAAGCGCGCCTATGCGAAAACAGTAGTCGAGGAGACTTTCCTTAGGTTTTTGCATCGTTTGTGACATTTTAAAGTGTGTAACAGCCTCATCTGGCACACTACTAAACTCGTCGAACAAGCCTTTAGATAATTCAACCCAACTCGTATATAAATCTACCGAGGAGTCCAACCAGAGTTTTGCCGCGCCTTTTAACTGGCTATACACCGCTAATAGCAAACATTTCTCGTCCCACTGGTATGCTGCGTAGGCCTTATTTACCCGTTCTATAAATTGCTCGACCGAAATCGAGGCTTCCTCTGTCGGGTCAAATTGAGGAATCGTTGCCGAAATCTCTTTCACCGAAAATGGACTACGCGCCATGCATGTGACCGCGCTACTAGTTGGAGAATTCGATCGTTCTTGATTAATGCGCGTATTTGTTGCACCAACGTTAAGACTTGTTTGCAACATATGCATCATTGAGCTGAACATATCTCGTAGTTCAGTAATTTGCTCCTGTACGTTTGCACTGGCCACTTCGATACTATCTGATCCGACGGCTTCACTTAGACGCAGAATTAATTCATTTTTAAGGCCTTCCGTCGATAGTCCTTCTTCGTGCAGTCGTTCTTTTAATTCCGTTAACTTTAAACTGTTTATTTTTACGCGCGACATTATGTTTGTTTCAACCGCTTTTGAATTTCACAACGAAATGAAATTATTTCTCTACTGTCTATGTAACCCGTACAACACACGTTCCTTTTTTTTTTACTAATGTCAATTCACTTATATTCTTTTTCTTAGTTCGTTTCGCTTTCACTATTGCAACGTTTCGTATCGTTTCGCTAACGCTAATGTTCACAGTACACACACGCTTGCACACACGTTTAGGAATTTTATACGTTCATTCCTTTCGTTTATTTTTACGTGTCGTTGCCGATCGTTCGCGGAATTTTTCGTTATGTCAGCGGAGCACACACATTTGCCCAGCGGAGTCTCACTCACGTTTTTGCGTGTACGATCCCACTTCTGATTTGTAAGAGTAATAAAATTAAAACAATAGATCACTCTTATGAGTTTAAGTTCATTTTATTGTTTATCGAAAGATAATCACACACGAAAATTATAATGTTTAATATTTAAAACGCTAGTTTTTGGTGATCGACCAAAAACCATTCACTGACTAACTGTTTCGTTTTTTGCTTTTTGTTTCTTTTTCCTTCCAGTCAGGGCTGCCATCCTCTTACACTTGTGGCACTCCAGCTTTTATCGGGAAGATTTTCCTTATTATAGTCTTCTATTTTAACCATGAAATATCGGTTATTGATATAAGACTTAAGTAACAAATAGAAGCTGTGTGGTAGATGTAATTTCAATTTGTAGAGCAGTCCGGTGTGCCATACCTTGTCAAATACTTGCGTTATATCGATAAATGCTGCAGTGCAGTATTCTTTTCTTTCCAGTCCATCTCTTGCATATTGATAAACACGATTTACCTGTTCAATGGTTGAGTGGCAGTTTCGAAAGCCGAATTGGTGAGCAGGAAATAGTAAGCGACTTTGGGTAATCTGGTTAAGACGCTTTAAGAGTATTTTTTCGAAGACATTGGAGAGCACCGGAAGTAAGCTTATAGGTTGGTAAGATATAACTAACTCTAAAGGTTTACCTGGTTTTGGTATCAGGATAATTTGAGCTACTTTCCATTGACTTGGATAGTATTCTTAACATATAATAGCATTAAAAAGTTGGTTGATGAAAACAAGACCAAGGAAGGAAGCTCCACGGTAAGTGATGTTTCTCTTCCCCAACAGATATCACAGTTATCGAAAGAAGCGGCCGAGTTAAGGGCTGAACTCAGACTCAACTTCAAGACACCGTAGTCGAAGAAACAGTGTTAACCGTGATGACGAAGGTCTCTGCTGGTATCATCGCAAGTTTGGTAGTAGCGCCAAAAAATGGAAAGAACCATGCAGCAAAAATTTAAACTAGATCGTCTGTCTTTAACGGCGATACCAGACAGACAATCCCAAGCATGTCGTCGACTTACTGTATTTGACAAAAGCTCAGGTCTGAAGTTCTTAGTGGACACGGGAGCCGAAGTTAGTGTTATTCCACCAAATGCTCAACAAGAACGCTGTCCAGACCAGCATATACATTTATTCGCAGCCAACAAGTCGCCAATCAAAACGTTCGGTAGAAATAGGCTTGCATTGAATTTAAGCTTACGTCGCGCTTTCTCCTGGAACTTTACCATTGCTAAGGTTTCACAACCTATCTTGGGGGCAGACTTTCTAGGATATCATAATCTTGTCGTCGACTTACGAAATCGCAAACTACTCGATGGCATTACCAACCTGACTGTCAGCTGTGTTCTTACTGCAGTCAATCACCCAATATCTGGTCTATCAGCAATAAATGATGATGATGAATTTCATACTTTATTAAAGGAATTTCCAGTAATCATTAATGATTCGCCGGTTTCCTTAGCTTCAACTCGTGACGTATTTCATCGAATCGTTACTAATGGACCAATGGTTTTTTCAAAATTTCGTCGCCTTTCTCCTGACATGAGAAAGCTGCTAAAGCAGAGATTCAATCACTCCTTGACGCTAGAATTTGTAGACCATCTACTAGCCCTTGGGCTAGTCCTTTGACCTTGCGGACCTTTGCGGTGACTACAGAAGACTTAATTCTATTACCGAGCCAGACCGTTATCCCATTCCGCATATACATGATTTCACACATTGGCTAGAAGATTGCAATGTTTTCTCGACTATTGATCTTCGGAAAGCTTATCATCAGATTCCTGTTCATCCTGCAGATGTTTCCAAAACAGCTATCACCACACCATTCGGAATGTTTGAATTCGTTCAAATGACGTTTGGTTTACGCAATGCTGGTCAAACTTTTTAACGTTTTATGGACCACAATATACGTGATTTTAGTTTTGCTTTTGCGTATCTTGACGATATTCTAATAGCATCAAAGAACATTGAGGAACACAAGCAACACATGAAACTTGTTTTTGGCAGGCTGCAGCAATTTGTGATGAAGATAAATCCTTCCAAATGTAATTTCGGTAAGGACGAAGTTATTTTTCTCGGATTTGTATTTAACAAGAATGGTGTTAAACCAACACCAGATAAAGTCGAAGCTATAATGCAATTTAAATTACCGCAGCGCGTTTGCGATCTGAAAGAAAGATTGTGCTATTTGGGCCAAATCCTGCATTGCTTGTCAAAAAAGCAAAATTCACCGCCACAACAAGATACATATTCAGCAGTATCTAGCTGCTTCGTCTCGTTTCGACCACGTCAACATGGACATTGTCGGACCACTGCCATGCTGTAGAGGTTTTCGTTACTGTTTGACAATGATCGATCGTTTCTCACGCTGGTCTGAGGTTTGTCCATTGCAGGATATTTCTGCTGAATGTGGCCTTCGAATTCTATTCCACCTGGATTGCTAGATTTGGCGTGCCATTACGTGTAACCACAGATCAGGGACAACAATTTGAATGCTATTTGTTCAAAGAACTGTCTAAGCTCCTTGGTATTCAACACTTACGTACCACAGCTTATCACCCTGCTTCTAATGGCATTATTGAAAGGTTTCACAGATCTTTGAAAGCAACCATTAAGTGTTATCAGAATGGCAACTGGGTTGAAATCTTACCTCTTATCCTTCTAGGATTTAGAGTT
The DNA here is from genome assembly GCF_002237135.1 of Teleopsis dalmanni. Classification (NCBI taxonomy): domain Eukaryota; kingdom Metazoa; phylum Arthropoda; class Insecta; order Diptera; family Diopsidae; genus Teleopsis; species Teleopsis dalmanni. Next base: position 133,468,921 of record NC_051846.1, on the reverse strand, counting down.
GTAGTGAAGGAAGATATTAACGCATGTCCTTCACAACTGGTTTATGGCGTTGGCTTACGTTTACCTGGAGAATTCATTTCAGAAGTTAATCGCGACGCCTCAACCCCTCAAGCAGAATTTGTAGCTAAACTGAAAAGATTTATGAACAACTTAAAACCGACTCAAACTGTTCATCATTCTAGTGGAAAGGTTTTCATTGAAAAAGATCTTTATTCCTCGGATCAGGTTTTCGTCAGAAATTCCATGATTTGTAAACCACTACAAGCTCCATACGAAGGTCCGTTCACTGTACTTAAGCGTTTTGATAAGTATTTTGTCGTAGATATTAAAGGAATAAAAGAGAACATCTCGGTGGACCGCCTTAAAGCAGCCTTCAGTGAACAATATGTAAAGGAACAGGAGATAAAGCCTTCACTTACTGACAAGCATGATCGTAAGATATACACTTCTCGTTCCGGTCGCAAGGTTGTGTTTCGAAAGGGGAAATAATGTGGCGGTTGTCGATATTTAATCATTGTAAGCTCAGTTACAATTTGAATGATATTGTCAACATCAAATTTGTAAAAATAGATACATTTCGCCATCAGCTATTTCAAAAATTATGCATTTCTTATGGATTTTATCAAATGTGGTACATTAGGGGGCCATTAATTTTGGAAAGTGGGAAAATTGCCCGCGGCACCCCCAGATCGGTTCATTTTACTACAAAAATAATCTGTGTAAAATTTTAGTTCAATTGGATAAGTGGAAATGGTGCCCCAAGAGCTCCAAAGATTGGAAAATAACAATTTTTTCCATAAAATTCATCTTTGGTTGCTTATATCTCCGATATATTTAATTTTACATAAGAACTGTCTTGCTAAAAGTTATAGAACTATTAAAAATAAACAATTCACTCATACAAAGATTTTCTGTATTTCTAATAGTTATTGAATAAATGAAATAATTAGCAGAAATTACCCGATTGAATTCAGTAAGTTCTATGAATGCATTTGCCCGCATGACTGTATGTTGTTTACTAAATTTGGTACAAAATAAGTCCAACGTTTGGATAGTTACATACATAAATGAGTTTCTGTGTTATTGATTGGAATACGAAGTGAATTTGCGTAAAAATATATACATTGTTGATTATCATTCTAGTAGGTTGACTGGAAGTAAATTACCATCAAATAGGGAAATATTAAAAGTCCTTTTTTACCATGCTTATGGTTAAGTTATGGTTAAGCGAAAGTGCTATATTAACTATAAAAGAAGTTATCATATTTTGGCAATAAGCACGAATACCAATAAATGAACAAAAACATTGCATTACAAAGAGTAGAAGACTTAAAAAAACAATTCAAAGTTTGTGAGCTATGCAGTTTTTGTGCATTGGGATGAAAAATTGCTGCCAGCTTTAGAAGGAAAACAAAATGTGGACCATTGACCTATTATTTGAAAAATTGTACAGGAAGAGCACAGGCATCTGCTATTTGAATGGGGTTTGCAGGATTACGTGCAAGCTTTAGTTTCTGATATGGCAGCTGTAAACACTGGTTCTATTAACGAAACTTGCTCAATTATTGAAAAACATTTAGAAAGAGATCTTTTATATTTAGCTTGCAGACATCATATTTAGGAAATTATTCTCAAAAGTATCCTTCAGATAATGAAGAAGTGAGAAAATCATTGAACATAGATGATGTGTTACAAATTACAAGTTTTCTTAATAAGATTCGTAAGGATAACCAACCAAGAGATGATTATAAGTAACTTATGGAACTTGTATTAATATTTTTAGGAGAAAAGTTAAACTGCAGCATAAAGTTTCGATCTCCTGGGATTATTCATCACGCAAGATGGATGGCGAAAGCCTTGCATGCAATAAAAATATTTTTATTTAGGAAAGAGTTCAACTTATATACAGACGAAGAAAATGCTCGTTGCGATATATGTATATTTATTACTAGAGTGTAAGTTGAAGTATGGTTTAATGCTTTGTCATCAGTCAAAGTTAATTTCCTAGATTTTAATCTTCTTTTACTCTCAGTCAATATGAAAAAATTGATGAAGATATATCTAGAGCTACTTTGGAGAAATTATGTAATTATCTTTGGTGTTTAAGCTCCGAGCTTGTTGGCTTGGCATTTTTCGATTCAAATATATCGCCGGCAAAGCGAGGAGTGAAACTAATGCTGGACTTTAAATCAATTAAATCAAAAAAGTTAACGATTACCGCCGTCGTTTTCCAAATTGTAATAAGGATATTTTGCTCCAGCAACTTTAACTAAAATAATAAAAATTATGTCGGAGAAACCTAGAATTAATACTTTTTTATTATTAGAAATATTAAATTTTAGAAATATTGAATTTATTTTAATTTTTTTAGAAATATTAAATTTTTTGTAAAGCTGAAATAATAACTAAAATAATAAAAATTATGTCGGAAAAACCTAGAATTAGTACTTTTTTATTATTAGAAATATTAAATTTTGGATATATTGAATTTATTTTAATTTTTTAAGAAATATTAAATTTGTTGTAAAGCTGAAGCGGGCAATTACATTCATAGTACTTGCAAAGCTTGCAATCGGGTAATTTCAGCTAATTATTTATTTTATTCAATAACTTTGATTGAATTATTCATTACAACATAATTCAGAACAAATTTCCAATTTTTTATGAGCCCCCTCAACATAAAAACTCAAATATGTGTACCTATCTCATCTGTCCGTTTATTTCCTAAATCAACCAGCCCACAATTTACATCTGCAGAGCCATTGTAAGTTAAATTTTTTTTTATAGCAATTTCATCAAATATTAAAATGCATTCCTTTTCTATTGACTCCATTTTGAGATTTTTTTTTTCAGGCGCTGTATAAATACAAATATTATGTCCAGGCAAAATGTAACTTTAACGTGTTTCTCAGAAATAAATACATAGCATTGAACTTATAATAAATAATTTGAGCAATATGCCGTTCATTCAAATTCCAGACAGCTGTAGCTCCTCGATTATGTTTAATCAGCATTTTAGAGAGCACTTTTTCATTATCAGTAATATCCATTTTATCAATCAATTCATTTACTGACAATTTTGATTTTAATTGCCTTTTGAACTTAATTACTAAGTTCTTCAAATTCTTATTTTCTCCTTTTAAACGACGATTTAATTCAGATTTTTTTATTATTTTTTTCCGTAATAAAAGATTCTTGTTTTGATAAAATTCAACGTTTTAAATATTTTGAAAACAACTGCCGTTCATCCGTTTTCGAATTCGGGATACTAAAATTGATATGTCGATATCATCTTCAGTTTTCCGTTCATTATCGGTTTTACCGTAATTCTGTAGACATAACGACGGAACAGCTCTTGCTTAAGATTCTTTTTTCCAATAACTTCAGTAGAAAAATGATTACTACATAAATACAATGAGGTGTTGTTTTCAACAAATTTTTCACTTAATTTACTTTTGTCTGCCCACTCCTTAAAAACAGGCGAATCATAGTTTGGAAATTTAAATAGCTTTAAATCGGGAAAATTTCTTTTGGATCTCTTACAATGAGATAAACAACACTTATTACCCGCAATTGTTTTACGATTCATTTTACCATAGAGACTTTCAACTTTTTGAACAAATCAAAGTAAGTATGAATAAATTTTAAATGTCTAAATAAATGTATTTTATATGGATGCCAAAAAACTGTATAATAAACTTTCAATATTTTTTTGGTTTTAAGAATTGTAATAGAGTTCACAAAACATCTCTTATTTAAAATAATATTTTTTAAAATAATTACAAAAAGTCACCAAAAATTCAAACTATTAAGAAGTAGTTCCTTTTGATGCAAAATATATGCACAAATGTGCAATAAAAACATACATATTTATATGCTGCAGACGTAATGTCTCCAATATCACATTTGTACATACATAATTGTTTTTGTAGTGCATCATTTTTTGGAATAAAAATAATATATGTTCTATTACTCTTTACTCCTATGATAGGGGCCATTCCAGTACAAGAAGATAAAGCAACAAAGTAAATGGAAAAATTGTTTCAGGGATTTCTTTACCATTCTCTTCGTTACTAATCAATGTATATCAGTGATGCGGATGCGGATGCGGATCTATGGTGCGGAGGTTTGCGGTGAACACCCTAATATAATTTGCAAAATGTCAAATAACATAGGTATATAAATTTATTTAGTATCTTCACATCAAGAATTATTATTATTAATTACATTTCCTTATATATATTTTTAAAGTTTTAGCAAAAACAATTAAATATAATTGTCTATGAAAACTCAATCAATTTGGTTCTGTTAGCTACTATATATATACAGCTCAAATCACAGAACATTTCTATTATATTTCGTCTCTCGTTGCATATGAACAGAATAATGTGCGTATGCTCCCGTTCGTAATATCAGAAATAGAGATTTATGTAGTGAGAATTGTATGAGAGTAATTTTCTGTTCTATTCGAATATCAACTGCATGTATACGAATCCAACATGATAATTTGCCAAAACGGTTGCATGAGCGGCTAAAGTTTGCAGCTCATATCACCATACATTTCTATCACATTTCGTCTCTCCCCTTTTAACAGTAGCACCCACAAATTTCCGTCGCTTACTGTGCAGGGTACTTGTCCGCACATTTAGACGTTGCGAGAGGGTTCGATTTTGTTTGATCACTGCATAAACATGTATGGTTCTGAGTAAAAACTCTTTTGTTTGAAAAAAGTTGTTTTGATGTTACGAGAATTATGTGAAAAGTTTTGTTTCTTCCATATTGATATAATATTAAACTTATATATAAATTATTAATTTAATTGGTTTAATATGTTATTTTGTTAATGAATTGTTAATATAATATTGCGAATATATTGTTGCCTAATATAATATAGTTATTATTAATAAAACATCTCATATATTTTAATTTAGGTGGTACATCTAAAAACAACATTATAGAAGGGCCTCACACCCTTCCAGATAGGGCACGCGTTGCCACTGATGTATATTAATAAAATAGACAAATAAAAACAAGAAAGGCAAAACAAACAGGCGTATAAAAACAATTGTGGGTTGCAATGAGTTTGAACTGAACATCATACCAGTTGTGACTCGATCGAACATTGTTGCTTGAGGTTGGGTGGATTTATTATAAATCCACCAGCAAAATATAGTGGGTATTTCGTTTGTATGAGCGTGGCGCTTCTTTGTACTTTAGATTCTTTGGTATAGTGTTAAATATATAAAAATGTATAATGAAATAACAATATTTCATACTTCTTATTTAACTTGAGATTTCTTCAATTTTTAATAGAAAAAATAAATCGCACACATCTTTTAAACAATATTTATTTATCTTAAATGTAATTTTCTATTAAAAATGTAATAACATATTCCAAAGAATATTCATTGGATGTACAGTCAAAATTTAGTATTCTTAAAGCATAATTAAGGTAACCAAATTTTATTTACTCATGATGTTGATAATGTTCATAGTGGTCATCATTTTGTAGTTGCTCATAGTGACCATGATCATGTACATGCGATTCACTGTGTTCCTCTAACACTAAGCCATAATTGTGATTATGTTCGGTTTTGGGATGTAAGATCTTTAATTTTTGTTTAGTGCCCCCAATTTCAATAGGTTTCTTAAGTAAATGTTGATCTTCTTTTTTAACATAAACCGGCACTGGGTGAAAATGGTGAAACTTTACGCTTTGATGGGAAATTGCATGTTTATGCTCCACTTCATGATGATGCTCCGTTTCTTCAGGCTCAGCATCATTTTTTAAATGTTCCAATTGTTTATAATCATGATGATCAAATTCATGAACTTTTACCGCACTTATAGCCATAACAAAACACGTAGAAACGAGCTGAAATTAGATCAAAACATTAGTTTTTATAAATATTATGGGCAATATTTCTTTTATTTGTAAAATAAATCTATTACTTATTTTTTATAAATTTGTGGCTATTCAGACATTAAATTTTCTCTTCATAAAATTAATTAATACAAACTTCTGACTAGAAATCGCACGAAAGTATATAAAAAAAAGTCCAAAATAACAAGACTTATTCTACCAGGATTCTGTTTCAAAAAATACTGCTGTTAAAATCATCAGTATTAGGGTACTGTGTTGAAAATCACAATATAAAAGCTGAAATCGATATTAGCAGATAAAAAGAACCCGAAAATATTATTTATAACTTTTAAAGGGTTGCTCATTTTTTACAGTCTCCATAGCTCTTCTTTCATTTTACTTTAGCTCGCGTTAGTTGTATCTACTTAATAAAAGTTTGCTTGAATTGCAAAGAACAAACAAAATTAATATAATTCTCATTACAGAAAATGTTAAATGTGCAAATTCCAACGCATGAAAAGGGAGCAAAACGTTTTTATTACGTATTGCATTTAAAAAAAAACATTTTACACCAAATGGCTCAAATGAAACATTTCGTTATTTTAAATCGCTTTTAAAGCCGAATATTCTGTATACGAAAAAGCCTAAATCAGCACAAATTTACCAATTACATAAGTTTTACTTATGTAGACAAATGTTATAAATATTTAAAACAAACGATTTAAACCTAACGGTTTTGAAATAACTATTTGAATATTTTTTTGAAATCACGCACACACAATTTTAATAACTTTACTGCTTACAATAGATTTAAGCATTTTACAAGACGCGTCCTTTTTATGATATAACAGTATACTAAAACTTTTAATTTTGTTCACTAAGTATGTTGCGCCAAGACGTTATTGAACTGAATGTGGTCTAACAATAGATTCCATATTTGATTTATACTCCATCTGAGGATGAATGTTTTCATATATAACGGTAAAAAGTGCAAGTGAGCCATTAAACATACAATCACTTATGTGTTCGAACGGTATTACAGCATAACAAATTCACGTTCAGTTCGGCTTCGTACCAATCTTTGAAACAGGCAAACGAACTTTTCAAATAATTAACTTTATTGTTATTGTTGCATTTATGCATGTTAATTTGTTAATTATTCGTTATATCGCCACAAATTACTTCGTAAGTTACAAAGTTAGCTTCATTTTTCATATGTATTGGTGGAGTCGTTTTAATAGAAAGATATGTTATATATATATGTATGTATGTGCAGTGTGCCCTCCACTTTGCTTAGCATCCAGTATAATAAACTGAAAACCGGTGTAACCACATACACTGTAAAGCTAGGAAATTTTGTTACATCAATGAATTGGTGTAGTAAAATAATGCAAGTACAAGGTAAGTGAACGTTAAATAAATAAAATTTAGTTGAGTAAAATTTTTGACTTTTCAAATAATTTTACTACATCTGTATATAGTATGTTACTCATACTAAATAAAATTTATACTTAGAAAAACAAAACATATGAATACATTACTGTCGCAAACGTTGAATAAAGTATCCCAACAGGAAATGGATCGATCCTTCATCGAAGACGTCTTGAAGACATGGATACATACATGCCTGCAGACTGATCGATCGAATGTATGACGGTCTTCGAAGACATTTTGGAACAAATTAGTCAAATCTCTTCAAAGACATTTTGTGTACATTTCTCGAAGTCTGTATGCATCTATATTTTGCAAAGCGAACGCATTCGATTAAAAGTTGTTTCTCTTTTTTTTGTGCTCTTTAAATTGTAAATTTTGTTTCTCTTTAAACAACTAGAAAGAAATTTGTACGTAATTAGTTTTTGTTATATATTTTATATACATATTTGATACTTATACTTTTATAAAAACAAATTATGGTAGAATTAAATTAAATTAAACAATATGAATGGATAAGAAAATTTTACCTCACAAAATACTAATTTTCCTCACTCTAAATACGCACTGATAATAAGAAAGGCATAGAGACATAGGTTGCTATGAATACTACAAATGAGAGAGTAAGCAAAAGAGAGACTTTTTACATTCATTTTAAGAGCAATTGTTTTGTTTTTTAGACGCGGACGCAGTATCAAAGACCGTCTCGAATACATTATCTTTGAAGACCACCTTTTCAACTGGGATGTCAGTACAGATATATACCACAAAAAATGTACAAAATATTATTGAATGTATACCAGAAATAGTTTTATAAAAACTTAAAATTTGTTACTGCATTTTAAAAACTACTTTTTGTGCAATTTGCGTTTAACGACTTTCACAAATTACATGAACAATTAAAAGTCTATATGCTTTTTTTGTTACTCTCCGGCGAAGTAGGTTACAAGACAATATCACATGTAAGCTTTCAATGTACACATTTTTTAAGTTATCTTATAAAGTATAAAACTAAATGATACATTCAAAAAATGTGCAAATAAATAAAAAATAACAAAAAAATAAATTCTGTGCAATTATTGACTTAGTATTCCTGTATTGGGCATATTTTGCATATAAACCGACAGACATAACTAAATCTATTTATCATTACTTACCATACCCGTAATTTTTTCGTTCAGAATAGCAAAAAAATACTGGCTCATTTTGGCGAAAAATCAAACGTAAGAAAAAAATGACTCATTTTGCATACAAAATTCAAGCGCAAATGAGATCCATTGAATCTCATAAAATAAATATAAATTAGTTCCAACGAGGTTAGAATGAGTTAAAAATATGTTCCCAAAACAAATGAATACATTGAACATACCCTAAATAAAAGCTTTTCATGGCATTTTCACAGTTTGAGAAAGCTGTTTTTGACATATTTACAAAAAACGTAAACAAATGTTTGGTGGTTGCACTTCCTTGAAAATGATGCACCTCTTTTTGGAACTTCTACTTTCTAAAAAATAAATAAATCGAAGCTAAAAATAAGTTTCCAGTTTATATTGTAAGGTTTAAAGGTATATATAACCTTCATCCAATATTTTTTTGGCACAGGTTAAAAATCAAATCAACAGGCAAATTGAAAAATCAGCTGTTTAAAATGAGAACAAATTATTTACAACGAATGTAAACACTTTTAAAAGACTCAATTGAAATGATTCATTTTCATTTTGAACTAAATTCATATAGCAGTTTGCTTTACAAACATTATTTAATAATTATAATACGCGACAAGCGAATTTTCATTCCCCATACCGTTATGTGGTAACAACATTGCACATGTCAAATGCATAGCTTATCTCCAGTTTTACATGACGAGCAATATGTGCTAGTGTGATATATATACAGTGACGAACAAAATTATTCTCACAGCAAGCAAATTGAACTTTAGCACTATGTTTATCCTATTAATGATGCGATTTTTAATCAACAAAAAAATATTTAAGATAAAATGCTTAATTTGCCTTTAAATTCATTTTATTTCATTTTGTTTTCTCTTATATATAATATTTTTTTTAAATTAACAAAAAAAAAAAATTAAATCTGGTTGAACTAAATTATTGGCACAGCTAATACAAAAATTAAAAAAACAAATTAAAAAAAATATTTTCGATAACAATTAATACCATATTTAGTAGCCAAGTTCTTTTATTTATTAACAGCTACTATTTGCTTTGGAATCGAAGAAATCAATTTTTGTGTGGTTTTTGGCCAAATATTTTCCGCTATTCAGCAGTGCCAGTTCAGTTCCGCCTTTGTTGTTATAATGGGCTTCTTTGGACGTCTATCCAATTCTATATTTGCACAACCAAGGCAAATCTTATATGGAGATTGGAAAAATGATGGATAGATGCCGCTTTACCATTCGGAGCATTGTGCAACGTTTCAAGGGGGCGATATAGTTGCAAAGTGCAAAGCACACAGCCCCACCTAAAGCCATTAATGACCGTGAACGCAACATAATAATAAGAAAGGTGAAGGTCATTCCAAAAAATCTTCAACTCAAATTGCAGCTGAGGTTAAGCGAGAGTTTGGCAATTAAACCCGTAACTGAAATAGGCTAGTTACAACTGTCGTGTCGCTAGACGAAAACCGTTAATTTCGAAAGCCAACCAAGAGAAGCGTCTAGCCTATACAAAGGCGTACTTTGCAAGTTAATCGACTTTTGGAACAATGTACTCTTGTCGGATGAAAGAAAATATGAAATCTTTTGATCTAATGACCGCCAAACGGTTTAGAGAAAACTAAACATCGAACTGCAAATAGAAAATTTTGCTATGTCTGTGAATTATGGTGGTAAAGGAGTGTTTACATGGGGCTACATGTCCGCTGCAGGGGTCGGTGAATCGGTATTCATTGACGGCATTATGGACAAAAATTATTATTTAGACATCCTCAAGAGAAACGTCAAAAAAGTGCAAAAAAATTGCGTTTACCTGCCATATTTAGCTTCCAACATGATAATGAACGAAAACATATGGCTAATGATGTGCTCGCACATCATCATGTAAAATACACATTGCCGCATCCAGATTAATCTCCAGATCTCTACCTTATTGAACATTGTGGGAAGAATTGGATAGACGTCCAAATAAGCCCATTATAACAACAAAGTCAGAACTGAAGGTGGCACTGCTAAAGAGTGGCAAAATATTTGGCCAAAAACCACACAAGAATTGATTTCTTCGATTCCAAAGCAAATAGTAGCTGTTATTAAATAAAAGAGTTTGGCCACTAAATACTAATTGCTATTGAAAATACTTTTTTTATCATAAAAAATTTTTTGTTGATTAAAAATCACATCATTAACAGGATAAAAATAGTGCTAAAGTTTAATTTGCTTGCTATGCCAATAATTTTGTTCGTCACTGTATGTTGTTTTTGATAAATGTTGATATCCTATCCCACTGTTAAAACTTTTAACTTAAAAGCTGACATGAAGTCATTGACACTATGAGTATGAAAATTCGCCTTGACAACAGAAAATGGAAATAAAATTGAAAAGTTTTATTTTGAAATAAATGATTCATCCTGAGAACACTCATCCATTTCGACGATAAATTTGACAATATTTATACTCTATGTTTCATTTTGTACGCTGTAAACCATAGTAGTTGTATTTTTTATATACACGTGTGCATTCAACAACAGAGAAATCAGGAAGAGCAACATCTGAGAATACAACCAGCACGCTCAAAGTCCCAAAAACTAGATTGATCACTATTTCAAACAAAACTAATTTCACAAAAATCGAGTAGATCGTTTTTTAATTATATATATTTAAAAAACTGATTTTTTTACGAAAAAAATGTATGTTAACTAACACCATTCTAATAACATAATAAGGTGAAAAGCTGTACAATGCTAAAAACTCACCACCACTGTAAAGTTTAAGAAAGAACTCTGCTAAAGGTATTTATAGGAGGTTATAGTCTGTGTCAAGTGAATAATAATAATATTTAAAAAATTATAAATTTTACGAAAGGGTACAATGTTGCACGGTATTTTTTTGAAAAATATACATATTCTAGAACATTTTGGTATATAAATCATTAAAAATGAGTAGACCGATTTTGTAAAATTATCAAAAATATTGTAGTGGACCTACCTCTAAGCCACTTACCAGCACTCATAAATAACAATAAGCAAATTTATGAATTAGTCACATTTCATGCATACCACACAAAAAGCTACAGCAAAGCAACATACACAAAAGAGTTTCGCATCACCAACGAAACTATTGCCACACACTGTTTCAATATTTGATGATTGCTGAACACATGTGGCAATACATTCAATAATAATATTTCCTATGTTGCAATCAACATGTGCAAACAACATTGTCAATGCACTCTAATAATAACTTTGACGTTTGACCTAAATGAGTAAACAGTGTAGTCGCATTGCAATGCATTCTGCAAGCTCAGCAATCACTTTGATTGGCTGCCTTTATACTTTTCCAGGTTTTGTCTGGAATGAAGAGGCGGAGTCATGGGAGCGCTACGAACAAGAAAATTGTATAAATACCCAAATAATTGTTCAATAAAAGAGAGTATACTTATGACTGCAAACCTATGCGTTGTTGACTTATTCTCGCACCCTTCTGGCCACGTAACACTGGCTTAGGTACCAGCGGTAACAAGCCGCTTCATAACTTGTTCTTGACTGCATCATTAGGAAAACTATTTTCATCAGACAAAAACATACATTACGTTTTACATTACATGGCGATCCTGCAGGCTTCAATGCCAAGCGGACCAAATCTTTTGATTATACTTTAAAATCAACACAAACCTAGACGACACCATAGATGAAGCGACCTTCTACGCAATTTTTCATAAATACGAGCAAATGCTTCAAGCAACGCAAACAACACCAGAAGAGTACGTACCAGAACAAGCGGCGCAACGCGAAGAAGTATATCCAACATACGTACCAACACTACGATCAGCTGGCACAAAACCAATCACCATAGAAGAATACAAAAGACGGCAAGAGGCAAGAAAACGACCTAACACTCCACCACCACAAAAGAAGCCAAACAGACGAAGAGGGAAAGCCTTCCGCCAACGCAAGCAAATTGCCCAACTGTACGAGATGTACAACCTGGCGACAACCATTGCAGAAAAGAAGGAGTTCATGCTGGAAATAAAGAACCTGAGCAGAAATAAACAGAAATTATATTATTTTATATTTCTGATATTATATTTTGTATTTCTCATATTGTATTAGATTTTTCCCCATAATCATTCAATTAAATAATGCACTGTTACTGACTCGATTGTACAAGATATAAAAACACCACAGAGAAACACATAATAAATAGAAACTTGATAATTTTGTTAGATCAGAAAAACTTTATGTTAAGAAATACCAGGTGTACCGGTATGAAGTGAGCGTAAAGATACAAATGTTCCGACAATTTCTGACCATTTAAAAGCTATTAACAATAATTATTACTGCCCAACAAAAAAAAAATTATATGAAAAACAAAAACTAAAAAAAAAAATTTTTCAATAACATTTATATCCCTTATTCCTAAAAATAGGATTTTGGAACAAAATTTTCGCTTCAATTACATTCATATTCACAGGATATAAAATAGATAAAATATAATAAAAACATGTCTGTTTGGTTTCATGTACAATTCTTTATTGAAATTATTCTTTTACTTTAACTTAAAACTAGCGACTACATAATTGTGTTAGTACGCCGGCAAGCATTAACACAGCAGAGGAGCATGTATACATTTTGTTATCTTACATAAGTAATACATAAGTGATTATCATATTGCAGCAGTCTGGCTGCTTGCCTATGGCTAAAGTCAATGATGGGAATGTGCTGCATAGGCACATTCACAACACTGTACGTTAACCATTTAATGATATTTTATATGCACCTTAATATGTATTTATATAATTGTATATATATACAAAGTGTATACATGCTATAAAAACAATTGAAGACAATAATAACAATATTGTAAACAATAATGTGAGAAACACAAGCTATTTAGAAATAATATTATCCATAACTGTCACAATCATAATAATCTCATTTATCATTAAACAAATTTACAAAAAATTAAAACGTGGCCTTGTTAGACAACAGGCACAAATATGAATAAAAATATATAATGGCCACATTGCAAAAAATTTACCAAAATATTTTAATTGAAATTTTAATAAAGCAGATAAACGCTTGAATAAAACAATAAAACTCAAGGAAGATACAGTGCACAAGCACTTACAAACACTTTTCTCCACACTTGAATCAATACGAAGTATACTAAACGTATACAACGAAAAATTTTCAAAAGAACATAAAGAAACTGGCTTAGAAATTTTCTGGCATTTAAGAGACAAATTGATAAAAATACTATCACAATACAAAATTGATATGTTAATACCACACTCAACTATCAACACCAATCACTTCAGCAGGACAAATAGCAATAATTTTAGAGACAACAGCTACCCTAGAAATAATAACAGTAATAACAATTTATATAATAATAATAATGTGCAAAAACGAAACAACTACCACAAGAACGACCGCAACAATTTTAGACCAACCAATAATAATAACTACAACAACAGGTCCAATAATTACAGACAAGGACCACAATATAACAGAAACTGTCGCAAAATAAACTTTCTGCAATTTCAAACGTAGGCAACCCGGGGGACAACAATTAACTTCCTTCGGGTATTTGCAAAATTCAAATATAAACAAAATATATGTCATTACACAGAATTTAACGAACTTTATCACAATTTATAATATACAATTCAACAAACCCATGACATTTCTAATAGACACAAGAGCCGACATATCCATATATAAAAACCCATTCAATAATGAACTACAATAGTAATAACAAAAGCAAATTAACAGGTATCTCAAAAGACGAAATCACTTCAGTAGGCACAACTGAGCTAACTTTACAAATAGGTAAAGATAGTACTAGCATTAATTTTCATTTAGTCACAGATGACTTCCCCACTTCAACTGATGGCATTTTAGGCAGAGACTTCCTCATCAAACATTTATGCAAAATTGACTACGAAACGTTCACATTAACTGCAACAATTAACAACAATGAAAACACATTAATGATAGACACACAGTTATACAATCAAATAGAATTTTAGAAATACCGCCCAGAAAAGAAGTCACAGTGCCGATAAGTTTAAAAATAAACAAGGATAGCATAATTTTAAATCAAGAGTAGAGCAAGGAGTATTCTTAGCTAATTCAATAGCACCTGCAAAAGGAAATTGCCACATAAAGATTATAAACGTAAACAATCATACAGCGCAAATAAAACAAATAAAATACATAACAGAGAATTCATCAGATCACAATATTATGACAGCATATCAAAAACTAAATATTTATAATAACAACCGTTTCAATAAATTGATAAAAGAATTAAAACTAGGAAATGTAGACAAACAAACAGAAAATGAACTACACGAAATATTCAAAAAATATTAATCAGTATTCCACCTTGAAGGCGAAAGATTGTCCACAAATTTTTTTATACACAAAAACTAAGCCTTACAGATAGTTCACCGGTTTACATAAAAAATTATAGACTACCGCACTCACAACAGGACGCTATCCAAAAACAAATAAATAACTTAATTGAAGACAATATCATCGAACCATCAGTTAGTCCCTATAATTCACCACTACTCCTAGTACAAAAAAAGAATGATGAAAAAGGTAATCAAAAATGGCGACTAGTAGTAGACTATAGAAAGTTAAACGACAAAATCGTTAACGACAAATTTCCACTAACAAGACTGGAAGACATATTAGATACGCTTGGAAGAGCAAAATATTTTACAACTTTAGATATGACCAGTTCCTTTCACCAAATTCCATTAGAAAACGACTCTAGACCCTTGACAGCATTCTCCACATAAGACGGTCACTATCAATTCAAACGACTACCCTTTGGATTAAAAATTTCATCAAATAGGTTTCAACGCATACTAACAATAGCGCTATCTGGACTAAAATCAGAAGCTTTCCTTTATGTAGATGACATTATCGTATTTGGATGTTCAATCAAACACCACAACAAAAATTTAATAGAAGTTTTCGAGAGACTAAAAAAATATAATCTAAAATTAAACGCCAGTAAATGTCAATTTCTAAAACTAGAAGTCCTTTACCTCGGTCATTTAATCACAAATAAAGGTGTCAAAACTGACCCAGCCAAATGCGATACTGTACGCAATTACCCCACACCGACGAATGCAGACGAAACACAAAGATTTATTGCATTTTGCAATTATTACAGACGATTCATACCGGACTTTGCACTAACAGCGAAATGCTTGAACACATTATTAAAAAAAGGGATAACCCTTCATTCGGTCGGAAGAATGCGAAAAAGCATTTAACACATTAATAGATAAATTGATAAACCCGCCAATCTTACAATACCCAAATTTCGACAAACCATTTATACTAACAACTGACGCATCTGACTTTGCCCTAGGAGCAATATTATCACAAGGCGAAATAGGTCATGACTTGCCAATTGCTTATGCAAGTAAAGCCCTGCAGAAACATGATATCAATAAGCCCATAATCGAAAAAGAATTATAAGCCATTCATTGAGGCATCAACCAGTTTAGAACATATCTCTATGGCAGAAAATTCATTGTGGTAACAAACCACAGACCACTAGTCTCATTATTTACACATAAAAATCCGTCATCAAAAATGACAAGAATCAGGGTAGATTTATTTGATTATGACTTTGAAATTATTTACAAACAAGGTAAAATAAATACAAGCGCAGATGCAATGTCACGCATCAAAATAGATAGCAACACACTGAAAGCAATGATACCTACTACAGAAAATGACGTAGGAAATATAAAAATCGACAGCTTAACAAGGAGCAAGGCCGCAAAACTTAGTAAGAATGAAGAAATTAAGCATGCATGTAAAAATAATGGAAATAAAGAAGCGCAAATATATAAGAAAAATGAATACAATGAATTATCCGCGGAACGCATTAGAGACATATCTCCAAAGAAGTCTGATCAACTTCACATATGGAAATGCATATCCTTTAATTTGAAGAAATTAAAATTTAAAATTGATAAAGAAAGTAGTACTACAATTGAAATGATTAATAATGAAGTGCAAGTAACATAGCGATGACCCTTTAAAACTAGATTCAATGTTGGAGAATCTACATAATCTACATTGGACTACATAGTGCTATGCACAGTTCACATATAAAGGAGCTAGCCCTTTGTGAACAAGAATATATATTTGAAAATATTAATATGAATGCATTCAAAAATAAATATAATGAGCTCAAAGAAAATGAAAGCGCGCCAATAAGAATACTAATATATAAAGTTCCAAAAGAAATAAATAGTGCGATACTTAAATACAAATTCATAGACGAATTCCATACTTAAAACATATCAGGTCATTTAGGCGTTAGGAAGACAATTTTAAAATTAAAACAAAGATATAGTATATGGAAAAGCATACAACACAACACCACACACAGACACTGGTTATTCACCTTATGAGCTAGTATATGGAAAATTACCATCGCTGCCAAGCGACAATATTGTAACGACACTTTTGGGTGACGTTCAAAAACATTTAGTTTTTGCTGGGGTAACCTTAGCCGTTGTCCAGAGTCGTGACAATAAATTTATATTTTCGCTGAGACGCAGTTTCAGAAGAAAAGAACGTTGATTTAATATATTAATTATATATTTTATTTACTTCATACATGAAAATATTCAAACAAAGTTTAATCAAATAATTGCTGAATAAGCTATTCAAACATATGATAAATTATAATTCCAATAAAATATGGTTTTTATTTAATAATTAAAAATGTGCATCATCGTTGACGACGGTCACACAGAAATTATTACTGCTGTGGGTGACTATGACCTTAATGTAGATTCATGTTTTCTGTTCACTGTAGTACTCGTTGACGAGGTTTCTACTTTTAGCTTCGGTTCGTTTCCTAAGAAGACTCCTCGCAGGAAGCGTGACGTCCTGGGTTTCCCTCCTCTGTTGTAAAAAAAAAACGGTTACTCTGTGCTGTGGAAGATAATCATTATGCCGAATGAGCCAGGTTAAAAAAATAAAAATAAAACATATGACAAAGATATTAATTTCTAACTACTTTGGCTGAATGAGCCAGGTTTTGGCAGAATATGCCAGAAGACCGAATAGGCTAGTGTACTTGTCTCTTTATGAGTGAAAATTTAAGTCTTTGGTAAAATTTACCAGGAGGCCGAATGAGCCAGAGTACTTGCTTCTTTACTAGTCAAAACACAAGTTCCCTATCATATCGAATGTTCCTTCTTTTATACCGAACATACCGGAGCTTTTTGGTGTAGCGCACCGGTATTATTTGCTGTTAACTTCGCCGTAAAAGTTGAACTATTCGTGTTATATTTTGTACTTCTTGTGTATTTTCATGTTTGCATGCTTTTTCTTTTTGAAATATTGAAATATATATTTAATATTATCTAAATAAATAATATCAAAAAAACAAATGTGAAGAAAATATTCGTGATAAACAAGTAATTTCACAAAATAAAAAAAACTGGTGCCGGCGTGTTTTGTTAATTTGTTTTTGGCGGTGGCTAAACTTTCTGTTTGATTTGGTTTTATGTGTATAAAAGAATAAAAACTGTGCAAAGTGAGTGTTAAATTGTTTTGTATTTATTTATTTCTTAAATATATATTTTAAATAAATAAATGTGTTTTCTGTTGTAATTGTTTATTTTTTGTTGTGTTTAGAATTCAAATACAAGTTTTTTTCATTCATAAATTGTAACAAACAAGAAATTATTTTTTTTCCTTTATCGCGTATTTAAGATTTTGTATATTGCATGCATCGGTGCCCGCGGCACGCTGGAACCGAGGATCGCAGGTAATGTCCATGTGATTTATGATAAAATATATTTATTCAATTTCATATTTTTCAGATAAATCCATTGCAGTTATCTTCACGTGAATGTTCTTACTTTTACTATGTGTAGAGGTAATGGTTAGGTGACATTCAGACTTTCTTTTTCTCTTGTTCTTGATATAT
This sequence comes from Teleopsis dalmanni, assembly GCF_002237135.1. Taxonomy (NCBI): domain Eukaryota; kingdom Metazoa; phylum Arthropoda; class Insecta; order Diptera; family Diopsidae; genus Teleopsis; species Teleopsis dalmanni. Next base: position 133,450,475 of record NC_051846.1, on the reverse strand, counting down.
GTGACATAGAAATTTACTGTGCAAATTTGTATCGTCACAACATAAACAAAGTAAACAAATGCTATGACATTAAAAATTATGCAAACGAATTGCACATTCGGTTAAAAAATACAATTACAAATGCCAGAAAATTGATAAATGCAGTGAAAATAACAAGAAAACAAGAATACGACAAAAATGTAAACAAATCTAATTTTAAAATTGGAGATATGCTGTATGTAAAAAACCAAAATAAACAAAAACACCAGAGTCCGTATCATGGGACATACAAAATTATAAAAACAAATGGAACAAATTCCATTATCGAAATAAAAAACAAATGTAAAGAATTTCATAATAACCAACTAAAAAAAAATACTTAGGAACATATGTATAACAGAAACAAAAATGTATCATAAATTAGTCGTATGTAATCATTATTATTTTAGATATTAAACAACATTTCAATACAACATACATAAATTATTAATAAGTACAAATATTTTACACACATAATCATATGTTACGAATAAGATACATTAGATACAACAAAATATAGAAATATTAAAATATATATATAAAATACAAATATAAGTATAGAAAATATGTAAAGCGATTCCACGACTTCACAAAACAAAAAAAAAATTATTCCGTTCATTTTTCACGTAATAAGTTTTTCTCAAGGGCAAGGGTGTAGTGGACCTACTTCTAAGCCACTTACCAGCACTCATAAATAACAATAAGCAAATTTATGAATTAATCACATTTCATGCATACCACACAAGAAGCATAAGCAAAGCGACATACACAAAAGAGTTTCGCATTTCCAACGAAACTATTGCCACACACTGTTCCAATATTTGATGATGTGGAAATACATTCAATAATAATATTTCCTATATGTCAATGCACTCTAATAATAACTTTGACGTTTGACCTATATGGGTAAACAGTGTAGTCGCATTGCAATGCATTCTGCAAGCTCAGCAATCACTTTGATTGGCTGCCTTTATACTTTTCCAGGTTTTGTCTGGAATGAAGAGGCGGAGTCATGGGAGCGCTACGAACAAGAAAATTGTATAAATACCCAAATAATTGTTCAATAAAAGAGAGTATACTTATGACTGCAAACCTATGCGTTGTTGACTTATTCTCGCACCCTTCTGGCCACGTAACACTGGCCTAGGTACCAGCGGTAACAAGCCGCTTCTTAACTTGTTCTTGACTGCATCATTAGGACTTGAATGTATGCTCGACTAGGCAGGGAAAGAATGTAGAAACATAATCGACGAGGTAAATCAGTAAGTTGAAATCACCCTTGTTTGAGTTCCCAGACATAAGAAAATCCAATGGAACGAAAACGCCGACAGTTTAGCCCGCTTTGGTGTTTCCCTGGGTGTGTCCCTGGCGGTACCGGTGTATTTTACCCTAGAGGTCATTAAGAGAAGTACTTATCTCTACTTTTTTCAACTTCCCAATAGCAGATGGAAAACACGTAAGTCATATGCAACTTTCAGATAACCATGGCCCACCTATAATAAAATTAGATCATCGGAACTCATCAAAAGAGACCACGTGAACACTGCAAGGCTTACTGCAGTTATCTCTGCTCATTGGTGTGTAAGAATCCACGCAGAGAAATTGTGTGTTTTTTATAATCCTCACTACAGAAGTTGTGGAAACTTGCAGGAAAAAGAAACCATAATACATTTTCTCTGTGAATACCCGAGAGACTTACTGAAATATATAAATTCGACGGGATAGATTTAGTCTGGACTCTTTTGTACTAGAGGTTCATGCGAGGAATGTGGTGACAAAACGGAGAAAAATCGCTAATTGAGGTACATGGAAGTTATCCAATGGCCTGTCTCTGCAACCAACCAAAAAATCAAAAGCGAAAGAATTCAGAAAGAAGCTGAACAATTTAAACAAAATTAGTTTTCAACGTATCTTTTGATTACATTTTTTGGAATATTTCTTGTTCTACAATTTGCTTTTATAAAGACTTTAGCTTCGGTAACTTATACAATGTTATATAGATCAGCAAAAGTGGTTTCTAGCATTTTTTTTTGTGAGACTTTTTACAAGTATCTTTTGACCTACTTCATAATTTGGTGTATCTGTTATCTTTTTATTATACACTAATTTTAACTTTTCTTTAAAAACCGTTGTATTTTCCTTTACTTGTTTTTTGTTGTTCTCTATGACATCTTTTATACTATTTACATACTCTCCAATTGTTAATAAATTTAAAGCATTAATTCCACTTGGTCTATTCCTTTTCCTTCCAAAAACAACGTCATGTAGTATATAATACGTAGAGGAATGCGTAGTTGAATTATAACTGTTCGTGAACCAAATGCACAGTACATTGGGATTGCACCTTTTTGAACATTTGTTCAAAAAAAGCGAAATGCATTGAACCACCACACTTTTGTAGGCACACTTTTTGCTTGGCTGTTATTCATAGTACACGTGGGTTCTTTTATTTGTTACAATTGTAAACTTGAAAATTAAATAAAATGTGTTAATCACTTAATATTAAATTGAAAATTAAATAAAGTGTATTCTTAATCAATAATTGGTCCTTCGAGCCATATTATAATTGAAAATTAAATAAAGTGTATTCTTAATCAATAATTGGTCCTTCGAGCCATATCATATTTGAATCATATTTAAACCCCATTTCGTTATGGCAAGGGAAATGAAGAGGTTAGTGCACGTGCGTGGATGCCTTAAGTGGTCAATTACTCGAGCACTTGCTTACGCAACCAGTTCTCCAGAAAAGGTGTCCTGCGATGAAATCGTAACTAGGACTGACAAACTAGAAGATATTTGGCAGCAATTTGTTAGGTCAACGGATGAGATGTACGCGTTTCGAAATGTTCCCGACTACGTCGACCCTGATTCCGATTTCGCTACATATTGGGAGAAGTACTTGTCTAGTCAGGGTTGCATACTTGCTTTGAAACGTAGCCTTGCACCAAATGTGCGACCTAAAGATGATGATGATATCATGAATAAGCTAGTGGAACAGTAAGCATCATTTTTAAAACAATTTTCATCCACTTCTAATGTTTCATCATTTCAGGGAAATGAGTTGACCAAAATTAACATTCCGCACTTCTCAGGAAAATATACAGATTGGTCATCATTTAGAAATTTATTCACTCAAAGTAGAATCTTTCTTTTACTAAAAAATTTCACTACTTGAAATCTCTATTGAAGGATGAAGCTGCTGCTCTTATCAAACATATTCCAGTTACGGAAGTTGCTTACAGTACAGCGTGAACACGTCTACTGGAGCGTTTTGATCGCCCTAAGCACATCGTCACGGCATTTATTGAAAACTTTATGGCGTTTCCATCAACATCGCAGGAAATTGTGCAATTTGGAGGAGAATTTTTGATGGGGCAAAAGAAACAATAAGGGGCCTCAACGCAGTAGGCCAAACCAATCGTGATTGTTGGCTTATTCATTCATTATTATCGAAGGTTGACCCTGAATCTCGTCGGAAATGGATACATGAAAGTCGAGGGGATGCTTCGCCGTCAATCTCTAAACTTTTTGAGTTTTTAGATTCTCGCTGTGATGAATTAGAGTTCACCCAGTATAAATCTAATTTAAATTTAAAACCACAGGACAAATCAAAATCATCTTTCGTTTCTGTCGACAAAGGGTTATAAAAATGTGTCAAATATATTTCAACTGATTCAACTGAAAAGTCACAAAATCGCGACAAAAAAAAAGTCACAAATTCTCTGCATCAAATTCCGATGTAGAGAATGCCAAATGCACCACCACACTCTTGTACACAAGTTGCAGATTAATTCGCCAACAACAATTGCTTCTTTATTATCGCTGCGATATCCTCTGGCAGGCCATAGTCAACTGTTGCTAATATTTCTCGTCCAGATATTTTGAATCCCACTACTTGTCTGGAATGTTCGCTAACAGTAACCACTCTAACTTGTTATCAAGGCAGTAGATACCTGTTACCAACAGCATTTATTGACGTTCGCAACACTCAAAATAGATATATTACATGCCGTGTCCTTCTTGAGAGTGCATCGGAACTAAATTGTATCTCGGAGTGATACTTCGTTCATCTTCCCGTATTGATGTGTCTAGAATTTCTTCTGTTAAGGCCGAGACTACACGTGGCTGTTGTACACTCTATATGAAATCAAAGATTTCCCAGAACACACTAGATGTAAGTGTTCATGTCTTGAGCAAGACTACATCAGCAATTCCTACGTCACAAATCAATACTCCTACTATGGAGCAATTCAAGGACTTGAATCTTGCAGATCCATCCTTTAATTCTTCATCACCCATTGATATTTTACTTGGTGTTGACCAAGTTTGGAAAATATTTACTTTTAACAAAATTTTCGACTCTTTTAATAATCCTATTGCTGTATCAACAATATTCGGATGGGTAGTGACATCAGTTCAGGCATCCATGGATAATATAGTATCGTCTCTTGTAACTACGATTGATATAGATCGCTCGCATCGAAAGTATTGGGAAATCGAAGAAGCCTTGCATTCGTTGCCATTAGACGCAGAAAACGTTCACATAGAAACTCATTTTTTAGAAACGCACGCACGACAATCTGACGGTCAATATATTGTGGAGCTTCCATTCAAGGAAAAGGGTATCAAATTCGGAAACACGCTTCAAGGGGCTACATAAAGGTTTAATACTGTTGAACGTGGCCTACTGAGGGACAGTCACCTTCATAAGCAATATACTGAGTTCATGCGTGAATATACTCGCCTGGGACACATGCGGGAACTTAAGCCTGATGAGGTTGTTGCCAGTGATGGCCACAGTTTTTATATGCCGCATCATCCAGTAATTGAACCAAAACTTCGCATTGTTTTTGATGGCTCATTTCAAGCTACTACCGGAGTTTCGCTTAACAGTATGTTGCATACAGGTCCAAGTATACAACGAAAATTACTTAATGATCGCCTTCGCTTTCGTATACATAAATATATATTCTCTGCTGATATAGTAAAAATGTTCCGTCAGATTTGGGTATCAGAAAATAATAGAAATTATCAACGCATTGTTTGGAGAGAAGATCCATCAGAAAAACTAATACATTTTCAATTATGTACGGCTACGTATGGTACATCATGCGCACCATTTCTCTCTGCGAGGGACCTCGAACAGCTTGCAAAGGATCACCAAAGAAGGTACCCTCTCGTTGCGAAAATCATTCTTGAAGATTTTTACGTTGACGATGTCATTACTGGTTCGCAGTCCGCGAGTGAACTAGAAGGAAAACGTGATGAGCTAATTCAACTTTATGCGGAAGCAGGATTCGAACTTCGAAAATGGGTCTCTAATTGTAGTTCCATGACCTCTAATTTTTATGATCAGTCTGATCAATGTTTTTTGAAGGATGAGCTAGATGATATGACGAAGGTTTTGGGTATCTATTGGAAGCCATGCGAGGACGTAGTAAGTGACAAGTGTTATCAGACGTATCACGGATCTTTGATCCATTGGGCTTTCTTGCTCCTGTTATTGTTCAATTCAAGATCTTTTTCCAAGAATTATTGGGCTAAAACGTCGTGAAGACTTAAATAATGTTGCAAAATTGTCATTGCCAAGATGGGTGTGTAACTCTCTTAATTGAATTGAGTTACATGGATTTTGGGATGCTTCAACAAAAGCATATTCTGCAGTCGTTTATTGTCGATTCCAGAATAAAGATGGGGATATAAGGACATCTCTTGTTGCTACAAAAACATGTGTGGCGCCGTTGAAACAAATTTCTTTGCCGCGTCTAGAGTTATGTGGCGCTCTTTTATTAACGAAACTGTTAAATTCAATAACAAAGGCTTTGCCAAGGAAATCAACGTAAAGGCTTGCTGTGACTCTACTGTGGTTTTAGCGTGGTTATCGAAACCACCAATCAAATTAAAAACGTTTGTCGCGAATTGCACAGCAGAGATATTAGAGACTCATCCCCGAAGTAGCTGGGGACATGTTAAATCTAAAGAAAATCCAGCTAATTGCACTTCTAGGGGCATGATGGCTCACGAATTATTAGACTTTGAACTATGGTGGAAGGGGCCTCCCTGGCTAGCGACCGTAACTACTGGTAAGTCTTTATATAATAACGATGATAATTTCCTCGCATATTCAGAAGAAGATGTAACCGATGAAATGAAGTGTACCAAGGCAAACCTAGTCTCTATGGAAGTAGCGAGGGATAATAGTTTAGAAGAGCTGGTAGGGTCTCAAACACGCAGCCCCGATATGTTCAGCAAGGCCGTGAGCAATCTACCTTTTATGAATTAAGTGAAGCTCGAATAATTTGCTCAAGACTTGCACAAACTTGCTACAACGATGATTTGCTGTCATTAAGAAATAACAGGGAGCTTAGCAAAGGATCTACCTCACTCAAACTTACCCCATTCATTGATGATACCGGACTTTCACGTGTCGGCGGAAGAACTTTAGACAAGAACACCCATCATCCTATTATACTCCCGAAGGAACATAGAATTGTATATTTGCTTATTTGTTTACCTTGTTACATCTGCCATACACCTCGAACTCGCTACTGACCTCCGTACTAATTGTTTCCTAGCAGTACTTCGCCGTTTTATGTCCCGCCGTGGAAAGTGTTCTTCAATCTTTAGCGATAATGGAAAGAATTTTCTTGGTGCTTCTCGTGTGTTAAACGAGATGCATGCAGCAATTATGTCGCAGGCTTTCTAGTAGAATGCCTATCTATTTTACCTAATTGGCACTCTTTACAGGGTCTAACATGGTCTGTAACCATGTTGTTTAAATTCTTTCATTATATCTTTCTCTAACTTTTTCAATTGTTGCTTTTTGCCCAATGTGACCACCTATAATACTGACGTGATATTGCTTTATTATTTCTTTTTGTTTCTCAAGATCGGTTATTTCAATTGTTTTGCTTTTATTCTGAACATTTTCCTTCACAACGTTTTAAGCCTTTACGTTATCTGATCATTCCTTATTTTCATTTCCTATTTTGTTTGCATCATTTACATTTTTTTTGTCTCTTTTGCTCCGTCTTTTTCATCGCTCAATTCATTACAGCAGCTGTAACGTATCTTTTTCTTCTCCTTCCTAGTCACAACTAAAACATTTCTACTTAAATAACACTTGTTTACAGCCAAAAATTTCCAAAGACAAGACTTATATTTCCTATAGGGAAATTTTCCGTAGAACTCGAAAATCACAACGATTTTTTTTTCCTGTGTATTTGCAAAAAACCGTTATTTTGACTTTTCTCAAAATATTACCCTATATATGGCCCCGTAACTTTATTTTTGAAGTTACTATAGTAGTTCGTGGGATATCAAATTAAAGGTGAAAATGTTGTACGAACATTTTAAGCTACATAATATTAATGTATCTTATTTGGTTTCGCTGCTATAGCTGAAAATGTACAGATGAAAAATGTTTTTTTTTTCAACTTTTTCGATTTTCAATGTGATGGGACTCCCACAAAAATATTTAAAAAAATTCTTTTTTTGATTGATGTTAAAGACTGTTTTAGTACAAACATTTCGAGTGGCTTAACATAAAAATCGAATAAAAATTTCAGAAGTTATTCGCCATTTTCCAAATTTGCCGAAAATAGTGGTTTTTATTAACAAATCAGAAGAATCAATTTTTCGAATTTATTTTTTTAAATTTTAAGTACAAATCAAAACAGTATTATATAAAATTGTACAAATTTTATTTAAAAATTAATATTATTAAATATTAATATATTGCATTTCATATAAAAGTTTAACGTCGAACGTTAGTTTATTAAACTGCTAATTTAACATATGGTATCGTATGATACCATACAATTCTTCTTGGGATTTGCTATGGCTAAGCAGGATAAACCGTGAAGTTCTAATGCAGTGTGTCTGCAGGATTACACTTAAAAGATGGTATGTGAACCATTCTCAGTGTTATTTCTGCATTATAAATCTTAAATGTATGATGTCACCAAAGAAAATAAGATTTCTGAAGTATCCAGAAATAATATCAGCAATTAAGCCAGTTTTACGAAGCAATGCGACTCCTCAACCAACTCCACCGAATATGCAGGATATCAGTAGTGAATATGAAAATAAAGTTTCATTTGAGAGTTCTACGAGTAAAACCGCAAATCATTTATATCACAAATTGAATTATACGATTTAACTAGAGACTTACATTTATCAAAAGCTCATAGTGAGCCTCACGTTACGTCTTCAACAGTGGAACTGCTTAAGTGAATCCACAAGAGTAAATGAATATCGCAACAGAAGCAATGCATATTCATGTTTTCTCCAAAAATTCCATCAAACTGTTTATTGCAGTGATATTAAAGGTCTTTTCAAGAAATTGCAAATAATAAGATGTAATCCTAGCGAATGGCGTCTTTTACAGATAGTTCAAAATTTAGTTTAAAAGCTGCTGTTGTTCACAACGGCAATGAACTTCTCACTATACCATTAGCGCATGCCGTTGGGGTAAAGGAAACCTATAATGAAGTCGCGAAAGTTTTAAAGTTAATTCAATATAACGAATTCAATTGGAAGCTATGAGATGATTTAAAGATTGATTTTTTGACTATATGTACTCTTTCTGTATTTTTGTTTTTGAAGATTATTGCATTAATCATTGGGCTGCAACGTGGTTTTACGAAATATTGTGGGTTTCTGTGTGCATGGGTCAGCAGAGCAACAAAGGATCATGTTATACTTTCATCTTGGCCAAAAAGAGAAGATCTCACAATAGGAATTCAAAATATCGCGAATAAAGCTCTTATTGAACCGTGTCAGAAAGTTTTGCCACCTTTGCATATAAAACTTGGCCTAATGAAAAATTTTGTTAAGGCTCTGTAAAAAAACAAAATTTCTGCTTCCGAATATTCTGCTTCCAGCATTTCTTTTGCCAAAATTAAAGAAGGAATCTTTGGTGGACCACAAATCAGAAAACTGATGAAGGATGAAAAATTTAATAATGTGTTAAATAATGAAGAGTTGAAAGCATGGACTTCGCTTAAGCAAATGGTTATCGGCTTCTTGGGTAACGAAAGAGATTCACTTTACAGAGAAAGTTTTTCATCATTAATTACAAAGTTCTTGGGGCAAATATGTCTCTAAAAATGCATTTCTTGCAGTCTTATGTGGACTTTTTCCTTCAAATTTTAGTGCGGAAGGTGATGAACAAGGTAAAACGTTTCATCAGGATATCTCTGCAATGGAAAAAGATATCAAGGATATTGCGACGCAAGCATGTTGGGAGATTATTGTTGGACAATTATAAGAGAAACAAATCCACTATAAGAAGCTTACTCAAAGTATACATATACCTCAGTATAATATATAAATTCACTTTTTATACTGCAGTTTCACGTTCGACGTCAAACTTTTATATAAAATGCAATATATAAAATTTATACAATTTAATATAATACTGTTTAGATTTGCACTTTAAATTTTAAAAAATAAATTCAAAAAAATGATTTTTCTGATTTGTTAATAAAAACCACTATTTTCGGCAAATTTGGAAAATGGCGAATAACTTCTGAAATTTTTATTCGATTTTTATGTTAAGCCACTCGAAATGTTTGTACTAAAACAGTCTTTAACATCAATCAAAAAAAAAGAATTTTTTTAAATATTTTTGTGGGAGTCCCATCACATTGAAAATCGAAAAAGTTGAAAAAAAAAACATTTTTCATCTGTACATTTTCAGCTATAGCAGCGAAACCAAATAAGTCACATTAATGTTATGTAGCTTAAAATGTTCAAACAAGTTTCACCTTTAATTTGATATATCACGCACTGCTATGGTAACTTCAAAAATAAAGTAGGGTAGGGTGTAGGGTGATGTTTTGAGAAAAGTCAAAATAACGGTTTTTTGCAAATAACTCGAAAACGGTACACAGGAAAAAAAATCGTTGTGATTTTTGCGTTCTACGAAAAATTTCCCTATAGGAAATGTAAGTCTCGTCTTTGAAAAGCAAAACTTTTAATTATTTGTAAACTAGTGTAATCAGCTATTATGTCTTCAACTCATTTTTTATATTCTATGTCGTGCATGTATTCCTCCAATTTTAGTCTTCATCGTACTAATCTCGAACCAGGGTCCTTTACGTTAAAGAACGATTTCAATAGATTATGATCTCTTATGATCAAAAATTTTTTACCATACAAATATGATCTAAATACTTTTACGGCCCAAACAATGGCCAAACATTTCTTTTTCGTAGTGCTATAATTTCGCTCAGCACTATTTAAATTTCTGCTAATAAACTGAATTGGCCACTCTCTTGTGATAGCACTGCCCCAGATATTCATTCGAAGTATCTGTTGTAACAATAAATTTCTTTGCAAAATCTGTAAATTGCAAAATTAACATACTGACTAGGCTATCTTTCAGTTTATCAAATGAATTATCCTAAACCTAAAAACTTTAGAAAATCTTCTATATTAGTTGATCTCTCCCATGAACGACTGTATTTTCTAAACACTCTTCGGAAGAGACAATTTTTCTATCGCCGAAACTTTATTTGTTCCTTCTCCTCAGAATTCATATGATCTACACTCAACATACTTTCTATCTGTACCTCGTTCTCCAATAAGTTAACACGTAATCAGCCACACTTCTATGTTTAAATAAAAATATCCGATGAATTATGTTTAAAAGCTCTCAGGTGAGAGTGTTGTAAAAAGCTCCCTCACATATGAAAGAGTTCAGTTCAATTTTGGCTCTGTAGTGTAAAACATATATTTAATAAAGAAATAAATAATTGATAATTGGTAATAAAATAATTGGCGCCCAACGTATGGCTCGAATAAAAAAAGTTTAAGGGCAATAAATGTTAAATGTGGAAGTAATGCTGAACCAAAATTCAGCTCCAAACACACCAAAGTGAAAAAACACGTTTTGAGCAAATACTGCGTGCGGAAAAGCGTGTCTCAGCACGTTTTTTGTATTTTGTTAAACGCGATATTTAAATTATTAATAATTATAAAAGAAAACAACTAAGTCAATTTAAATTGAAAATGACTATAAATTAGTGGATTGATTTATTTTATAAAAATCCGAACAGAAATAAAAATTGTTGTACAGTGGGAACTGTCCACGAAGAAAGAAACATTTGCATTAACTTTACCTCTTTTTGCATTTTAAAACAACAAACAATTTTTTTATTACAAACAAAAAAACATTGCAAACGTGCAGCTGAGAGGTGATTTAAAATAAAGACAAAAAATATTTAAAGTAATCAACATATAAACAATTTAAAAGAAAATAATTGAAGTGTGCTGGTGGTTTCAAAAGGTACACAGTTGTAATACGAACAAAACATAATATAACATTTGGAGGAACTCAGGGCGCGACTAGTCACTTTCGCGACAACAGGAGAATTTTTTTTATATTATTCTTAGATATTTAAGATATTTAAATTTACAATTGTATTGCTAGAATTAAATAAATTTTTTGAAATAATATTATTTTTGTATTATTATTGTTGCGATAGCCCTCCCTTGCAAACTCTTTATTAGAAACCTATTACCAATAGCGGCTCTGCAATAGAAACTTAAACATATACAGGAACGCCATAGAGTTGTTCATAGTGAAAAAATGAATGAAGACCAGCTGAAAGCCGTAATTGAGGCTGCCGTTAGTGGTGCTCTTGCCTCACAGAGGCAAATCTTTGAAAAACAATTAGATGAGTTAAGTAAACGTCTAAATAAAGTTACAGTAAATACCCCGGATGTAGAAATCTATGAGGAAACAAGAATAATCAGTGGAATAAAATGTGAAGAATCACTTGACATTGTCAAATCTCTGCCTGACTTTGAGGGCAGGCAAGAAACTTACGTGTCATGGCGACAAGCGGCTCACGTTGCTTATAAATTATTTCAAAACCATAATGGGAGCTCTAAACATTACCAGGCAGTTGCCATTATACGAAATAAAATAAAAGGATCAGCAGACATGGTTTTAGCATCCTTTAACACTGTTCTCAATTTTAAAGCTATAATAGCACGTCTCGACTTCACATACGCTGATAAGCGGCCTATTTACCTCATCGAACAGGAGATGTCTACCCTACGTCAGGGTAACCTGACTCTTTTACAATTCTATGAACAAGTGGAACAAAAATTGACTTTGCTTACCAACAAAGTAATTATGACTTATGATGGAACCTTGGCAGCATCCTTAAATGAAAAATATAGAATGGACGCGTTGCGCATATTTATTTCAGGTACAAAAAGGGCCTTAAGCAACATTCTTTTCTCGGCACAGCCAACCAATTTACCCGCAGCATTAGCTCTGGCACAAGAAGTTGAGGCAAACCATGAGCGTTATAAATTCGCAACCAACTTCGCGAGGAGTCTGGAAGATGAAGCTCACAGAACTGAACAAAGGCTTCAAAATAATGAAAGAAGTGTGGGCAGATATAGTCAGGTAAGCAATTACGTTAAAAGTAATCAAGTTGATAATCAAAACAAAAATCCATATTTTATAAGACAAAATACTGAAAAAAGACAAGTTGAAAAAATGGACGTAGATCCAACCTCATCTAGGACGAGACACTGGAACAATACCAAAACTCAAAGGAGTAATTATAATACGTCAGAGAAATACAACAACACTATTTTCGGGGTTCAATATAAGGACCAAAATATGAAAAGAAAAAATGACTCTGAAAGATTAACAGGGCAAAAAATGCAGAGAGTGAATTTTATGCCACACGAAAGCATTTCTCAAACACAAGAAATGAGGAAATACGAGGAACTAGCCGAAGAATCACTAGTAGAAATTGATGACGATGCTGATAGTTTTGACCATGTTAATTTTTTAGTGGAAACTCCCTGCTACCATTCATAGAGCGGAATATTGCAGGGAAAGTTATAAAACTGCTGATTGACACCGGTGCGTCAAAGAATTACATTAAACCTCTTAAAGAGTTAAGATATACAAAACCAGTAAGCAACACTTTTATAGTAAAATCAATACATGGTTTTAATGAAATCAAAGATAAATGCTTCGTGAACCTGTTTAATATTAATAGCACCTTTTTTATATTACCCGATCTTACAAAATTTGATGGAATCATCGGCCTCGATTTGTTAACACAAATCGATGCAAAAATAGATTTTAAAAATAAAAATTTGAAGTATAATACGGGATCAGAACCGATCCAGTTTTTAAAATGTGCGAATGTAAATTTCACTCGAATTGAGGATATTAAAATTCCAGAAAAAGTTAACGAAAAATTTCAAAAATTATTAAAAAGTGAACAAACGGTATTTGCTGATCCTGACGAATTACTTCCGTTCAACACAAATATTGTAGCTACCATTCGAACTGAGTGTGACGACCCCATTTATTCGAAACTATATCCTTATCCTATGGGCGTAGCAGATTTTGTGAATAAAGAAGTGCGTGACTTGCTAAGAAATGGTATAATTAGACCATCTAGATCGCCATACAATAATCCAATATGGGTTGTTGACAAAAAGGGAGTTGATGAACATGGCAACACAAAAAAACGTCTTGTAATTGATTTCAGAAAATTAAATCAAAAAACGATAGACGATAAATATCCCATCCCTAACGTGATGGTGATACTCGCCAACTTAGGAAAAGGAAAATATTTTACAACTCTCGATTTAAAATCTGGCTTTCACCAAATAGTTTTGGCAGAAAGAGATCGCGAGAAAACTGCTTTTTCGGTCAACAGCGGAAAATACGAATTTTGTAGGCTACCATTTGGCTTGAAGAACGCACCCAGCGTATTTCAAAGGGCTATTGATGACGTGCTTCGAGACCAAATTGGAAAGACATGTCACGTTTACGTCGACGACGTTATCATATTCTCAAAAACAGAAGAAGATCACATTAAACACATAGCGTGGGTCTTGAGGAAGTTGAACGAAGCCAATATGAGGATTTCACGGGAGAAGTCCCATTTCTTTAAGGAAAGCGTTGAGTACTTAGGTTTCACGGTAACTGGAGAGGGTATTCGAACAAGCCCAAGTAAAATAGAGGCAATTCGAAACTATACTGAGCCAACGACATTATTTAATGTCAGGTCATTTATGGGCTTAGCGAGCTATTACAGATGCTTTATAAGAAACTTCGCCTCAATAGCCAGGCCACTTACAGATATCTTTAAGGGCGAAAATGGTAGAGTTAGCACTCACCAATCGAAGAAAAAACAAATAGAGCTAAACAACAGTCAGCGTCAAGCTTTCAACAAGCTCAAGAAAATCTTGATGTCGGAAGACGTTTTGCTCCAGCATCCAGATTATGGAAAACCATTCGACCTAACAACGGATGCGTCATCTTTAGGATTAGGCGCTGTACTATCACAAAGCGGGAAGCCGATAACTATGATATCGAGGACCTTGAAAGACAACGAAATGAATTTCGCTACCAATGAAAGGGAATTACTCGCAATTGTTTGGGCTCTAAAGAATCTCAGAAATTATCTATATGGTGTTAAAAATTTAAATATTTTTACTGATCATCAACCTCTGTCGTTTGCGGTTTCAGACCGAAACCCCAACGCGAAAATTAAGCGGTGGAAAGCGTTCATAGATGAACATAATGCCCAAATTCTTTATAAGCCAGGAAAAGAAAACTACGTAGCCGATGCGCTATCACGGCAGAACATTCATGCGCTTGAAAATATGCCTAGCTCTGACGCAGCCACCATCCACAGCGAATTATCAATGTCTTATGCAATTGAAGCGACTGATAAGCCAGTGAATTGTTTCAGAAACCAAATCGTCATTGAACGAACAAATGTGACATCGACTCGTACTTTTATAATCTTCCGCGAAAAAACTAGACACTTGATAAATTTTTTCAATGAAGAAGAACTATTGGAGAGTGTTAGAGAAGCAACAAAACCTGACGTAGTAAATGCAATTTACTGTGAGCTACCAATTATTGCTTGTATCCAGAATGAGCTCGTCAAGGCGTTTCCGTCTACAAAATTTTGGTACTCCAAGCATTTCGTCATGGACATATACGATAAAAACGATCAACGGGACATAGTAACAATAGAACACAATAGGGCGCACAAGTCCGCACAGGAAAATGTTAAGCAGATCTTGCGCGAATATTTTTTCCCAAAAATGACAAAATTGGCCAACGAAATCGTTGCAAATTGCAAAACCTGCTCAAAGGGTAAATACAACAGACATCAAAAAAAACAACTAATCGGCGAAACCCCGATTCCATCATATGTTGGTCAAATTCTTCATGTAGATATATTTTCCACAGATGGAAAATATTTTCTCACATGTATAGATAAGTTTTCGAAGTTTGCTATAGTGCAACCCATTGCTTCACGAACAATTGTGGATGTGAAAATTCCAATTTTACAATTGATGAATATCTTTCCAAAAACAAAAACAATTTTTTGTGACAATGAAAAGTCACTAAATTCGGAAACCATCAGGTCTACATTGACAAATACCTTTAATGTGACGTTAGCTAACGCTCCTCCCTTACACAGTACGTCTAACGGCCAGGTAGAAAGGCTACACGGCACATTAATAGAAATTGCTAGGTGTCTGAAAATAGATAGGAAAATTGACGACACAGTCGAACTTATTATACAGGCAACCATAGCATACAATGGGTCAATTCACACCACAACCAAAAAGAAACCCATAGATATTCTTCATTCAGCTACACCTGAACTACAACAGGAAATAGAGAGCAAAATTAGAGAAGCCCAAGAAAACCAGCTAAAACAGCATAATAAAGCGAGGCAGAATAGAACCTTTCAAGTGGGCGAAACAGTTTTCGTCAAAACAAATAGAAGACTGGGAAACAAAATAACTCCATTGTGCGTCGAAGTAAAGGTGGAAGCAGACCTAGGATCATCTGTCCTCATAAAGGGAAGGGTGGTCCATAAGGACAACCTTAGGTAATATTCTGTAGTGGTTTGCAAGGGCGAAGCGAGCTGGTGCATTCACAATACTAATGTTCTAAGAGTGTTCTCTATTACACAATTGTATGATTTTAACTATTGTTAAACTATTGTTTATATTTAACTATTGTTATATTTAATATATTGTTATCTAACTATTGTTATATTTTTTAATAATAACATATTTTTGTTTTATATATTTTGTTAAATATTCCAATAATTGCTAACTTATTGTATTCAACGCAAAAAGAGACCGAGGACGACTCTTACTTAGCGAGGGAGGAGTTAACACGTAATCAGCCACACTTCTATGTTTAAATAAAAATATCCGATGAATTATGTTTAAAAGCTCTCAGGTGAGAGTGTTGTAAAAAGCTCCCTCACATATGAAAGAGTTCAGTTCAATTTTGGCTCTGTAGTGTTAAACATATATTTAATAAAGAAATAAATAATTGATAATTGGTAATAAAATAATTAATACAATGACCGAAATCTGCGACTTCTTTCCTTGGAAATTCGCATTTATCTGCTTATAGCTTTAGATTGGCTTTCCTTTAATCTGATAAAATTTGTTAGATCGAGTGTTGTAAAATATTTAGACATTCTTAATTCCTATCTGCTACCGTCAGTTCGTTCAATTTCCTAAAGTCTTCCCACAGGAAAGTTCCAAGATGACTTAGAACTTTGTATAATATCATTCTCTAACAATTTCTTCACCTGACTTTTTACTTCTTCTTTATGTACCTTTGCATATCTATACATTTTTGAATAGACCGGTTTTACTCCTTATTGTGTTCTTATATCACAAGTTAAGCTGTTTGTGAAACTCAGTTTATCTCGTTCTAAAATAAACAAATTATTATCAATTTGCTAATTGATTCCTTCTTTTCAGGATTCATATGATCTACCCTTAACATGCTTTCTATATGCTCACTTCTGTTCTTTATTGGAAAAACTCTCTATTTCACTTTTTTTCCATTCTCGAAATTCTTTTTAGCAATATATACAATCTGATACCTCCTAAGGTCTTCTATCTTTAACGAAAATCCAATAAAAGTCTTCTTTTCATTTTTATTTATAATGCTCACTAAGCATTTTCCATTTCTCGTCGTACTAATACAATGAGGAATAACAATCCTTTCATCTTCGAAACGTGGTACATAAACCATTTTTCATATTTTTTAAATTATAATCAAACGAAACACTTCATTTCTCGGCGGAATAAACTCTTCAACATTCCTACATTAAAAACTATGTACATTCTTACTAACATTCAACAGATCTTCCTCGTAATCAATCTTACACTTAAAATTACCTAAGAAATCGGCCCCGATTATATACGAAAATAAAATCATAAAATACCACGTGAAACTTCCATCTGTATGTGTGGACATTACCCTTCATACTCTTAATTCTTATTCGAATGGATGCACTTCCCATTATTCTCTCATATTTTTTTGTTGCACCAACTAATTCTACTTTATTTGTATTTTGTATCTCTTCTATAAATATACGTTGAGATTTAATTAAACTTATACTAGTTCCAGTATCTATAAGGAGTTTGTAATATTTATTCTTATGTTCTGCTTTTATATAAGGACTTTCTTTATTTACATTTATGGAAAACATTGCCTTAATTACATTTTCTATTTTCGAAAATTTTTGTTTCCTTCCTCATTTTTGATATTACATTTTGTAGCGATATGTCCCAGTTTTCCGCATTTGTACCATTTCAGGTGAGCTCCACCAATCTTTCTAACATAAAAGACATTTTCAATCGGGAAAAATTCCAAACAAAACGATTTGGCAATTTCGCTGCCCTTTTATTTGAAATTCCTTTCATAGTTGGTTACCTATCAATAATATCGTGTAGTATTTTCTGTCAAATAAGTACTTTCTAAAATGACAACTAACCAAAATAGGACAAATTTAGGAAGTACAGATGATACTGGTAACACAGGTAGATTAGAAGAGATAGTAGACTTAAATATTCTTATTAAACTGATACCCGAATTTAAGAGTGATAAGACAGAACTCTATACCTTTGTCTCTGCTTGTGATGATGCTATGGATGTAGCAAACCTAAATCAAAAAGTATATCAACTCCCAAATTTCTGGAAACGCCAACTAAAACAGAATTATAAGGACAGTGACAGCATACAGCCTTGATATGAAACTGATAAATCCGCACAAAATATCGATCAAGAAATTAAAAAAAAAACAGAACAAGTGCCTCAACACCCTGCGTTGGCTCTCAGTGGATACGTCGGAACAAGGAAATAAAGTAAACAAATATCATAGAAGCCAACCACATCTGAATGTATATCTGAGGTACAAATTTTATTAAGAAACGCGAAAAAATCTGCTTAAAGACGTTATTCAAAACATACATTAGCCAAAAAAATTGATAACATTAGAATATCTGCCAAAGTCAAGACAGTATACCCAACTTTTAAGTTTATAACACAAACTTCGTTAGCAGACACATTTTTCGATAAGCATAATCTGACTAAACAATATCTATTAGGTATGTCTACTAATGAAGATATAGTAAGCCAGGAAAATAAGCATAATAATACAAGTACCATGGAAAAACTAAATTACGAGACTGTAACGTTACTAAATGCAACGTTACTAAATAATTACTTTAGAAAGCCATCTCCAGAAGGAAGTCTGTACTTCTAGTAAATAAAATTATTAGTAAATTATTAGCATTTAAAAAGGGATTAAATGTCCTTTATTCACAAACTGTTCACACAGCGCAACCAAAGATCTTTGCAAAAGCTAGATTATTTGCTGAAAATATGCACATACCAATGCAACAATAAGTGTTTTTCACTCAACAACGTTTTCCAAATCAAAGAAGATACAACAACCATAGAATAAATGAAAATAGATTCCAACATAACCAGAGAATTAGCAACAATTCTCAAAATAGAAACAATAATGTGAGAAACTCCATAACATATGAACACAATCTTAAATTAAATCCTGACAAGGGTAACTTTCTAAAACACGAAGCTACTTACTTAGGACTTTTGATAACAGAGCACGGAATAAAAACTGATCCAGCCAAACATAAAGTCATAATGAACTATCCAAAACCCACAACCACTGATGAAGTAAGAAGATACGTAACTTTCTATAATTACTACTGAAAATTAATAAGCAATTTTGCAGACATTGCAAAACCGTTAAATCGTTTATTAAAGAAAAACCAGAAGTTTAAATGGAATTCGAATTGTGATAAAGCGTTTGTGAAGTTAAAATCGAAACTAATAAACCCACCAGTACTGAAATACCCCGTTTTCAATAAACCATTTTTAATCACCACTGATGCATCTCACTATGCATTAGGTGCAGTACTCTCACAAGGCGAGATTGGATCTGATCTTCAAATTTGTTATGGAAGTAAAGCCTTTTAAAAACACGACTTAAATAAGCCAATCATAGAGAAGGATTTGTTAGTAATACATTGAGCAATCAATTACTTTCGTCCATATGTTTATGGCAAACGTTTTTTTGTTATAACAGACTATAGACCCTTAATTTCCCTATTTGTTCATAAGAACTCCTCATTCAAAATGACAAGGATTAGAATAGACTTGCCAGATTATGATTTTGAAATTATGTATAGAAAGGGAAGATAAACACAAATGCAGATCCACTATCTAGAATCAAGAAAATGTAACGAAAATGTAACAAAGAAATTTAGTACTGCTAATGAAAAAGAATTAATGATACAATTAGAAACAAGAGACATTACTCGAGTATATGTTACAATGCGCCATGAAAAAAAATGATAAACCTATAGGAAACACACGTTTCAATGAGCCTAATAAATTCTATTGTTGGAACTGTATATCCATTAGTGATATCAGACATACAATGAAACTGCAGTTTAATATAAATAAAAATAATAAAGAAAAATTATACATTGTGAAAAATGTAGTGAAAGTGGAAATGAAAAAGGTACCTACGAAGCCGATTTCGATCATGGAAAAACTCATATCCAAAATAGAAAATTTTAAAATCTATGAATTAGCGCTAGCACAAGAAGATACAATATTTGATGTCATGGCAAAAGAAGAATTTAAAAATATTATAAATATGTTGCAACGAAGAAAATAGAAAAAAAAATCTCAAAATATTAATTTATAAAACCCCGGAAGAAATCTCTGATAGAATAAAAAGATACAGACTCATAGAAGAATATCATAATACTCCTTACAGTGGGTACTTATGTGTAAGGAAAACATTCACAAAATTAAAACAACGGTATACGTGGAGCAAAATGAAACAAATGGTTCATAAATGTATCAGCACATGTCATAAATGCCAAATCAACAGACAAAGCATACAAAAGAACAATTAGAAATTACAACAATACCTTCAAACGTTATGAAAACAATAGAAATCGATACTGTAGGCCCTTTTCGACCCCTTCGATTTAGATATATTCTCACAATGCAATGTGAATTAAATAGATTTATCATTGCATATCCAATAGTAAATAAAGAAGCATATACAGTAGCTAAAACATTAGTAGAACAACTAATATTAAAATTCGGTTTATTCATAATACTGAAATCAAACAGAGGAAATGAATTTGTAAGGAATTTGTAAAAGAATTATTCACAAAAATCACAGACTTACTAGACATAAAACAAATATTCTCAACTCCTTACCACCATGAAACAATTGGCACCATAGAGAGGAATCATAGAGTCCTCAATGAATATCTTTTAAATTTTACTGAAGAAGAAGAATAAAACAAATGGGTACCATGTTATGCTTTTGCATAAAAGTTCTCATTCTACATAGGCACTGGCTATACGCCATATGAACTTGTTTTTGGCAAACTACCTTCACTTCCGGATGAAAGACTCAAGGATGATAAATTCAATTTAGAAAATTACGCGAACGAACTGAAAGTATCGATTGAAAAAGCTAGAAAGTTCACACATGATGCCAAGGTTAAAAGGCAAGAACAAACTAGATATAATAATAACCCAGTTAAGTTAGAAATAGGAAGTAAGGTATTAATAATATCTTAAAATAAAAGAAAAAGCACTAGTCTATGCATAGGCCCCTTCAAAGTAATAGATATTAATGACGCTAATATAACGACAAACGACGGTAAAGAAAATGAAGTAATACTTAAAAATAATACAAAACTATTTAAAACATAATTGTTAGCAAATGTTATCAATTACAATTATTATTACCTGTACAAATATTATTACAATTTTTTCAATTATTATTAATAGCTTTATATATTATATAAGCATAAGTTTAATCATTAGTAAACAAAAACAAAAGTGCAAGAAAACTTTATTTAATAAGAAGTATAATAAATATAATATAATATACAATTTTAATTATTATTAGCTGTACAAATAATGTTGCAATTATTTTAATTATCTTTAATAACTTTTTACTATTAATATAAACTTATGTAATATGTTTTTCAATAAGTTTTACAAGCTCAAGTTTAATCATAAGCAAACAAAATAAAAGTTAAGAAATTTCATTTAAAAAGATTTATAATAAATATACAGTCAAACTTCCATAACTCGAACTTCTATAACTCGAATTTTCTATAACTCGAACCAAAAACAGTGCGCCAAGGTTTTAGAGAGCAAATTACATACAATTCTGCTTCCATAACTCGAACTTCTATAACTTGAATTTCTCTATAACTAGAACAAAAATTTTGTTCTGTGCCAATAGGAATATGGGAAAGTTCATTCTATAAGTCGAATTTTTATTTTAAGTATAAATCCATTTTGCTGTTAATGGAAGTCCCTTTTTCCAAACCTAATGTTTAATTTTTTTTTCTCATTTTGCTTCTTTGTTCCAAAGCCCAGTCGCTGTCAGCGTGGTTTAAAGTAAATAAAATAAATTCCAATGCTACTCTAACCGATTATATTGAGCTTGACAATAAAATTTGTATATCAAGTTTTCCTACAGATGAGATATTATTGAACACTATACCTCTAAATTACTGGATTCAATTCTAAGCGCAACGGAAAGTGATGATGATCCGGTTCGGTGGATGTAATTGTTCATCAACGTTCCAAGAATGAAGTAGAAGACTCATTCAAAGTTCTGAATTTATATTAGCTAACGAATGATAATCAGCTAACAACTGATGATCACTATAAAAGTATGAATAAAGTGGAATCTCTTTTTACTGAAAATAAGAAAAAAAATTAAATACCAATCCCTAATTTCTGAATGTTTCACTTCACCGTAACTTCTGTACTTTATTTGATTGCAAATAAATAAATACATATTTTAAAATGTAATTCTAGTTTCTTTCAAAAATCGAAGTCTCCATAAGTTGAACCTTTTCTTTGCAAAATTGGACTTCGAGTTATGGAAGTTTGTATTTACAAAAAAAAAAAAATTTTTTTTCCAAAAGTTTTTTTTTATTTTAAAGAATAAGGGCGTTATGTGATATTGGTATGAGACCACACATATCACACAATATATGTGTTATAATTAATTTTAACATAAATATTGACACAGTTCTATTTTAAATAAAAATAACAATAAATTGTCTCAAGTAATATGAGCCTTTATTTTGTCATTGCTTTGATGACAAATAACTGAGCCACACATTGCACCATATGTGAAATACGCATACGTCAAGACTGTGTAAATAGAAAAAACGGTTTCAAGTGAAACCATATGTAGAACACTTGCGTTCTAAGCTACTACATCATTTATTGATAAGCTATTTTTTTAAGATATTATGTTACGTTAAGCCTTTTCCGAGTTAGTGCATCTGGGCACTTTTGCTCTATGATGGCTGGGGGGATTTTGCAGAGTCGCGCCCATCTCACTGACTAATTTGAGTATTCCTGGTAATCTTCGTGATTATTCTAAAATCTTTAGCAAAATCCTTATTCCAATCAAAGCTGGTTTGGGAATGCTTTCAACTTCTCAACACCCTAGCATCGAGGAACTATGTTACTCTTATGTGGTTACCGGGACACGAGGGGCATGAGGGCAATGAAATAGCAGACATATTAGCAAAGAAGGGTGCATGTACTTCTTTCATTGGGCCAGAGCCCTTCTGCGGAGTAACAAATAGCTTCACAAATAACTTATTATGTGAACGGGAGAAACAGCATCTACTTGAACACTGGAGAGCCCAAACAGGCATGCGACAGTCAAAAAGATTCATTGATCCTGAACACATCAAAGTTAATGCTATCATCAACCTTAGCAGAAATGATATCAAAATCTACACTGAACTTCTTACAGGACACTGTAGACTAAATTACCACATGAAGATTATAGGTGCGGTAGAAAGTGATTCCTGTCGACTCTGTCATGAGGAGAAGGAAACATCAGAACATGTTCTATGCAACTGCCCAGCGGTGGCAAGACGTAGACTCGATTAGTAGCGGGATCCTGGTCCCAAATCAAATAGGTAAAATTAAGCCCACTGCAATTATAAGATTTATAAATAGTCTAAAATTGTCCTAGTTGGGCCTATAGGCGCACAATAGATCTTTTAGGTCGGGGCGCACAAATAGCCTATTTTAAATAATAATAATAATAAGATCTGCGTACCGGCTCGTGCGGTTAGTGATTACTCTGAGATTAGATAGTGCTAAGTAAATATTAAATACGTCTAATATTAAAATGTTAGACTTAAGGAATTAAAATAAATAAAAATAAGTCTGGTTTAGACATCAAAACTGCACGCGTCTTTCTATTGAACATTCATACATTTAAACATTCTTTTCTTAAATAAATAAAAATAAGTCTGGTTTAGACATCAAAACTGCACGCCTCTTTCTATTGAATATTCATACATTTAAACATTCTTTTCTTTTTGAACATTACTCTACAGTACAAAACTTCATGTAAAATATAATAATGAAAGCATATTTGCACAAAAAGGATCTTCTCAATTAATGCTATTTTATCTCATTCAATTAAAAATTATATAGATAGCAGGGCTTACTGGAATTATTAGAAAATTTGCTGATTTGCTTCCAATCTCAATGATATTGCCCTGTATACGCAAATTTGGAATACTTAACTGGAGTTTTCTATGAGAGGCTAGTTATCATCATTCATCATTACTAAACAAGAACGCTACGTATCTAACAAGAACTTCTTAAGACTTGCAATAAAAACCCGAAACCGGAAATTTATTTTATAAAATTACTATTTACATATGTAATGTAATTTAAATTCAATACAAATGTTTACATTTAAACAGTTTCCCTCTTTTGTATTTTAAATTTTAAATTTTTAACCAAAATATTATTTTCTAATTGTTTCTCCTGCGGTTTTGATTCTATCTTTGTTCTTACCGACATTTCAAATTTGTTTAAATTTTTATTACAATATCGCCGTTTTAGTTTCTCATCCATAATTCGTTCCATACCCTTTGTCTTTCTAAAATGTGAATCTGTTGGATCAATATTATATAAATGCTCCGAATACATTGCTTTAAAACGTTCATCATTAACATTTATTTGGAAGGTGTCCTCCAATTTCTTATTTTCTGTGATAACTGATTTGGATTTTTTTAAAAACTTTCTTCGTTTTCTTTTGGAGTTTACGCCTTGATCAAATTTAAAAATTTTTTCATAGTTGAAATGTTGGCTATGCCTTTCGTTTTCATCTTCGTCAATTAATAACTCTAACTCTTTTGCTTTTTGCTTTTGATGAAATTGATGATCTTCTTTTGATTGTATTTCAATTTTAAGTTTTTCAAGTTTTTTTTCGGATACTGTGTCAATAAAATCTCCATTTGCAAATTCTTCTGCAAAGTAACTATCGTTCATATCAATGCCATCTGGTATTGAATCAGAATCCTCATTTGAATTTTTGTTTTCAATGTCATTACCATGCGCTTGCAATTTCCTTTTTTTTCGTTCTTCTTTACGCTTTTTATTTTTTTCTGATCGCTTTTGTAAAACCTTTTCAATAGTTGTTTTGTCACTAACGTTATCTCCACTATTTTCTTCATTGATATCGTTGCCATTTTTTGAATCTTCAACAACCCAACTAAATTCCATATCAAATTTTTTGGTTTTTTGTTTTTTTTCGCTTTCATCAATTTCTGCGAGCAAAGTACGATATTTATTTATTATATCCTTCTTAGTCTCATTGGTTTTATGTCGAATTGGATTGGATTGAATAAATTCATTCCTACTCGTATTGTTTGAATTTATTTTTATATTTGATTCAATAATACTATCGTCATCATCATTTTCACTACTACTGATAGCAACAATTTTTTTTATATCCTTATCCTGTATATCTTCTAAATTACTGCTTGCTAGCTTTTCACTTATTTCACGACGTTCAACTGCTGTTTCATCCCATGTAAGGTTAACTTTTGCTTCGTGCAATGCACTAGTTGTAAAATTTCGTGGTATATAAGTATTATCAGGTAAAGAGGTGCATACATCAGAAGGTTCGTTATCGTCAAATGATATATTATCAGGAATAAACCTTAAATCTATACGTGTTGCAGAACTTTCATATTCCAAACCATCACATTCTTTGTAAACTTTGTCCGCAGTTTGTATACTATCAAATTCAGCCACTGCATAGTAGTAACGTAGGCGATTTAGCTGGTACTGACGTAGTTTCTCCATATGATACGCGTCATCATACGCTTCATAATCACTATCATGCGACTGTAATGATTCTTGCTCGGACTTAATGGATTCAGATTTGTAAGCATTCTAAAAATAAACCGGTCGATTAATTTAGGTAAAATGTGTTAAGTAATAAATGAACCTTTCGATATTGTTTTTTTTCCCTATAATTAACTAACTCTGTTGGACCAAACACTTCTTCTTCAGTCATACGTGTTTTACCATATTCAGATGGGTATATTTTAATGCTCAATACAGTGCCTCCTGTGGGAAGAAACGAACTAACGACTGCCATCAGATCGACGGCTCTTATTCGATCCCAGTCCATATGACATATAGCAAGTCTGCTGGTAGATTTATCAGTTAATTCTGCTTCCGCATCAAGTTCCCCCCAAACATGGTCCATATTTAACACAGGATCTGATTCATCGTCAGTTGACTCGCCAGATGATGAATCAGTCTCCAAATATCCCTCCCCACGAGCATAATCGATATTTGGATTTAGCAATCGTTCTTTTAGCGTTCCTGCCACTGTCTTTTCTAGGATTTCCACTTGTTTATAGATGTCTTCTCGACCAAACGACTTATTGCTTTTTTCTTCTGGTATTCCCGTATAACTACTTATTGTTTGTTCTTCTTTTTGTTTTTCGTTTTCTTCGCATTCAGAATCTGACGAACTTATCTCATAAAACTTTCGTAAGTTTTCGGAAGAACTCTTATTTAATTTTCTTCCATGTTTGTCAACTGTATATTGAATTTTAAAAACATCATCCGTAAACATTCTCTGAAACCGATTATCAATTTTCACTTTACGTTGCGATTTTGGAAAACTTTTGAATCTTGGATCTGCAACCAAATGATGAAAACGTTCATCCTGCCAAATTCTAGGCAGGTCTTTATTTTTGACATAATTGTTGTCTTTCGGTTTATCAAGTTTGTTTTTAGACATTTTATTTGCTTGAACATATATTTTCGAATTTACAAATTAGATCACACGCAATACAAACGTGCGCTCAAAAATATAATTAACGTCACTCACACGTGGTAAAACTTAGCTTACACTTTCAAACAATCATTCAAACTATATTAGTTAAACCACACACTCATCAAAGAATATCTTAAGCAGAGAATATCTTTTATAGAATGGGAACTCCACCAACCTCGACCAAAACTAATTGATATTGCTTAAGAAAACTCATTTTTTATAATATTTTTGTCACACGATTGAAATAAGTATAATTACACCACATTTATGCCACTTTTACGTTCGTTCAGGGCTGCTTTATCACTTTTTTTTCAATTACTTACTGCACAAGATTTTATTTAGATATATAAATACTCGAAAGTGTACATTACATGTAATTTTGATTGCAATTGTGTGTTACGCAATTATTTATGCACTTTTTTTAGCTATTAATACAGTTTTCATGTGCGAAAAATAGTTTAGTAGGGTTTCATACAACATGTTGGAAGCAATAAAAATTTATTTTAGCTTGAAATTGGAAAAAAAAATGTTTTGGAATTAAATTCTACTTAATCTTATGTTGAAAATGTTTTCCATCTAAATATGTAATTGTCGTTATTTTATAACGAAATTTAAACTTATATGACATTAACAAATATAACTTATACACTATTTCATGTATCATACATTCACATATCTATACAAAAAATTTTTGTACTTAAAAATAAAAACCAATAATTTAGGGCTATTGTGCTATAAGTTTATACAAAATAATAAAACATAATTGTTACCGACTTTCTGCCGTTCACGTGGAACTATATTTTTATTACTATTGTTAGCGTCTACTTGAAGTTGGTTGCTTATTCACATACAAAAAAGATCATTTTTGGTTTTACATTGCCGGTAGATGGCAAAGTGAGCGTCACAGATGTGTTCGCCACAGCACTCCCCCCTCGATGAATAATAGAAACTGCTGTTATTTGTAGGTCATCTTGGTTTGCGTGACTTGTTACTGTTGTAGTGGAGCCTGATAAGGTTTCACTGCCCAACGTTGACAGTTGTGAATTTGAATTGTTTACCTCAAAGGATCTTGTTCAGCAAAGATTACTTTGCGTACGTTGTTGCTGGTTCTGTCCTTCTGATTGTTTTGGGCCGGATTGACTAATATTTCCAAAAACGATGGTTCTGACGACTGCTCATTGCTTTCTGCTATGAACGCTGGTTTTAACCTTTCTATTGAGACATTTAACTGTTTGATGCCAACTTGAATCTTGAAAATTCGTTCACTTATTCTTTTGATGAATTTGTGCGAGCCTGTGTATGGCGGTTTCAGTGGTTTTCTTATATGATCAGAACGTAGGAAAACATGGGTGCAGTCTCGTAAACCTTTGTGAATGAAAATTGGTGATTTTAAATGATGCGATGCTGAAGTAGGCATTAATTGCTGTAACCCTTTTCGAATTTGATCTAGAAACTTTCCCTGGCTGCATGTTGGAACGTTGTCAATCAAAAATTCACCAGGTAACCGCAAAACTGTGCCATACACTAGTTCTGCTTCTGACGCATCTATGTCTTCTTTTAATGCTGACCTCAAACCCAGTAGAACTGATGGAAGTAACTGTAACCAAGTTTGTTCAGGTCTGGCCATGCGAGCTGTTTTCAAAGTACGATGGAATCGTTCTATCATGCCGTTAGCTGCCGGATGGTAAGGAGTCGTACGAATGCGTTCGGTTCCCAGTAAATTGGGTAGAGCTCGAAAGGCTGTCAATGTTGACAGCCTTGACATTGACGAACCCATGACTTTAAATCTTTACGGATTGATGGTCGTACATACTTTGTTGTTAATTGATGGAATGTCTCTTTGGCACCGGGATGTGATAGCGAGTGCACTAGGTTGAATACGTCTCTTCTCAATGACTTTGAAATGAATGGTCGTATGCGATCAGTTGTGATGTCGCAATATGTATCCAGATCCGCTTGTAGTCTTAATTTCTTTAGCTGCAATGATGAGTTTGATTTGAGTGCTTCTTGTAACTCTACGTCATTAACTTGAGCTTCCCTGATGGGTTCTAAATTACATGACTGTGGCATTGATATTGCGCCTACCCGTGATAGAGCTACCATGTTGTTAGGACCTGATACATATGTTATGTCAGTTGAAAATTCAGCAATGTAGCTTAAGTGTCGCGCTTAACGGGGCGATAATTTTTCCAACTTCTGTTTGAAGATAAAAATGAGTGGCTTGTGATCGGTTCGGATCATAAAATGTCGTGCTTCTAACATGTGTCGCAAGTGTTTGATCGAAAGCTATAATAGATTGCTAAGAGCTCTCTATCATAAGCACTGTAATTTATTTGTACTGCTCTTAATTTTGCCGAGTAAAATGCTACTGGCTTCCACTGATCACCCATTTGTTGTTCGAGAACGGAACCGATTGCTGAACTAGATGCGTCAGTTGATAATCGTAACGGATATGTTGGTGATAAGTGTACTAATTTGGAGGCTGATGAGATACTCGTTTTGCATTTATCGAATGCTGTGTTGAGCTCTGTTGACCACAATGCTTCGGTTTGTCATTTTTCTTGGAATCATTAAGAAGGTTGTTCAATGGTTCGTGTATTCTGCAGCTTGTGGAATACACTTACTATAATAATTCATTACTCCTAGAAATTGACGAACTTGATGAACTGTTTTCGGTTTTTCATACTCACGTATTGCTGTTATTCGATCTTTTGGGGGCTCTGTCCCGTCAGAAATGATGTGATAACCAAGGAATTGTAACGATGGAACACCAAACTCGCATTTCAACATGTTAATGCTTAAATGCGCTTGCTGAAGTTTGTACAATACTATGTCTCGGTGTTTTTCATGTTCGGTTGCATCTTTGGAAAAAACCAAAATGTCATCTAGATAGCAAAAAACGAATGGTACAGATCGGAATATGGAGTCCATATGGCGCTGGAACATATGAGTGGCGTTTTTTAGCCCAAATGGCATTACGACGAATTCAAACATTCCCACTGGAGTGCTAACTGCAGTTTTGCAAATATCTTCCGGGTCCATTGGTATGTTATAATAGGCTCTATTGATATCGATTTTAGAGAAGATCACACTCCCGTGAAGTTGTTCTGATACCTGATCAATGTATGGTATTGGGTAGCGGTCTAATTTTGTGCTGGCGTTCAGCTTATGGTAGTCACCACATGCAGTCCAACCATCTGTCTTTTTTCTAACAAGGTGGAAAGGGCTCGACCATGGACTGTTTGCTGGTCGCACGACTCCTTGCTCTTGTAGTGTGCGGAATTCATCACGAATTGCTGTTTCGCACCAGAATATCTTTTTGGCTTCTCTGCGAATGGTCGGCATTCTGTTTTAATCCGATGGCTTACCTGGGAGCTTGTTGGCAATTTGTAATTGTTAGGATTGGATCAGTTGATGTATTTGCGAATTACGTTGGGTAATTTAGTAGAGGCATTTAGAGTAGATATCGAGTGTATTTCCGCGTTTTTTACGGTATCTGTGATGGATAAAGACGTGAGGGACCTTCATGTTTAGCACCAACCCGAAATTTGCCAAGAAATCTACGCCTATGATTAATAACTTGACCTCGGCTATTATAAAGTTTCAAATAAAATTGCGACGTAGTCCTAAATCAATGCACATCCTTCGAATTTCGAAAGTGTTGATGGTTGTGTTGTTTACTGCAAACAGCTTGATGTCGTCTGGAATTGCATTTGAGTTTTGCGCTATTGAGGTGAGTGGAATAATAGATACTGCTGAACCAGTGTTGACCAGAAAATATAATTTGCTTGCCTTGTCGAGAATATGAAAACGGTTTTCGCTTGTGCAACTAAAGAGTGCGTTATCGCCTGCTGCACATTGTGGCGGTAACGACTTTAGTTTTCTGAGTTGGAATTAAGCTTTTTGGATGCTTCGATGAATTCACACGGCTGTTGACATTTTGTGGCATTTGCACCAAAACGTGTATGATAAAAGCATAATTTACTGCGGCTTTGTCTGCGCCGATTGCTGCTTCTTCGACTACTGCGACCAGATCTAACTTCTGATGCTGACAGTTGCTATTAATTGTTGGATAGAAGTCTCGAGTGCCAGTACTTTCGATTCTAAAGATGGAACGGTTTTGCAGGTGGCATATTATTCATTATTTCGTCGGCTAACTTTACTGTTTGATCTGTATTACCTGTGTTGCTTGCAGACAAAATGCACCTCAGATTGCTAGATACCCGTTGAAGCCAAAGTGCTGCTAGAGCTTCCTCAGAAACATTCGTACCGGCTTAATTTCGCATTTCCCTAAGTAGCTGTGTTGGCCGTTTGTTTGATAACTCTAAATTAGTTAATAATTTCACTAGTTGTTTGTGTTTCGATTCTCCAAATCTTTTTATCAGTTCTTTTTTTAACATGATAAATTTATCTGTAATGGGTGGACATTTTACGATATCTGCAACTTGATGCAAGGTATTATGATCCAGTGCCGTTATGACAGTGTACAATTTTGATGCATCTACTGTTATCCGATGCACATGTAATAATCCTTCGATTTGAGCAAACCATAATTCGGGGCCTGTTTGTAAAAATGTAGGTAATTTGATTATGTCCATTGCAGCAACTTCATGTTTGCTTTCTATCTGGTTATTTTCTACCATCGTTGTGTTTAGTTGCTCTTGTAGTGTGGCTTCTTTGTCGTCCTTCATCTTGCTCTTGTGAAACTATTATTTGCAATGTGTCATTGTTTTTATCAGGGTCATCAATTTATGGTTATTGTGCCATAAGTTTACACAAAATAATTAAACATAATATTTACTGACTTTCTGCCGTTCACGAGGAACTATATTTTTATGACTATTGTTAGCGTCTACTTGAAGTTGGTTGCTTATTCACATACAAGAAAAATCATTTTTGGTTTTACTTTGCCGGTAGATGGCAAAGTGAGCGCCACAGATGTGTTCGCCACATATTTTTATAATAGTAATTTAATGTTAGATATATCAAAAGTGTCATTACAATTTATTTTACTTATTTTTAGAAAAAAAATAACTATGTATAAAGCCTTGTTCACTTCAAGATATATAACATGCCATAATTTATTTAATATATATTATTTTTCGTTGGAAATTGTAAAAATTTATTTCAATACTAAATAAATTTTTAAATAATCGCAAACTAATAGAATTGACAGACGAGCGCAATAAATTATCATTAAGCAGCCTTAAATGATCATTTTAAAAATACCATGATAGTATTGACAGACGAGCCCACTAAATTATCGTTAAGTAGCCTTAAATGATCATTTTAAAAAGACCCTGACAGACGATATAAATTATCATTAAGACGTTGCTCTATCATATGTTTTTTGTTATAGAAAACGCAAAAGAAAAAATTTTAAATTCAAAATGGATAAGAAAGAAAAATTAAAGAAACTTGCTTTGATTAAATATAAAATATATAAAAAAAAATATAAAATATATAAAAATATATCGAGTATTTACATTTACCAATGTTGCTGAAATACAAAAATGATGGGTTTATGATCAGTCCACACCGTACAATTGAATAATGGCAAATAGTTCTCTGTCATATGTGCTGTACCGTCGTTGTGTGTCAGTCAACTGCTTTGAATATGAGAATTACAAAATTTTAGAATTTTGAAAATCAAACTGTATATGCATAAAAATTTGATTGTCAATTTCTAGTTTTAAAAGTAAACTTCTCTTTTTGAATAATGCCACATAAACGCCACAAACTAATAAAGTCACTAGGAGGATGTACCAAGCTGCAACTATCAAATTCTTTTTCAAGTGTGAAGAAGTAATCACTTGAGCTATTATTTGCGCAAGATAGGGAAGCTAAACAATGATGTGACTTAAATATTTCTAAGTCGGTGAAAGCACTTAGTTTAAGAAATGCTTCCTCATTTAAATCAATATCAACATTAAAACTAATATTTTGTAGAAATAAAGTTTGTGGTGAATAAAATGATTCGGTATGCCGCCAAGAAGTATCTTTCTCTAACGAATAGAACCTACGAATGATGGACAATCAAAATCAGCAAGTTGCCTTTATTGACAACATTAAAATAGCTAATACCTCAACCCCTTTGAAAGAGGGTTATGAATAAGTCTGAAGGTATAGATTCCCTCTCCTCTTCTTATTTGCCCAAAAAAGTGCTCAGGCACATTTTGGCAAAGTTTTCTAGTCATTATGACTTTAAAACCTTTCGAGGATAAATATTTCCACATACAACGAATGCTGGTAATATTAAGGAGCCATCCTTTAATAAGGAAAAAATTATTAATAATACTTCTATCTTGTGCGTTTTTGATAATTATTGTTTTTAAAGCAATTTCAGTTTTTTTCAAAATGTCCATTTGATCAATAGAACCACTAAACCTCTTTTACAAAATTAAGCTATACATACTGCTTGAATTAAAAATAAAGATATTTAAAAAAAAGACAAAATACAGCAGTGCTTGCGGTAGAAGTATCCAAATTCAATGAACCAGAACTATAGAGGGCATTCATGCCAGAAGCAGCGGTATTACTAAAAACTTGAGTCGCAAAGCGCACACGCATTTTTTGAAAAGAATTTAGCCTAATATGCTCTATTTTTAAACGAGGCGCACATCTAACATTTGATTTGGAATCGACTTCAAAAAAATGGACAATATCTTCCCATTTAACTTCTGTATTATTAAATATAATTTTATTTTTACTACTCATTAAACAATTTCTTGTATTCTTTATCAAATGGGGAACATCATAAAAGAAGAAAATATCCTCATCGTTGACTTTAAAAAACGGATGATGCTCATCTACACCTAGCAAATTAGCTAACCTAATATTATTTTTACCCTGATCACAAACAAAATAGCACTTCAATTACAATAGATTTTAAAGTTTCACAATACAATAGATTTTAAAGTTAAAGTTTACAACTTCCATTTATAAGAATATATGCAAAAGGTTGGGACTACTTTTATCCACCGATACCCTGAACCATAAAAGTCAAGACAAGTATAAGTATTTTTTGGTCAAAAGCAAAGAACACATGTATAAGAAAGAAACTCTTTGCTCTCTAAGAATAACGTGAGAAATCGCCGCCGCAAATTTATTTTTTATAACATATTGGTCACACGTATTCAATGCATATAATTCCACCAAGCTTATGTCAAATTCCGTTCATTTAGGGGTGCAGTATTATTCTTCATTGCATACGATATACAAAAGGATTATTATTATTATTTTTCATTTTAGTAATATTAGGCCTTTTTGGTGGCTCGCAAGTATGGCAAAAAATGCTTACTGGCCTATATACGCTACGTGAGACGTTGTCATCACCGTTGGAATCTGTCAAATGTTAGGTTTTGACAAATAGCATAATAAAAGCATATTACATTTTGTATGAAAATAATTAATAACATATATTTAAAATTAAAATTAATACAGAATTAAAAGTAATGATAAATATGTTGAAAATTTTGAAATAAAGCACTGAAATTTTTTATTTTCAACTTCATAAAATTTTTGAATTTTGTTTGAATTTGTACTAACATATAATTTTTGACATATGATTGCAACATTTGTTAGAATTTCCAATTAACATTTTTTTTTTACTGAGTGATGTGAAAACTTATACCTATACTGGCTAAGTAGAAAAAATAGTGTTCTTGTTTTGTATACATTTCGGCTAGTATAGGCCAGCAACTTCCTGTTTTTTGCCATACTTGCGAGCCACCGAAAAGGCCTATTGATATTTTTGACCTGAACACCAAGGGTGATACAAGCAAAGCAAAGTTTTGTGGTAAACGAGGACAAAACACAGTACTTTCTGTCATCAAAAAATCTCCTGAGTTTCTTGGGAACCACGTCACTGTTGACAGTTATAAGTTTGAAGTTGTGAAAGAGTTAAGGAACCAGCTATAGAGCTATAGCGTCAGCCCATAAAGTAAACGAAAATTCACTTTTTCCAACAGATGTTACTTCGGGTTAAATAGGCTATTGAGAAATAAAGCCCTCTCTCGACAAACAAAAATCACGCTCTACAAATTTCTTATCATGCCTGTCCTGTTGTATGGTGCAGAAGCTTAGTCAATTACCAACAGTGATGAGAAGACGTTAGAAGCATTTGAGAGAAAAATTCTTTGGAAGATCTATGGTCTCTTACACTTTGGCTACGAGCAACAAATTAGATGGAACCAAGAACAATTTAGGTTTTAATTTCCGTTCTATATAGAATATTCTTTGAGTGTAATATTCATATTGTTGAGTGTAACATGACCCTGAGCAATAAAATTAGCATTGACAGACGGGAGCTAAATTATCATTAAGGGGCTAAATTATAATATATTTGCTCATTCAGCAGTTTAAAATGATCATTTATGGTCTTTAAATGACCGAATTTAACCCAATTTCCAGCATTGACAGACGAGCGCACTAAATTATCATTAAGCAGCCTTAAATGATCATTTTAAAAAGACCCTGACAGACGATATAAATTATCATTAAAAAGTTGCTGTATCATATGTTTTTTGTTATTGAAAAAGCAAAAGAAAAAATTTTAAATTCAAAATGGATAAGAAAGAAAAATTAAAGAAACTTGCTTTGATTAAATATAAAATATATAAAAAAAAATATAAAATATATAAAAATATATCGAGTATTTACATTTACCAATGTTTACAAATATGTTTTGTTAACATTTTGACAACCAAATAGCTTGAAATTTGTTCCATTTTTTATTTCGTTTCGCTTGCATATGCAGCATTACCATATCTAAAAACCTAAATGATGAATAATAGTATTGACAGACGGGAGCTAAATTATCATTAAGGGGCTAAATTATAATTTATTTGCTCATTTAGCAGTTTTAAATGATCATTTATGGTCTTTTAATGATCGAATTTAACCCAATTTATTCATCATTAAGATTCTTAAAAATGGTAAGTTGCATATGCAAGCGAAACGAAATAAAAAATGGAACAAATTTCAAGCTATTTGGTTGTCAAAATGTTAACAAAACATATTTGTAAACATTGGTAAATGTAAATACTCGATATATTTTTATATATATTATATTTTTTTTATATATTTTATATATAATTAAAGCAAGTTTCTTTAATTTTTCTTTCTTATCCATTTTGAATTTAAAATTTTTTCTTTTGCTTTTTCAATAACAAAAAACATATGATACAGCAACTTTTTAATGATAATTTATATCGTCTGTCAGAATATTTTTAAAATGATCATTTAAGGCTGCTTAATGATAATTTAGTGCGCTCGTCTGTCAATGCTGGAAATTGGGTTAAATTCGGTCATTTAAAGACCATAAATGATCATTTAAAACTGCTGAATGAGCAAATATATTATAATTTAGCCCCTTAATGATAATTTAGCTTCCGTCTGTCAATGCTAATTTTATTGCTCAGGGTCATGTTACACTCAACAATATAAATATTACACTCAAAGAATATTCTATATAGAACGGAAATTAAAACCTAAATTGTTCTTGGTTCCATCTAATTTGTTACTCGTAGCCAAAGTGTAAGAGACCATAGATCTTCCAAAGAATTTTTCTCTCAAATGCTTCTAACGTCTTCTCATCACTGTTGGTAATTGACTAAGCTTCTGCACCATACAACAGGACAGGCATGATAAGAAATTTGTAGAGCGTGATTTTTGTTTGTCGAGAGAGGGCTTTATTTCTCAATAGCCTATTTAACCCGAAGTAACATCTGTTGGAAAAAGTGAATTTTCGTTTACTTTATGGGCTGACGCTATAGCTCTATAGCTGGTTCCTTAACTCTTTCACAACTTCAAACTTATAACTGTCAACAGTGACGTGGTTCCCAAGAAACTCAGGAGATTTTTTGATGACAGAAAGTACTGTGTTTTGTCCTCGTTTACCACAAAACTTTGCTTTGCTTGTATCACCCTTGGTGTTCAGGTCAAAAATATCAATAGGCCTTTTCGGTGGCTCGCAAGTATGGCAAAAAACAGGAAGTTGCTGGCCTATACTAGCCGAAATGTATACAAAACAAGAACACTATTTTTTCTACTTAGCCAGTATAGGTATAAGTTTTCACATCACTCAGTAAAAAAAAAATGTTAATTGGAAATTCTAACAAATGTTGCAATCATATGTCAAAAATTATATGTTAGTACAAATTCAAACAAAATTCAAAAATTTTATGAAGTTGAAAATAAAAAATTTCAGTGCTTTATTTCAAAATTTTCAACATATTTATCATTACTTTTAATTCTGTATTAATTTTAATTTTAAATATATGTTATTAATTATTTTCATACAAAATGTAATATGCTTTTATTATGCTATTTGTCAAAACCTAACATTTGACAGATTCCAACGGTGATGACAACGTCTCACGTAGCGTATATAGGCCAGTAAGCATTTTTTGCCATACTTGCGAGCCACCAAAAAGGCCTAATATTACTAAAATGAAAAATAATAATAATAATCCTTTTGTATATCGTATGCAATGAAGAATAATACTGCACCCCTAAATGAACGGAATTTGACATAAGCTTGGTGGAATTATATGCATTGAATACGTGTGACCAATATGTTATAAAAAATAAATTTGCGGCGGCGATTTCTCACGTTATTCTTAGAGAGCAAAGAGTTTCTTTCTTATACATGTGTTCTTTGCTTTTGACCAAAAAATACTTATACTTGTCTTGACTTTTATGGTTCAGGGTATCGGTGGATAAAAGTAGTCCCAACCTTTTGCATATATTCTTATAAATGGAAGTTGTAAACTTTAACTTTAAAATCTATTGTATTGTGAAACTTTAAAATCTATTGTAATTGAAGTGCTATTTTGTTTGTGATCAGGGTAAAAATAATATTAGGTTAGCTAATTTGCTAGGTGTAGATGAGCATCATCCGTTTTTTAAAGTCAACGATGAGGATATTTTCTTCTTTTATGATGTTCCCCATTTGATAAAGAATACAAGAAATTGTTTAATGAGTAGTAAAAATAAAATTATATTTAATAATACAGAAGTTAAATGGGAAGATATTGTCCATTTTTTTGAAGTCGATTCCAAATCAAATGTTAGATGTGCGCCTCGTTTAAAAATAGAGCATATTAGGCTAAATTCTTTTCAAAAAATGCGTGTGCGCTTTGCGACTCAAGTTTTTAGTAATACCGCTGCTTCTGGCATGAATGCCCTCTATAGTTCTGGTTCATTGAATTTGGATACTTCTACCGCAAGCACTGCTGTATTTTGTCTTTTTTTTAAATATCTTTATTTTTAATTCAAGCAGTATGTATAGCTTAATTTTGTAAAAGAGGTTTAGTGGTTCTATTGATCAAATGGACATTTTGAAAAAAACTGAAATTGCTTTAAAAACAATAATTATCAAAAACGCACAAGATAGAAGTATTATTAATAATTTTTTCCTTATTAAAGGATGGCTCCTTAATATTACCAGCATTCGTTGTATGTGGAAATATTTATCCTCGAAAGGTTTTAAAGTCATAATGACTAGAAAACTTTGCCAAAATGTGCCTGAGCACTTTTTTGGGCAAATAAGAAGAGGAGAGGGAATCTATACCTTCAGACTTATTCATAACCCTCTTTCAAAGGGGTTGAGGTATTAGCTATTTTAATGTTGTCAATAAAGGCAACTTGCTGATTTTGATTGTCCATCATTCGTAGGTTCTATTCGTTAGAGAAAGATACTTCTTGGCGGCATACCGAATCATTTTATTCACCACAAACTTTATTTCTACAAAATATTAGTTTTAATGTTGATATTGATTTAAATGAGGAAGCATTTCTTAAACTAAGTGCTTTCACCGACTTAGAAATATTTAAGTCACATCATTGTTTAGCTTCCCTATCTTGCGCAAATAATAGCTCAAGTGATTACTTCTTCACACTTGAAAAAGAATTTGATAGTTGCAGCTTGGTACATCCTCCTAGTGACTTTATTAGTTTGTGGCGTTTATGTGGCATTATTCAAAAAGAGAAGTTTACTTTTAAAACTAGAAATTGACAATCAAATTTTTATGCATATACAGTTTGATTTTCAAAATTCTAAAATTTTGTAATTCTCATATTCAAAGCAGTTGACTGACACACAACGACGGTACAGCACATATGACAGAGAACTATTTGCCATTATTCAATTGTACGGTGTGGACTGATCATAAACCCATCATTTTTGTATTTCAGCAAAATCCTGAGAAAGCATCGCCCAGACAGCTCCGTCATTTGGATTTCATAGGTCAATTTACTACTGATATCAGACATTTCCCCGGAAAAGATAACAGCTTAGCTGATTTCCTATTTCTTATTGACGGAATACAGGGAGAAAAGCCGATTGAATTTGAGCCGTTAGCGAAGAGCCAACGAAGCGACCTGGAGCTACAACAACTCTTATCACTGGGTGAGACTTCGCTTTAGCTAAAATTGGTGCATCTATCTAGTTCATCAAATCTCATTGCGTGCGATTTCTCAACAAAGCATGTGCGACCGTGTATCACGGTCTGGCCAAATATTAAGAGGGATGTAGCAAAAATGGTAAAAACATATTCACAATGCCAGCGAGCTAAAATAGGTAGACACAACAAAACAGTTCTAGGAACCTTCAAGGCACCTGACCGGCGATTTGCAGCAGTACATGTTGATATCGTGGGGCCATTACTACCATCAGAAGGATACAGCTACAGCTTGACATACATAGATCGATTTACCCAGTAGCCTGTTTTTATCCCCATTACGGACATTCGTGCAGACACAGTAACTGCGGCGTTCATCACGGGATGGGTTTCACACTATGGCGTTCCTTCAGAGATCACTACAGATCAGGGCAGGCAGTTTGAATCAAAGCTGTTCGCTGAGCTTTTGCAGTTGATTGGCGCTAAACATCTACGTACAAGTTCGCGACATCCAGAATCGAACGGAATTCTGGAACGATTCCACAGAACATTAAAAGATGCACTGAAGTGTAAGTCAAATGAAAGGTGGACAGACGAATTACCACTGATATTGCTAGCTTTACGGAGTGTGTTTAAAGACGACATCCAAGCTAGTCTTGCAGAAATGGTATACAGTACATTTCTTAAGCTTCCAGGAGAATTCTTTGAAAACACGTGCAACGTTTCTTAGGGAGACCATGGATCAATTACGTCCGGTTCCAGGTTCAAATCATGCAAAAGCGAAAACGTTTGTACAATGAGACCTGCAGACGTGTTCACACTTGTTCCTAAGGGATGATAACGTATGACTCCCCTTGAAATCATCTTATGATGGACCACTCAAAGTGATACGGCGTGATTGTAAATTTAGTACTATTTTAATCAAAGACCGACCTGTTCCAGTGAGCATTGATAGTAAAGGCAGCTTATTTGTTTAATGAAAAAATTGAACCAAGTACGCAATTGTCACGATCTACTCTATTTCAGTCAAGCCCAGATGCACAACCTGTACGAAGACCTCAGCAGGAGATCAACTCTGGTCGCAGCTAGTGGCAGAGATATTCGATTACCTATCAGATTTATGACATAGATTCAAGTGCGTATAATATGGCATCGTTTCTACTCGTATAATATGTGATGTGGCGTTCATGTGGTATTATTCAAAAAGAGAAGTTTATTTTGAAAACTGGAAATTGACAATCAAATATTCATAGAATTTTGAACAGAACAAAATAATTGTTAGTTATAATTTATAAACTCTTAATAAGTATTAAAAAAACCATATTAAGAGTCAATATTACTACAAGCAGAGGCGAGGCGTCGAATGGTTCAGAGTGTTCACTGAACACCTTAACAAGGCTTCCTTTTCAGATTTTTTTTTATTAGATAAATAATCTCGCTATTTTGCTACTTAACATTTTTTATAATAGCTTTTCCAAACAGTTACACACAACATTACCTATAATTAATAAAAGAGTAAGCACATTCCTCTTAAAATATACTAAGGTTCAGAATAAAAACCGCACCGCACTGCTTACAAATTATGCAAATTAAATAACAATCACATTGGGACTATGTTCAATATTGAATAAACACAAAACATACAAACAAATTTAAAAATAATAGAGAAAATAAACCCCGCGGTTCAATAAAAAAAGTGAACCTCCAATGTTATGCAAAGTAAACACAAAAGAGAAAAGAAATGACTGAGCAAAAATCGCTTTACATTTAACTAGAAGTTCAATCGACGAAATTGAACCCCAAGTTCAAACAAAGCGTGCAAATACAATCAAAGTCACGGTTTAATTCATAAAATGAATGGACCAACTCCAGATATGAAGAATTTGGTACCTGATGTAAAAATGTCGTTATATATGGTAAGTCGCCGTTTTCTTACAGGTATTTACCATAAAAACCAGTGTATCACAGGCTGCGAACATTTAAATAAATTGTTTTGTTGGTCTTGTATACTATTTACTTGTGTAAAGACAAAACTCAGGAGTAGGGGGAACACGTTATAGTTGTTATTCTGTTTTGATCAAATTGTGAACACCTTGCCAAAAAGCTGACGCCTCGCTACTGACTACAAGCTATATTAGAAGATTGTACTTATTTTGACAACAATTACTCTAAAGTAGGTATAGCTCAATTTTAATATAAAAAGTTGGCTAACATACGCCCATATACTTGCTGCCAAAATTGCAAACCAGACAGTTTATTAATTCTATTCATAAGCATGCGAATTCGTTTTATTTTAAATTTTTTTATAGGGACCTCTGATTTCAGGCAGAGGCTTCTAAGGGTAAGCCATATGTAAATTTTGACACTTATTTTTTTACTAAGTAAAATGTTATGTTTGTTTCTAAATTTTAATTTTTTATATGTAAAGGTATTATATAATATTTATAATTAGCCAGTATAATTATCTAGTCCCAGATTTTAATAATATATTCAATATATTTTTAGTTTATTATTCAAAACAAAAATTAATTTATGTTAAATAAATATAATTCATTATGTTTGCATTATGTACGCAAATAAAGAAATGCAAATTTGCATTAATGATGATGAATTATAAAACTATAACATTGTGGTCCATTTCTGCATATTGGGAAAATCTTTTAAAGGACAAACCAGCATACATACAATTTAAGAGTCAATATTATTTTACTCAAGTGATTTAAGTTACGAATAATTTTTATAATTAATTCGCTTTATTTCGAGCACAGAAATTTTTCTATTTTGTTCACTTTAAATTATTTAAATACAAAAAATCGACGCAACCACCACCGTCAACTGTCTCCGGCAACTTCCCTGTCAATACTGACTAAAAATTCACTGCGATCAATTATAAAACTCCTTTCACCACACTTCATATTTCGATGTGCTAAATAAAATTAATAGTAAAATGTTTTGAAATATTTTCAATTTAAATAGTGTACACTTTTTTGACATTTATTTATTCAAAAATTATTTTAAATGAAATTGAAAATATATTTAACAAAATAGTAAACATATTATAAACTATTTACTTTTTCCATATTAATTCTTTTTGTGAATGGCGATACTCTTTGTAAATTATTTAAATAATAAAATTACTGTACAAAATTGTATTTTAAGTCAATTTTGTTTTTGTACATAAAACAAAACAGACACATAACACAAAGTTAAAGATGCATTATAATAATTAATATTATTAATATGTAATAATATAATTATATTATAAAATATGGTTATTGCCTTAAATGCTTTATTTTAACACTTATAAATTTACAAACTGCTTTTAATGTACTTGAATCTATCAAACATATTTTATTGTAAAGTATTGATTTATATAATTTTATAAACAGATTTGTAGATAAACATAATATTTATTTTAACCAGTTTTCCTCATTAATATTTCTAAAAATATTTAATATACTAAAATGAAAAATAGTAATAATCCTTTTGTGAAATGTATGCAATAAAGAATAATACTACAGCCCTAAAAGAGCGAAACTTGACATAAGCTTGGTGAAATAACATGCATTGAATACGTGTTGCCACTTGAAAATTTTTTCCTGTACCAAAATTGGTTTAAAAAGGTACCATTTCTGTAAAAAAGGTTCAAAAGTTTTTGTTTTTCGTTCTGTGTTTTTCATAGTGTTGTAAATGAACAAAATATAAAATAGTGAAAAGTTGCATTTATGAAAAAATTAATTGGAAATATCCACAATGAAGTTGAGTCGTCAAAAATGTACCATTTTTTGAACATGAGTACCAAACGAAAAAAAAAGTACCAATTTTGGTACTAAAGTACCATAAGTGGCAACCGTGTATAGAACGGAAACTTAAATGAGCACAACACAAAATAACAAACACACTCTCAGAAATTGCACTAAACCATCTCAAAACGTATGATTATTTCCAACTTGAGCAAGTGAAGGTCCTTATTCGCTCCGAATACGCACCTTAACTTGCTCCGAATACGAACCCTAAGTTACTCTTAAAAAAAATTTTATGAGCAATGAGTGCAATTTTTCTTGACAAAAAATTTGATTGCACTGCGCTATATTTAAAAAAAATTACCGCGCAATTGATTGTTAAAAAGTAGTAAAACTAATTTGCGCCCAATATTAGAAAAAGTATAAAGCCAAAAATGATCCAAGTGATTTAATTATAAATTTTTTTGAAACAATAATAAAGTAAGTAAATAATAATAATTAAGATTTAAAAATATTAGTGTATATAATTAATAAATTAATGTTTTGTAGATGGTGACACATTGTGTTAGAGGCTATGCCACGTACAAGACGTTATACAAATTTCCAGCAAACGATTATGAAGGAAGGTAAGAACGCAATTGTTATTATTTGTTATACTATAATCTGTGAAATATTTGAAATATGAAATATTTCTTTGGCAAGTATTCGTATTCGTGTATTATGTTTCAGTACTGTGCAAATAGTAATAAGAAATACCATCAGTATTATTTTTTTATATGTTTTACAGCTATTGTATTTAAGTATTTTAGGACGCTACATTTTTAATAATAAGTTTATTATAAACATGTTTATTCTATATTTACTTATTTGTCTAACTATAACCGTTTGAGCATTGTATGAATTGTATTCATAATAACTGAATATTTTTTAATTACATAAAAGATAACGAAAAAATTTTATATGAATTATAGGAAACTTAGATATGTCTCTAAAAAAGAACACATTTAATTTCATGTTATTTGATGTTTGAACTATTTGCAGTAAAACAATATTGATAGGCTTTCAAAAACATAAATTTTTTAAAAACATCAAAAAAGTTTGAAGTAATTAATTTACAACACAACTTTTATTAAAAAAATTTCCCCAAAACTAATAATACATAAAATAAAAATTATAATATTTAATTAATTAACCCGAAATGTTTATTAATAATATTCACCACAAAAATTAACGATGTGCACGCACACCCTTGCGCATCAACTATCTATTCGGTACTGTCTACAAAATTCGTTTTACGAATTAATAAGAAGGAAAATTTTTTAGGCAATGCTCTATTTTAAAAATGCATTCACCATAATGGAGTGGGCGTGCAAGCAATAAAATTAGTATTAAATATGCGATTGTTTAAAAATTTATTTAAGTTTGAAATAAATTTTTACAATTTCTAACGAAAAACAATATAACATATAATAAATAAATTTTGAAATATTATATTTCTTGAAATGAACAATGCTATATACTCAGTTATTTATTTCTGAAAATAAGTAAAATAAATTGTAATAACACTTTCGATGTGTCTAATACTGAATTACTATTATAAAAATTAATGATTTCTATTTTTCAGTATACAATTCTTTTGCATAGAAGTGTGAATACCCAATTTATAAATATTTTTTTCTTAAATAAGCTATTAACATGGATAACATTATTAACATGATATAATACTGAATTTAATTTCAAAACATTTTTTTTAATTTCAAGCTAAAATATTAAGCTAAAATATTTAGTTGCTTTCAACATATTATATACAACCCTTCTGAACTATTTTCCGCACATCAAAAATATATAAATAGCTAAGAAAAGTGTATAAA
This sequence comes from Teleopsis dalmanni, assembly GCF_002237135.1. NCBI lineage: Eukaryota > Metazoa > Arthropoda > Insecta > Diptera > Diopsidae > Teleopsis > Teleopsis dalmanni. Next base: position 133,405,905 of record NC_051846.1, on the reverse strand, counting down.
TAATTGTGTAACATATTCCATTACAATCAAAAAAAACTTTTTGCTTAATTATATGTTATTGTAAATAAATCTATTTAATTTAATAATATTTAATAATATTAATAATTTAATAATATGATTTAATTTAAATCATATGTAATGTATGCTTATATATTCATTTATGAGTATTTGTGGTATATATCTGCTTAAATAAAAACTTGTACAGTAAGTAGTTGAAAAAAAGTTATGCACCAGCCCTGAAAGAGCGTAAAAGTGGCATAAGTGTGGTGTGATCACACTTATTTAATACGTGTGACAGAAATGTTATAAAAAATGAATTTTCTTAAGTAATTTCTCTTAGTTTTGATCGAGGTGGGCGGAGTTTCCATTCTATAAAAGATTTTCTCTGGCAAAGAGTTTCTTTTCTTATACAGATATTCTTTGCTTTTTACACATAGAACAGCTGATTACCTCCAATTTGTAATTATTTTTATTGTACATATGACAACTATTACTTTGGAAAATCTTTAATTCTGATAAATTTATGGTTCAGTCAAGCATTATGATTTATGCACTAAAGCGATTACAGAAATTTTATTTAATTCGAAAAGATTTTGTGAGAAAATACACCAACTCAGCAACTACCTTATCTGCGAAAGGTAATTCTATTTTATATATATTAAAGATTTTTTAAATATTTATTTATGCAGATAGACTTTCCTATTTGGAATTTATACAGTTACGTCAAAGTGAAGCAAAGCGTACTATAGTTGTGCAAGTGAACTCCGAAAAATCATATTTGGAATTAAGTAACTATTGTAAAACGTATGGAAATATTGTAAGTGCACACCACTATGACGTGCAACATGAAGATGATCACCATTATATTTTGCTTGAATTTTCTAATGAAGAAGAGGCATCTGCAGCAATTAACGATTCCACATACAATATAGACTACACAGGCGTGCCAGTTCGCTCACCTTTCCTGTGGTTCAAAGCAACTGACAAATATCAATTAAAAAAAAATGAATTAGCAATGCAACAGATAGGGCTAAATATTGATGGCAATCGTACGATTGACAATGAAAGATTAAATAATTTACTTCTTGCATCATCTTGTATAGAAGATCAAATAAAATTACTGTATCAACAAACTAAATTGAATGATGTGGGGCTCAGATTGCGCTTTTTAGCTGCTCTACAAGTACAACATGCAGTCTCTGGAATGTTCCCCAATGCTAACGCTCAGCCATTTGGTTCATCAGTAAATGGTTTCGGCAGAATGGGCTGTGACCTAGATCTTATATTACGATTAGACAAGGGAGTTATAGGAAAAACGAACACGAAACGGTCTGAGTCACGTTTAGTGTTTCATACTAAAGAAAATTTATCAAATGGACGCTCGCAGATACAACGACAAATGGAAACAGTTGGTGATATGCTTCACTTGTTTTTGCCGGGGGTGTTTCATGTACGGCGAATACTGCAAGCACGAGTTCCAATTATTAAGTACCATCACGAACATTTAAACTTGGAAGTGGACTTGTCCATGAATAACTTGTGAGTATACCTTAAATTTTATAAGTGATTCTGCATTATATCAAATTGAGACAATTGAATTTATCTGAACTTTATATATGAGTCTGCCTGTAAGATTAACAGAGCGATAATACATGAAATATAATGGTGTAAGGATGGCTAGAAAGTAGTTTATGCTGGACATACATTTCGAAAGACAGTCAAAAGTCATGCTACATTTTAAGAAATGTAAATAGAAACTTTTTTATGTAGTTTTGGAAATAGATATATCTTTAAAATCAATTAAACTGTGTTTCTAAATATAAAACTTCGCATCGCATATGAAATGAGATAATTTGTTAAATTTTATTTTCGTCAAATATGACAAAAACCTTTCTATTTAAAAATATGCAGTTCATAATGAATACTAAATTTCAATACAAAATATTTCTTAATTTCTTAGAACTTAGTTAATTTATTATAAAGAAATGTATATTGTTTATTTAATACAAAAATTTCTTAAAACTAGTGCAAACAATAGAATAAACTATATGATTAGAAAATACATTCGGCGGCCTTAAATTTGTTTGAAATATTTTTATTAAAATATGCGCTCTTACTCTTGTCATATTTTAATGTCTGTATGCCCGCGCTTCATCTTCTTCTTTTTTAACTGCTTGTACCAAAATCAAACTCATTACACCGCTAATAACATTAAGCAAAGCCAATGTCATAGCCAGTCCTACAATCCAACCAGCTTTCCCTTCGAAGAACCAGGTTAGCTCATCAACGCAACCATTAAAAAAGGCATTTCCACTGACGGTATCACGACACGAAGAAGGTAAAGGTTGATGCAGGTTCCAATAGTCCCAAGGTCCAGTTGCACCACAACAACCAATATTTTGTTGTATCATATTAAGAACATATGCGGAATATGGATATTCTGAAGTGCTAACAAATCTAAATAATGAAACTTCAAGCAAAGGTTGTAAGCTGGAGTGCATTGTACTATATTCCAGCAACAAGCCACAACCTGCTACTGCAGCTACGAATCCAAATATTTGCGTGCCAATGAACACGAACAGTGCTAATGTGTTTTCCATTAATGCACTGAGACAACCCAAAAAGGAAACAGCCATCATGATAATGCTGAAAGCAATTAATATATAAATACCAATGTAAAATGCCTGCGCCTCAAGTATGCGCAACCAATCATTAAAACCGGGTTCAGCACGCAGCCAAACAGTGAGCGCAAAAAGTGCTGTCGCTATCATCCATGTTATAATATTGAAGCAAAATAGTGTGTACTTAACACAACCTATTTGCTTTTCCAGAGTGTTTTCCTGTTTTCCGTAACCCATCGTTATATATCTGAAATTAAATCTACATTAGTAATCTTTTTTTTTCTCATTTTAAAATTTTTAACATCTGAAGAACTTTTGCAATTTATAACTTCCCACAATATTTTTTTATTCGGTATTTATAAAGACAAGTAACGTTATGGCAACATAACACCGTACATTAGTCACCTTATTTAAAAGGTTTTTTTGTATAAATTTGGAATGGTCTTACAAAAATGTAAGCTTTTTTATCTGAACTTTTAAATAAATAAAGATATCAGTTGTGATGATTAATAGCATGGCGTAATAATTTTCATAAAATCAACACGTTTTAATATTAGGGCGTGTGATTAATTCATAAAAATATAAAAACCATGAATAGTTTAGTTAGTGTAAAAAATTTTTTTATTAAAAAAAAATAAGTTTTGATTTTTTTTATTAAATATATATACCGAATAAGGTTATTGTAAACTTTTATAATGTAATATAGATTTTACAATTTTCTTTTATATTACAACTATTTCAAATATTTATTATATTTTTCAATTAGTCGTAATTGACCATTAAATATGAAAAATTAATTCTATTGCAAAATCAATTATAGAAACTCTTCTTATATATCACTTTGTTTTGTTAATATATTTATTGCGAAATATTTGATAATAATATATTAAATATTTATTTACTTTTACTTTTGTTAATTTTTATAAAATACCACCGAGTATAAGACACAAAAATTGTTGTATTCGACCTCTTTTATTTTCGTTTGTTTCATTCAACTAAAAAAATTTTAAACTGCAACATAACTTTGAAAATAATGAACAATATTCTATTCGCATTCAGTTGAAATCCAAAAACTTTTAAATTAGTGTAGAACATATATGATAAGATAAGATATTTGAGCTTTATTAATATTTATATGAGTATGTAATTGATACATACTCTTACACATTATCAAGCCGAAACCTGATAACAGCTTTTTATGTGCCAAGTAAGATAAGTAATGTAATTATTAAGTCAGGTGTATAAGAGCTGTATATTTGTTTTATTAGACTAATACAAGTGAATCTTATAAAAAATATGTTAAAATTATGTATTAATACATATTAATACTATATTATTATATTAATTTATAATCTAATAATATAGTATATGGTTATGATGTGTTATATTTTAAATATTTACTTTTATTTAATAAATAGTACTAAGTTTTATTCAATAGCCTGAAATTGCTGAATCGAATCTTTATATCTATACCTATTTTCTATTCTAAGTTTTATATATAAAAGTTTTTATATCAAACGTGAATATGAATGCAAGTACAACAGAATAAGATGATGAAATATTATATTGTGGGATGGCAAGGAGAGTATGATGTGAGAAAACGGGTAGAAATATTGAATTCGCTTGCACTTACATACACACAGCAGAAAAAGTCTGCATCCACTCATAAAATTTCTTTTATATTTCGCATAACTTATTTGATTTTTACTGAAATTGATTTCTGTTTTCTGATTTATTTTAATAAAGTTCAAACAAAAAAATTAACAGTTATTCTTTAAACACAATTACATGCAAAAACAATAATTATTAAAGTGAAAAAAGTCTGCGTCCACTTCTTAATATCTACATTTACCGTTAGTTTAAATTTGCTTGCAAGCATAAATGTGTCATTAAATGATATTTAATTATCAGTTGCCAGTTAGACTCCTAAAGAGTTTAAGAATTAATCATTTAAAAATATTTCTTTATATAAACAGTAAACAATATTACAATGAAAAATAAAAGGCGTGAAATTAGTGTTAGTGACCGACAAATAATGTTTAATTTTGGAAAGATGGAGTAAGCCAACGAAAAATTGCTGAAAAAATCGGTCGTCAACATTCATCTGTGCAGACAGTTATAAATAACTTCAAGGAGACGACTGCACTTTCGTTTCTAAACTTCGCACTGATGGCCCTTCAATTCAGATAAAAAAGACGCAGCATAATCAATCAGGTGAAAGTAAATCTAAGAGTAACAAACTCCAAACTAGCGGAACATATTGTCGAAATACTTGAAAAAAAATATGTCCTGATACTGTGCGTAAAATTTTGAAGAAAAGCAAAAAAGAAGCCATACATATACAGATGTAATCTTAATTTTAAAAAGAGAACGTAGATTTTTTCTGCTTTCGAAATTGTTGCTTTTGCATATAATTGTGTTTAATTCTTTTTAAAAATAACTTAATTTTTTATGTTTAAACTTCATTGTTGTTGGTTAATATAAATCAAAAAACAAAAATCAATTTGTGTAAAAATTGAAAAAGTCATGCGAAATTTGAGAAAAATTTTGTGGGTGAAAATTTATTTATGTGTATGTTTATTGCTATGTGTATGTGTATGTAGGTAATATTCAGGCCACAAAATATTCATGCAAAAATTTTTTTCAATGTCTTGTTAGCGGTCTAATAGCACTAGTTCACAAATAATTAAAAATTTGTTTTCCAAAGACAAAACCTTTATTTCCTATTGTGAAATTTTCCGTTGAATTTGAAAATTATAATTTATTAGAAATTTCATTTTGATTTTTTTGATTTTAGTCAAAATATCTTCACTTTTTTGGGTGGAGTTACTGCACATATTATTGCATATCAAATTAAAGCTGACACTTGTACAAATATTTTAAGCTGCCTAATATCAACGTAACTTTATTGGTTTAGCTGCTATAGTTAAAAGTGTACAGATGAGAGATTTCTTTTTACGTTTTTTCAACTTTTTCAATTTGCAATGTAATGGAACATCTAGAGGAATATTAAAAAAAATTTTTTTTTAAATTGATATTAAAGACTTTTAATACAATCGTTTTGAGTGGCAAAACATAAAATCGAATAAAAATTGAAGAGTTATATGCCATGTCCCAAATTTGTCCAGAACTGTGGTTTTTATTAACAAGTCAAACCAATATAGAAAAATCATTTTTTTCGTGATTATTTTGTTAAATTTAAAGTACACATCAAAACTGGATTATTGAAAAATGAACCTTTTACATTGTTCATCACTTTTTGCACCGATATTTGAAAGGAAAAAGTCCCATGAGAGTGCAAGAAATGCATTTTTAGAGACAAAGTTGTCCCAATAACTTTGTAATTGTCAATGAATAAGGAAAAATTTTTTCATAATGCGGATGTTTTTCACTAACTAAGGAGCTGATAACTGTTTGCTTAAAAGAAGTACATGTTTTTAACTTTTTTTATTCACTATGTTATTGAATATTTAATCTTTTATTAGTTTTCTGATTTATGGTTCAACAAAGATTCCTTCTTTAAGTTTACAAAAGTAAGGATGGGGAAAAACCAACAAGATATTCGAAAGCTTGGCTTTCGTTAGCTTGGACTTTAACAACAGTTTTCATAAGACCAAGTTTTATATGCAAGGCTGGCAAAACTGTCTGACATGAGCTTTATTCGCGACTTCATTGTAGATTTCCTTAACCCCAACGGCATGCGCTAAGGGTATAGTGGAAAGTTCATTATAGTTGTTAACAAAAGCAGCTTTTGAACTTAATTGTGAACTGTCTACAAAAAGACGCCCTTCTCTAGCAATATTATTAGCAATTTGTTAAAAAGACCTGTAATTCCTTATTGGAATATATCTGCATAGTGTTTTCCAGTAGTATTGTAGTATCAGTAGTATTGGTCTCTAGCATATACGACAAGAATAGACATACGAAAGTTTCATATATACGCACTTTGTCGTTCTAGTATCTGCACTTTCTTGATTATAGAAGTTTTGAATCTAACTTTCGATGTACTTTTTTGTACGCACCTATACAAACTTAACTCCAGTCTGTCAAATGTTCCATTATTCAATATTGATGCAAAAAATTTAATGTTCTGGAAAGGAATCGTATGGTTTTCTGTTGGTGTTGTCAACATTTCATCTGACGCTGATCTGTTTGTGTTGCAAAACAGTTGCAAAAAGTATTTCCGCGTTGACAGAATTTCTGCTATTGTCTTTCTTTATATCTCTTTTATATTTCAAACAAGGGGATTTATTCTTCGCTATAAATAGTTTTACCTCTTTACAAAACCATAGTCTGCACGCGTTGAATGTTACGACATGGATTGCTCTGTTCCTTCTACAATAACCTGTATGTTTTTAATATTCGATGCTGCCTTTATGGACTTTTCTGTTCTATCATTTAGCAAAACGTAATCAGGTTTGGTATAACTATTTGTTTGATGGGTAGTATATATATTTTATGCTAAATTTTTTTTTGGATGTCTTGTTTCTTGTCTGATCAAAACATTGGAATCAACTGTTTGCAAGTACTGAACACTTCAATTCAGTACTTATGTTAATTCTATCAAAACAAAAAAATCACTGAATGCTTGAATTCAGTGATTTTGACAATTGTCTTAATTATCCTTATCACTGAACTCCTAAATCCAGTGATTAGGCGCTTATGTGACGTAAATTTAGTACTTGAACTAAATTTACAAAGCTAATAGAACAAATAAAAGAATCAATGACGAATGTGGCTTCGCATCAATTGAATGGTCAAAAATTCTATTGTGCCTTTTATTTAAATATTAATAATCAATTACAACAAATAAATTAACTAAAATAACCTTGACCATGTATGCCAAACAATGAACTTGTTACAAACTGCAAGAGTGCATTTTCTTGCAGACGAAATTTGAAGCTTTTGTTTATATGTACAAACAAACGCGAGTGACATAGTCTTACCCCTAACTAATATACCTTAAATATATAATGTAGTGCATATACTTCCAGATTTCTTATTTAACGTAAATATATCATTTTATTGTAAACATAAGCTCAGTAGAACAAAGGCTGGAAATGACGCCTGCAAACTGCAAGCCCAGCATTAATATATCTTTTGTGAAACATTGCAACATAATGAATATAAACATAAACTCAATTAGAATCAACGCTTCTATTTTATTGTAAACATAAACTCAGTAGAACAAAGGCTGAAAATGAGATCTGCAAATTGCAAGCCCAGCATTAATGTATCTTTTGTGAAACATTGCCTTTTATAGTAATGTTTAGAAGCGAAGCTGGAAGTGATGCTTAGATCTTAAGGTTTAGACATAAGTTATTATTCTCATCATAATAATTCAATAAAGGAGAATCAAACGAATCGGTTGTGTTTCACTTTTTATTAAAAGAAAATACAATTTGTAACTCGCCTATGACATGTTTTGGGCATTGCATTGACAAAGTTATTTTTTACAATGAAATATATTTCAAACAAATTATTTAATACAATATAAACAAATTATTACAAGCAAATTAATACAAACAAATAAATTTATACAATTCATATAATATAACATTTAACATAACATATCTATTTAACATATATTTGATGTGTTTTCATTATTACTACATTATGATCAGATGCATTACTTGTTGGCCTTTATACTTTATTTCTTTGATCCTTATTGGATAAATATTGTAGTTTGATCTATTGCTGATATATGACCTTTGTATTCATGAATTTTTGTTGATTTCTTATTCTGGAATTTCAGTCTTCGAAAATGATTTCATCTGTCTACAAAACTTACTGCTATCTACTGGCAAATAGTTTTTGCAATTTTTATTTGATTTTTATGTTCAGTCACTCAAAACGCTTATATTAAAACAGTCTTTAACATAAATTAAAAAAATATTTTTTTGGGAGTACCTTACATTAAAAATCGAAAAAGTTGAAAGAAGCTCAAAAAAAATTTATTATCTGTACATTTTTAACTGTAGCAGGTAAATCAATAAAGGCACATTGACGATATGTATCTTAAAATATTCATACAGCTTTAGTTTGTTTTAAAATACTAACAGCCTTATTCATAAAAACGTATTTTAACTTAATAATGGCATTTTAATGCATCCTCTTCATAAACGTTTTATAAACCTTTAATAACTATAAAACAAATGTTAATTTCATGTCTATTAAAGATAAAACTTTTTACAACACTGTTAGGAACAAAATAAAATAAAACAATTGCCAGTTCGAATTTAGGAAAAATAGTCGTGCTCTAGTACAAAAAAGGATTCAGTATTGTAGCAAAAAAATCAGAGGACACTTTTAAAAAAGATAATAATGACAAAAATTTTAAAATTTCTGATTTTGCCTAACGCATCGTCACTATGTCGTCACAATAGTGTATGCCCGGTTTGTACGGACTGGAAACAATCCCCTAACAGTGAACAGTATTGATATACTGTGAACAGCGACAACGTAATCACTTATTTAGAAATAAAGATTTAAATATTTCTTATCTGATAATATTTAACAACAATATTTGTGGCTGCATAGCTTTACTATGAGTCAAATAAATAATACTCAGGCCTATTCTGAATCGCATGGGAATGGGAGTTTGTTCCTTATTCCCAAGTTTGCTATTCTGAATAATTTGAGAATGTAAGTTTTGTTCCCTGTTCCCAATTTTGCTATTCTGAATAGCATGGGAATAGGAGTTTTTTTTCCCAATTTTACATAAATTCTTTCCCAAGCTAATTGTTTGTGTGACAAGTTAAAAAAGTATTAAAAATAGTTTAATTTAATATGAAAGTAACTGAAAATGATCAGATTTTTGAATATATTTTAATAAAATAATTATTATAATAAAATTATTATAATTAATTTAATATTTTCCAATTTTTATTTATTTATTTTATCCACGAGGGTTGATTAGTTTTTCGAATATGTTTTAATAAAATTAATAAATTAATTTTTATAATAATAATAATATTATATTATTATTATTAATTTGTTTATAATAAAAACTATAATAAATTTAATATAACTAAATTTTTATTATTAAATATTTATTTTATTATTAATATTTATTATTAAATTATTATTATAATAAATGTATTATTACAAATGTAATATATTTGGTCCCGGATTTGCCACAAAGTAACTTTATTTATATTAAGTAACAACACAGTACAATAGTTATAATCTTAATGTGCTCAATTGCAACTTTATTTATATTTAGTAACAAAACAGTACAATAGTTATAATCTTAATGTGCTCAATTGCAACTTTAATTATGTTTAGTGACAAAACAATACAATAGTTGTAATCTTAATGTGCTCAATTGCAACTTTACTTGTAGTTCGTAACACAACGATACACCTTTCAACTCACACTGCGAACAACCGTCTCGCACGACAACCTAACTCGAACTAACTCCCTCGCTGCACTCTTTGCGACATTTTAATAGCGACGCAGAGGTGTCAACTCTACAACTCGGCTATTCCTGACATGTCATTCGCCCCGAATGACCCCACTTCTTCATATACTCCGCTACACTATAGGTATTTATCAGACCTTCATTTTCACCCACTTTCTCTACCTTATAACGACCCTTCCTCAACTTTTCCACTATTCGGTACGGTCCCAGAAATTTTGGTCTTAGCTTCATCCGTGTACCCAATTGAGTTCGCCTAATGGCGACCAACTCCCCTATTTTATATTCTTGTTCTCTAACTCTTCCTTTGTCGAACCCCCTCTTGTTCGCTTCCTGTAGCTTTGATATGTTTACCTTCGCTTCGTCTCGTATTTCGTCTCGCTGCCGATCTAACTCTAACAGGTACTCTTCACCTAACCACTCTCTTAGTCCTAAACTATCTTGGGTGCGCATATCAAATCCTGTTAATATTTTAAACGGTGCATGCTTAGTGCTTTTTGGCGGAATGCTATTAATAAATTGTTGGACGCGCCCGACGAATTTATACCAATTTGCACTACTACACATAGTTTAGTAAGCAAACCACTGACAGTTTTATTTATTCGCTCAACTTGACCATTTCCGCGCGGGACACCAGTAGCAATCATCAAATGCTGAATACCCTCGCGAACGCAATAATTTTCAAACGAATTCGAGGTGAAGGCTGATCCTCTGTCTGTTATAATACGTTCTGGACTCCCAAAAATTGAAGCTTGCTTCTCTAACCTATTTAGTACTTCCTCCGTCCCTGTACTCTTGGTGGGGTACAACCAGACAAACTTTGAAAATGCATCAACTACTACAAGTATATGATTATATTGTTTGCGTGTAGCCGTCATTGGCGCTATGTGATCTAAATGGTATGTAACCAGAGATCTATCTTCTTTGTCTATTGGATTTAAGAATCCTTCTTTCCTACCCTTTTTTGCGTTAGTTACCAAACAGTTTACACAGGACTTCACAACCGCATGCATATAGAAATCTTCATATGCATCCATTTTCTATCTTGAACTTGTGCCTCAATAACGCGATGCATTAGTGAGCTTTCTACCATCAAACAATAAACTACGCATGAACATGCTTCATCTTTGTTCTAGCACGGTATTCGACTTGATAATCGAATTCTTATAGGAACATCGCCCATCTTGCCACCCGTGGTGGTACATAGTTTTTATTCATTGTCATAGAAAAAGCTTTACATTCAGTTATTATTTTAACTCTGTGACCCAAAATATAAACGCGCCACTTTTTCAACGCTGATACGACAGCCAATACTTCCAATTCATAGGAATGATACTTCTGTTCTGCTATTGTGGTTTTCCTGCTCATATATTTAACTGGGTGCATTTGTTGATCCTCAGAATTTCACTACATGAGAACAGCACCATAATCAAACTTGCTAGCATCAGCATGTATTTCGGTGTACGCCTCTGGATTGAACAGTGTCAACACTGGAGCATTTATCAACAAGCACTTCGACTGCCGCCACTAATTCGTCCGTAATGCGGAATGAACAATCTTTTCCGCAAGCAGTCCGACACGGTTTTGCCACTCTTGCAAAATCAGGTACAAAACGCCGGAAGTACGAAGCTAGTACCAAAAATGGTTGTAGCGATTTTTTATCGGATGGGAGAAGAAACTTTTTGACTGCTTTTAACTTCTCCTCCGAGGGTTTGATCGTACCATTTTCCAGAACATATCCCAAGAACGTTACTTTTGTCTTCAAAAATTGACTCTTCTCCCACTTTATTCGCAGCCCATATGACTCAGCCAATCTCAAGACATTCTCCAACTTTCCCATTCCTTCCTGAATTGTAATCGAGGGGATAATAATGTCGTCCATGTACACAACAATTATACCATTCTGCATTAATTTTCGAAAGATCAATTGTATGAACCTACAGAAAACGGCGGGAGAGTTGGAAATACCAAATGGTACAAAGAGGAATTCAAATTGACCCCTCTGGGTCACGAATGCTGTATATTTTTTGGAATCTTCGGCGACAGGCACATGGAAAAATCCATTTTGTAAGTCTAACGTTGTGTACACTTTACCTTTTTGTAACCTGGCCAACACATCGTCTATAATTGCCATAGGGAAATTGTCTCGTATGATTTTTTTATTCAACTTTCTATAATCACAACAGAGGCGTTTAGTTCCGCCCTTCTTGGAAACTAATACCACTGGCGAAGCGAAATCGGAATTCCTCTCTCGAATAATACCCTCACTTAACCAATCTTGAACTTGGCTCTCAACAATTTTTTGGTCAGCGTTCTCCTCGGTCCTTCGTAAAGCGGCTTTTCGTGAGCTAAAACTAATTTCATTTCGACAGATGATTTATTGATCTTCTTCGGTGTATATTCATCAATCATTCTACAAATTCGGTCCTTTTCTTCATCACCTAGGTGCAGAAGGTCCAAGTCTTCAGCAAGGAACATACCTACTGGCTCTAACTCACACAAAGATCTAAATTCCGTATCAACCTCATTGATTACCAGACTTGGCTGCCTATTTAACATATACGAATCACTGTTCGTCAAGTTGCAATTGCGACTCGGGATCAACTTTTTAAAGAAAGTTACCTTATTATCGCTGAATTTCACATCTACATATTCTAAAATATCGTTTCCTAAAACCATCGGAAACAATGCATCGACATCCTCAACTATATGAACCCAAATGCTGAAACTAATATCGTCGACTTCGGCATTTAAAGTTATGTACCCCTTCGTATATACTTGTCCGCCGTCTACACCGTGTAGTGACGTAACATGGTTACTATATTCACGACCTACTACCTCATTAAAATGGCTCACTCCCATTAGCGTTATGTCAACGTACATTTCTTTGAACATTCTATGCGATTTTATCAAGCTGCCGTTTAACAGACGATTCCCATTCAGGTTTTCTACCTTTAGTGTTCCCTGCGCCCGTCTGTTTTTGCTCAATTTTACATTCAAATGATCGGTGTCCTAAGTTACCGCACCTAAAATATTTCACTTCTTTATTTCGACAATCTTTAGCTACGTGCTCGCTATCGCCACATTTGAAGCATTTTCTATTGTTTTTATTTAATCTGTTCGTACTGCTTTCTGTATATTTCTGTGTTAGCCTTTGTTTGGGAAAACTCCGGCCTAAACCCTGTGAGCCGCGTATTTTCTCGTAACGTTTTCAGACTAGCCAGTGATATCGCTTGGAAAAGAACGGATTTGTTTTGCCGACTGTCGTTGATTCCCTCAATAAAATATGTAATTAGGCTTTCGTCATCTAGCTCAACGTCACCACCAATCTCTTGTAAACTGTATAGATATTCGCGTAGTGACTCACCGTGTTTATGACGGCGATTTCTCAACCTACGGTGCACCTCCGCACCACAGACCTTCCTACTGGATTCCTCCCTTAAAGCTAACTTTAAAGAGGGCCAGTCTTTCACTCCTCGATGGCGAACAGTTTGGCAGCACCTTTCATGAGTTGCTTGCCATAGATGTACTTCTGTATCTCGTTCCACTCAACCGTGGTGGCATTTTCTTCGAAACCACGAATCCACTGCAATACGTCTGTGTTGTCATCGCCATCGAAAGGTGAAAGACTATCCTCTATGTCCCTCAGTGTAAAAAAACTTCTACTTTGTGCAGCATCTGTGCTGTGACTGCCGTCAGAAATATCGCTCTTACACTCTGCATCTTCACCACCTACATTATTTACATTCATGCTGTCACCAATTTTAACAATGCCTAAATGTTCTGCCAACTCTGCCAATTCTGTCTTTCTGCCTATAACCGACAGACCTGCTTCTTTAAGCCTATCCTTCAGTGCATCAACGGTCATTCCTTGCAGAGTGTGGGCGTCCATTATGTACAATATTTAGTGTTTTTATATATAACTTAATATAAATATACTATATGATATATAAAAATAAAGATAAAAAAATAAATAATAATAAAAAAATTACGTACTGAATCCAAAGAAGAAAGAAAATGATTATAAATATAAATTAATTGATTTATTTGTTTTGCATTCCAGTTCCTACTGTACTTCATTTACTGGTGAAATCAGACTTATGCTGGCGTCTTGATGTCGTATTTACTCACTGCTTTTCTGCCTTTTGTCTTTTCTGCTTCAACGTTCTGCTTCTTTTGTTGATTCGCTACTTGTAATTTTTTCTGCTTCAACGTTCTGTTTCTTTTGTTGATTCGCTACTTGTAATTTTTCTGCTTCAACGTTCTGCTTCTTTTGTTCATTCGCTACTTGTAGTTTTTCTGCTTCAACGTTCTGCTTCTCTGTCGCTTTACTGTTTGTTGACGCCTCGTTGTCGTGCTTCGCGCTTTACTTATTTCCTCGGAATTTCTTTGATTTTACCAATTTTGGTCAAAAATATACACATGTAGCCCAAGGAAAAGCTGAAATAATCCCGGTTGAGCCCCCATTTGTGGTCCCGGATTTGCCACAAAGTAACTTTATTTATATTTAGTAATAAAACAGTACAATTGTTATAATCTTAATGTGCTCAATTGCAACTTTATTTATATTTAGTAACAAAACAGTACAATAGTTATAATCTTAATGTGCTCAATTGCAACTTTAATTATGTTTAGTGACAAAACAATACAATAGTTGTAATCTTAATGTGCTCAATTGCAACTTTACTTGTAGTTCGTAACACAACGATACACCTTTCAACTCACAGAAGAACTCACACTGCGAACAACCGTCTCGCACGACAACCCAACTCGAACTAACTCACTCGCTTCACTCTGCGACATTTTAATAGCGACGCAGAGTTGCCAACTCTACATATATTTAAATTTTTATTTATTTATTTTATCCACAAGGGTTTTTTTCCACAAATTGAAGCGTTAACTATTGTTATTTAAAACAATAGATAACGAAAGAAACTCAAATCCTAGAATGAATGGGATTCTTAGAATAATAAACTTTTGCAATTATGCACAGGTAAAAAATTGCTTCTTTTTTATTGTAACATCATAATCCATTATTAGAGTTTATTAATTGAAGGACGTTTCTATCCTAATTTTAAAATTAATCTATTATTTACGCCAATTTTGTATAAAAGCAGTGAATGTTTGAAAATTGAAGAATTGGAATTCTTCAAATTGAAGGTTGTTTTATAATTAGTTAAAATAACTAATTATAATTAGTTAAAATATTAAAATAAAGAGTTTAATTTAACATGTACATAACCACCAATAATTAGTTTTTCAAATATATTTAAATGTGAAATTTACACAGGACCAAAAACGCAAATACAATGCAATAACAAATGCTGCTGCAGTTAATGGAAAGTAAAGATTTAGGTTGGTGCAGGTAAAGATTTAGTTAAGTTTTTTGTTTTTGTATTTTGCATTCATATTGTGTATTTATATTTTACTTTGTGTTTAGAAGCACAAGCTTGTAAATTTGCATTTACAAATTTGTTCTCCTACAAAATACAAATATAAATACAAAATATGAATGCAAAATACAAAAATAAAAAACTTAACTAATTTTTTACCTGCACCAACCCTTTAAAAACTTGGGAATAGGGAACAAACTCCCATTCCCATGCGATTCAGAATAGGGCTGAATATCTCCTTAGTTCACACTCCTTAAAGCATGAGGTTTATTGTAGTGAATACTTCGTAATTGGTTCAAATATTCTTGCTGCCATCTTTTAAGGTACCTAACGACTAACGACTAAAACGACTATTTAATATTGGAGATAGAGTATGTTTAAGGAATCAGAGTAAAAAACATAAGTTATCCCCTTTCTGGGTGGGACCGTTTGAAGTGACAGCAATACCGAGTCCCATGCATGTAAAGATTTTAATAAGAGGACGAGAAAAAGTATTTTATTCCAATTTGGTAAAGATATATAATTCTAGTTGATTAGGAGAAGTGAATATTGTAAATAAAGGTGTTGGGATGCGGTATTAAGGTAAATGGTATGCGGTTTACTTATAAGGAGAAGAAAGCACTTTATGAGTTAAAACCGAGTGCAAGTTGTTTAATTAAGAAGAATTTTGATATGATAAGGAATACGATGGAGTATGTAATCAAAATGGACAGTCATATAATAAGACTAATAAATATGAACAATGGAAAGCTGAATAGTACAGGTGACAGAAGGGTTCTATCATTACAGGAAAACTATTTCATTAATTATAATAATTGTACCTTAATAATAAATAACAGAATTTTTCGAAATACCGTGGGGAAGTTCCAACAAACTTTTGTGGTGTGGTGCTGTTCAGGGTAGCGTACAGTATTTACAGAAAATTGCAGCGTAATCTAAGTTTACAATCCATAGTGAGACATTATCCTCCACCACCCCTACCACTAGCAGCAGATGAGGAACAACGTGTTTATGAAATGATTTAGTGACTTCAGGAATACGGGAAAATTAGAATATAATTTTTTAAAGAGAGTAAGATAATAATAAGGTCTTGGGTAGGCTAATAGACTAGATAAGCTTTGGATAAGTAAGGATTATAGATAAAATAGGTTAGTTTGCGGTATTGGCAATCATATGTAAAGAGTAAAGTATATGTAAAGTATAAGTATATGTAAAGGATATGGGATTATGAAAAATATCTAAAACCAAAAGAAGAAAAAGAACAATTTATACATATAAATAATAAATTATATGTTCATACTGTAAAATTAAGTTAAAAGAACATCCCTAAAACTTTATTAAATTTGATAATATATAAAAGAAAAAATCATATATATAAGTAATAAATTATATGTTCATATTGTAAAATTACATTTAAAGAAATTTCCTAAAACTTTATTTGATAAGATAAGAAAAAATATATACACAATATATACAAATATATGCATTATTGTTTAAATTGTAAATGCGTTTAAGAAAAACCTCTAAACCTTTAAGAGATGATATACAGTGTTGTGCATAACAAAAGCAACCAAAATGGACACATCATATAAATAAATATTTTTTACTTTTCATTCAAAAACTTAAATACAGAGTTTTATTTGTTATTGTATTAGCTACAATAAAAAAACAACCATTTAGAATTTTATACCATTCATCTTTCATTACCATTACCTCAAACATTTGGGAAATTTTCGATCCCCAAAGCGACGTTTGAGAATGTCAAAATGTTCTCAATTGAATTCAAATCAGGCGATTGGACCTGCTAATCTTAAGATGGAATTTCGTTGTGTAAAATTCATTCTTTTACCAATTTTAAGGTGTGTTTTTTTGTCACAAAATATTTTTTTGTAAGCTACAAAACAAACTTACTGTCGTTTAAATATTTTTTAATTCTTGCTTCCTTAAACTTCAAAGTATACGTGTCACGACCCATGACAAAAACGTGCATCCATTACTTGATTTAATATTAAACTATTCTGCGTTTATGTTCTAATTTGCTTAAAAACATAAATCACAGCATAAAAAAGCAAAAAATCAAAATAATATCTTGTTAGATTACACTTTGGTCATAGATCTTGACATTGAACTTGTCTCAGTTGCTATTGTTTTGCACAGTCGCATTTTGCAATATTTCGTTATTTTTTTGAATTATTTAATCCGTTATGAAGAATTGTAAATTTTGTTGTTTTTTTATTGTAGCTAATACAATAACAAATAAAACTCTGTATTTAAGTTTTTGAATGAAAAGTAAAAAGTAGACAAAAAACTTATTTATGTGATGTGCCCATTTTGGTTGCTTTTGTTATGCACAACACTGTATATATATATATATATAATAAGATATAATTAAGATCTGTTTGTTTTTTTATTAACAAGAATTTCAAGAATATATACTATATTAAGATAAGATTAAGAAATATATTTAAAAAAAATTGTTAATTGATTACAAAAGTAAAAAGAAATGAAAAAATAACCGAATTACAAAAGCAGGCCTGACCTACCACAAAAACAAAGTAAACACTATTGGGGAAATAATTAACGAATGTAAAAAAAAAATTTTGCAAGTTTAGTTTTAATTTTTTTTAACTAAATTATTAAGTTTGTAAATAATTGTTTGTCCGCCTGGTTTAGGTAAGTCTGATTCTGAAACATTTCGCGCCGAAATATGTTCTTGGGAAAAGGGAGGGATGTTGTGTATATAGTTTAACTAGATACCCTAGAGTTTTATTTAACAATTTCTGCATACAACGCGGAAACGTTTTCATTTCCAAATATTACTGAGTTCAATCATTGAACTCAATAATATGAGTGAGTGAGTTTGTTGTGAATTGGAGGACTTGGGTAATTGATATTGAGATATATTAATGTTGATATATTAATATAGTATTAATATCAATTTTATATTGTTAACCGCCCCTGGAGTCTGCAGTAACGGCTGTATGGCGTGATATTTGCATGCCCATAGAGTTGTTGCTAGTTGTTTACACCAAATTTGAGATAAGGCATGTGGATTTTTGTTTTTGAACGAGGTAGATCAGTTGATTTTTGATATCAGCACAAAGAACTAGTAGAGATTTTTAATATAAATTAAAAAGAAGTGAATTAATTTTGGATTTATTAAGATTGGATTTGATATAAGAATATTGTTGAAGAGAACAATTAAGCATAATCTATAAATTAAAAATAAGTGAATTAAGTTGTATATTTAAATTTGGATATTTATTTAATAATGCTGTTAAAAGAACAATTAAGTATAGGATTAAAAACAAATTAAGTGAATTAACCTTATAATAAAAATCTGAAAATATTAAAACTAATAGTTTTTTGCATAAAAATTGGTCATATTAATGAAAAATAATTAACGAAAAAAAGGCATATTTCTATTGCAAACAAAACCAAGATGTGATAAAAAACATAGTGTAAATATAGAACAAATAACAGGAAGGAACAGTTACAAAAAATAACAACAAAGTAAAAGTCATAGAAAACATAAGAGGAACTCACAAAAGATATAGAACAATAAAAGGTAAAATTGAATCTATCAGCAGCAACACCATCGCAGCAACAACGAAATTAATAACAGCAATTTTACCAACAGCAACCACGACATCAACAACAGCAACTTTATCAACAGCAATAACAACAACGGCAGCAATTCAAATATTGTTTTATTTTTTTTATAGAGGAATTTAAATAAATAAAATCGTTTTGAGACACAACTGAACAATGGACAATATACTTTTAAAACAGGCGATAGAAGTACATAGCAGTGATAGCAGTAGAGATCCGGGGCAGGGGAAAAAAACAAATAAAAACAACGCAAACTAGGGGCTGAAAATGGCGCAAGTTCGATAGTGAAATGTTCCTTGAAATATGGAAAGATGACAAAATCTTAGACAGCATTGCTACAGACATGACGATTGGCAATTCAAAGTGTTTAACATGAGCGTGCGACACATCGATGGCAAGTACAAAACGCAAACCAGTAGGAAGACCTGTATATTGGTGGACCGAAGAAATCGCTGAAGTACGCCATCAGTGCAACAGAGCACGAAGAGCGCTGCTGAGACAGGGGCATAATTAACCATACAAAGTGTGACAAGAGAATTACAAACAGCACCGTCGGCGACTTAAGAACGCAATACAAACAAACAAGCGCGCTTTTGAGGCACTTCAAGAGTATGCAGATATTGACGCATGAGGAAAAGCGTACATAGTAGAAATGTTTTCTCTTAAAGGCCCGAGAGCAACGCAACCGCCTTTCGCAGACCATGTAGTTAAAACACTATTTCCTCAGGCGCAACTAAATAGAGGCCTGAGCTATCCGCCAGTTGAAAAAGACGAAGTTCCAATAGTGACTGCACAGAAGGTATTTAAAACTCTTGAAAAAATTGGTGACAAAAAGGCGCCAAGTCTAGACGGCTGTAATCGAAAATATTTAACGCCTTCAATTTATTGGCGTTTTTTATTTTATTAAAGATTACTTTTTTTAAAAAGAAAAGAAAAGATTGTTTTAGTGGAGAACTTGATACATTTCTTATGAGTGCATTTCTGGATCTGATTTTTATTTGGATTTTTACTAACGACTTAACCTAGGTACATACGACGCAGCGTTTTTACTTCCTTATATATTAAATATATTGCTAAGTAATATATTTATTATATATATTAATATTTAAAATATAATTTAACTTATGTACATAACGGCGCAGCATAAGCACTTTTCTATTTAGTAATTTATTGCTAGGTAAGCGTCTACGATTCCACTTGTCTCGAGTACGCTTACTGTTGGTGTTGTTGTATATGCGGTCAATGTCTGAAAACATACGGTTAAGTAGAAGGCAAAGTTCCGCCGATATGTGTGGTGTCAAATTCCCTTGTGTGTGGAATTATGCATTTGTTTGTAAACAATGCAATGCGCTTGGAAACAATTAGTGTATTTGTATATTCACTGCGCAATCAAATATAGAACTACTTATTATTATATTAATAATATGTATTGCCCATATAACTATCGCATATACATTACACGGCATTATCGCTTATCAACAAAGTAATTTGGATTCAGAAGTAGCAAATCCACAATAGATGCAATTCGAATGGTGACAGAGATAGCACGAAAAGCTATAAGTGGCACCAGGTTGAGATTTGACGATAATACACTGAATCAATCAATATTATTGCTGAATGGCTGAATAAAGCAAACCTAGACCTCGCAACAGAAAAAATAAGAACAGAAAGGTAAAAGAATTGATAACTTTTAGGGCAGTAAGTTGTAAAATAACATTCCGACTCTATATAAAGTACATAAGAGTACTAATGGACACTCGTATGCCTTTCAAAGATCATCTTAACATAGTGAACGATAAGACAATACGTGTATATGCTGCGCTAACACGCTCTATAGCAAATATTGGTGGCCCACGAGCAAGCAGAATTACTGGCAAATGTAGTAAGCTCCATTATACTCTATGCAGTACCAGTTTGAGCTTATGCGTAAGAAAACTTGTCTGTCTGGCATAAAATCAACGTATCGCCTCTGCGCATTGAGGGTCACCATTGCCTTCCTCACATTCTTAAATGAGGTAATAAGAGTAAAAGCGGGAATGCGATCAATAAATATATTGGAGCAGCCCAATATATCCAACCGAAATAGAGGATGCTGAACACATGGTTTTCAAATACTCGAGTTTTAAAAAAGGACAACAATATGTACAGAATAGTTGGAAACCTCATCAGACAAATAGGTAAAGCCGTCTGACAGGAACAGAGACAACCAACTGACGATATACGCAGAAATGCTTGGACGGCCTTAAATATTTTACGGTGATGCCAAGAGAAAATATCCATTGATGTAAGAAGATGTTTTGCGGGTTAAAGTCACTCACTGATTTTAGAGTTTTGATACTTTGATTACTTAAACCTCTCGAGTATTTGCCAGTTATGCTATTCTACTTAGATATATGTACACTAGGGTGCCATTAATTTTCGAAAGTCGGAAAATTGCCCGCGGCACTTAGTGTTTACAGCTGTCGTATCAGAAACTAAAGCTTGCACGTAATCCTGCAAACCCCATTCAAATAGCAGATGCCTATGCTCTTCCTATACCATTTTTCAAATAATAGGTCAACGGTCCACATTTTGTTTTCCTTCTAAAGCTGGCAGCAATTTTTCATCCCAATGCAAAATTCTACTCTTTTTAATGCAATTTTTTTTTAATTAATTGGTATTCGTGCTTGTTGCCAAAATATGATAACTTCTTTTATAGTTAATATAGCATTTTCGCTTAACCATAACTTAACCACAAGCATGGTAAAAAAGGACTTTTAATATTTCCCTATTTGATGGTAATTTACTTCCAGTCAACCTACTAGAATGATAATCAACAATGTATATATTTTTACGCAAATTCACTTCGTATTTCAATGAATAACACAGAAACTCATTTATGTATAGAACTATCCAAACGTTGGACTTATTTTGTACCAAATTTAGTAAACAACATACAGTCATGCGGGCTAATGCATTCATAGAACTTACTAAATTCAATCGGGTAATTTCAGCTAATTATTTCATTTATTCAATAACTATTAGAAATACAGAAAATCTTTGTATGAGTGAATTGTTTATTTTTAATAGATCTATAACTTTTAGCAAGACAGTTCTTATGTAAAATTATATATATCGGAGATATAAGCAACCAAAGATGAATTTTATGGAAAAAATCGTTATTTTCCAATCTTTGGAGCTCTTGGGGCACCATTTCCACTTATCCAATTGAACTAAAATTTTACACAGATTATTATTTTAGTAAAATGAACTGACCTGGAGAGTGCCGTCAACCGATTTTTCAAAAAAAAATTGCCCATATACCTTAATGGCACCCTAATGTACATATTTTTGTAAAGCTGATTCCTTAGAACTTGAAATGAATCATTTCTGTGGCTTTGGCGAATGTGAATGCATAAAAGTAGTGCATGAAAATAACATTTACTCGCATTTGTATTTGGTTTTCTATGAGTGTATTCTTAGTGTTTAAATTATAACTCGTTACTTTTTCTTCTTGATTTCTTGCCTGATTCAGTCTTTGCAAAGTAAGGGCTACGCCACGAGCATCCACCTCTTCTCGAAGCTCATTTGCCTTTTAATTATTGTGCGTATAATCATTGTCACGTTTTACAAGCTTATTTGCCCTATTAATGAGTGAGAAATAATAAGTAAATAAATTAAAAATACGTAAATACTCATTTTTGTTCTTTTAGCAACTATTTATGTATGTATGTTAGAAATTTTAGGTTAGAAATAAATAAAATAATTATTTTTAATTTAATTATATAGAACTGGTTTTTATATGTCAGAGCTGCTATACATGTTCGGAGAGCTAGATGAACGAGTGCGACCATTAATGTTTTGTGTACGTCGTTGGGCAAATAGTTGTGGCTTAACTAATCCGTCTCCTGGACGTTGGATCACAAATTTTTCACTTACCTGCCTTGTAATTTTCTTTTTACAAAATCTGGAACAGCCCATTCTGCCCACTATAAACTCGCTTTTTAGGTCCGCATCGCAAGAAGATGTACATATTACTGAAGACGGTATCAATTGCAGTTTTACCAGAGACTTCAAACGTACTGGATTCCATTGTAAAAACAAAAGTCAAATAAATGAATTACTTTTACAATTTTTTGAATTCTATTCACAATTTGATTTTCATAATCGTGCATTATCTCTCAATGAAGGGCGTGACTTACCTAAACCAGATCATTCAGCACTGTATATAATTAATCCATTAGAACAGGTATGTTTTATTACTATTATAATCGTGCAATTTGATTAATTTTAAACTGATTTTCTTGTTCTGCAGATATTGAACGTAAGTAAAAATGTTAGCCTAGAAGAGTGTGAGAGATTGCGAATTGAAATACGCAACGGAGCGTGGTTACTAGAGTCTGAAATTGAATATTCTACAATTCCAAAAAGTGATAAATATTCAACATCCTGGGGAATTCTTAATCTATTTAAATCTCATGAAAATACGATTACACGTCCAAATTTTTTTTTAAAACCACGTATGATGGAAATAAAAGATTTGTTTGATAGAACGGGGACAGACAATCCGACACCAGTTAACGGTAATAGTAGTACTAAATTTAAAAATTTAATTGTAAAAAAACAAGTGCAAAATATTAAATCACAAGCGCGTACTGAGATAAAACAGATGCATTTGAATGCAACTACATCGAGTGCTGTGACGATGACAACTACGACACCTATAAAAAAAACTTTAAAGAGTAAACGAAGTAGATGAGATCATAACTAAGAATAGGAATGTGTAACTTTATTTTTTACTGTTTCATAAAATCTGTAATAAATTTATTTTAAAATCGATATTTTATTTCTTTACTAAATTTAGTTTATTAAAATAATTTTATTTATTTCATATATATTTCTGATGAGAAGTAAAATAAGTCTTTGTTGTATTACATGGAAAAGGACCTTCGAAACAAAGAATTTCACTAATAATAATATACCGGTAACCACCCATCCATATGTGATATTATGCACTAGCCAGTCTATCTAACTAAATGTGCTTGTCAGAATATAGTAAATAGGTAGATGTATTATTCTGCATACTGAAAAATTGACTTAGCAACTTTTTTGCAAAATTCTACAATTGTCATTTTTTAAGTTTATTGATATACAATTTTATATGACCTGTTGCATTAGGCTATCAATGTGGTTCTCATTCTGCTAGAAACTCCACGTAGACCACCCGTAGGTCTATTGTATTACCTTGCTATTCATTTTAAGGATTCTCCAAGAATTAGGCTAGACTAGACATTTGTACAATAGATTACTATTATTGTTAGGGGATGTAGCACTTGGATCATCGGGTCGGTTGTGCCCCCTTCTGGGCTTAGAGTAGCCCTATTGCGTCAATGAAAAATAGTATAGAACCTACTTTACAGAGTTTAATTGCCTCTTCCGTAAGATTACACATTTCTAGGAGCTTATTTCGTATGTTCACTAGCGCAGGGCATTCTAACGGTACATAATTGGCTAATAAAGTGAAGGTGATTTGAAATCACTGATTTCATATAAATAGACCATGATTTTATATGAAAGATTACTTAGCGCCAGTACATCGAAGTGAGAAGACACCTACTTCATAGCTAACTCGCGAAGAAATTTTTACCCCAGTAGTATTCTGAGACTCTATGCTAGATCAATTTGTAGATTGTTAGAGTTTATAACGTCGCATGGCATTTTAAAGCCATAAGCTACAATCTTTGTATTATTAGAGGTTAGTTAAAAACATTGTATTATTATAGTTTATACCAACACACGGCCTTGTAATTCCGTTCAATATTGATGAGTACGCATTTTAAAATTGCGTAAATATCCACTTGGAAGGTGCTAGTATTTTTCCCTAGCATACAATAGATAAAAGCTTGTTAATTTTTCTTCTTCCACATGACCAAGGCCGCAAATTTTCTCAGTTAGAACTCAAAGTTTATGCATGAAGCTTAAACAGCAATATTTGATTACAAGCCATATAAAGTCACTAATTTGTTTTCTATTAAACACAAGTTCTAATTTTCCGATCACATTTGTGTCGCTTTAAGTTATTGCTTGGTATATAAATTATAATAAAATGTAATCAGAATTTTAATAATTTGATTTTTGAATTTATTGTTAATGGCGGGAACGCACTACTATTTTACCAATAGGTGCTTTCGGCAGCTCTTACGTATGGCAAAAAAAGTTGCTTAAATGTACGCAAAACAACAACACTATCTCTGTCTAAGCACGTAGTTGTGATTTAACTTCACAACTACGTGCTTAGACGTGCTTTGTCAACTACAGAAAAAAGTGTTACCAAAGAATAGGCGAACCATTGTAAAACTTCGTTAGAAATTTCAACGAATATTCCAGTCACATGTCAAAAGATTGTAAACAAATTTAAACAAAATTAAAGTTTCACAAATATGAATATTTAAGAAATTAAATGTTTTAAAAATATGGGAAATTGGAGAAAATAAATATTTTAAAAATATACAAAAATTTTTAGAAGTTCTTATTAGTTCTATTATTAGTTGCTAACAAGTTTACACTTATTAAAGCATCAATATTCTAAACTATTTTTAATTTTGTTGTAAATTGATATTTCAATATTTCCTGCATTCTAAACATTGTTTTTAGTTCATTATTTTAATTTTTAAATTTAGCTTTATTACTTATTTTTATACAAAATGTAATTTGATTGCATTATGTGCACATATGCAAGATTTGTTCTTTGCGAAAACATAACTGTTGTGTACGCCTGTATGGACGGAGACATATTAAAATTAAGAAAAATAAAATAAAATCCATGATATTACCTGGGTTGTTCCACGCTGTCCAAAAGCACTTCACGCAGTGCCATCCTCACCAACAGAGTATTTTGTAATGACCCCAAGGTATATCAGAGTTCAATACAAAAATAATAAAAAATAAAACAAAATTCAGTTTTTTATTAGTTTTATTAGGGGTATTCAGGCCACTGATTAGTTGCTTAGTTGATTCAAAAACATCATATAAAAAAATTAGCAAAATGCGTAATCTGATTAGTTTGTTATGTGCAAATACCTTGGCAGCACTCGTATCAACAGCAAAAACGAAACGTATGTTGTAAGAACGGAATTTTGTACAAATTTCCGCCCTACATAAACTTATAATTTTTACAAAAATTCGTCTTTACATTAGGCGTATTCGGTGGCTCGCAAGTACGGTAAAAAACAGCAAGTTGTTGGCCTATACTGGCCGCAATGTATGCAGAACAACAACACTGTTTTCTCTACCTCGGCCAGCATAGTTATGCTGGCCAACCACATCGGCCAGTAAAAAAAAAATGTTACCAACGCAATAAGCGAACTATTGTGAACCTTCATTGAAAATTCCAACGAATAGTGCAATCAAATGTCAAAAAGTGAGGAAATAAAAATTCAAACAGAATTCAAAAATTTGAAAAATCTTGAAAAGTAACGAAGAAATAATAAGAATGGAGAAATCGTAAGTATTAAGCACATTGAATTTTTTATTATGTTAGTTATTACCAAGTAGCATTTATTTTAATTCATTTAATTTGTAGTTTACATACATAAAATTAATAAACAAACATAATTTTTGAAGTTTTTCTAAAAAATTTTTTATAGAAATACACGCAAACTATGGACCACAAAGGAAACGAAGTGTTTTCTAGAGTGCTACTTGACACGAAAGGAAGAGAATCTTCAGAGGAGGTTGTTGCGGCATTCATAACATTTAAAAAATCCGTGAAACAACTTGCATCCCTCGGCCACTGCAAAACGTTGCTTCCTTCTCCCAACATCGACAGTACCTACAAAAATTTACTTATCTTAGTGTTTTATTTTTAAATTTCCAATATTCTTACCATTCCTTTTAATTCCGTGTTCATTTTAATTTTATAATATTTCTATAAATATATATTTGATTTATATGCACATATACAAGATTTGCTGTTTGTCAAAACAAAACATTTGACAGATTGCAACAGTGATGCCAATGACTCGCGTGGCCAACATAGGCCAACATGCATTTTTTGCCGTACTTGCGAGCCACCGAAAAGACCTATTAAAAATCTATTTATATATTTTAAACAACCAAGCAGCGAACATCCACACGCACAGCCAGCACAGCAGAGCCAGCAGCGAACATCCACACGCACAGCCAGCACAAGTCAAGCCAAGCTCACGGCAGAGCCGTTACCTCGCGAAGAAATGCATTATTTGTTTACGCACGCGGAACTACACTTGTGCGGTTGTGCGTGCAAATAATAAAGTGAGAATAATTGCATATAAATAGACGAGATTTTTGTATGCAAAAGCACTTAGCGCCAGCATCCCGAAGTGAGTAGTCACCTACTCTAACGCTAAGTATTTTTGAAAGCCTACAGTATTTTGATACTAAGGCTAAATAAATTTGTAGAATCTTGCGAAGAATCGTATATAACGCCTCTGATGTTCTGACATCGTTGGCTAGAGTTTGTACAGTAGAGTAATTTTATATAACGCCTCTGATGTTCTGACATCGTTGGCTAGAAGCTATTTAGTGAAAATTTGTATAACTTCTGTAGCATAATAATTAGCATAAGTTAATTTGGAAGCTCTCTTGAGTCAATAAAATTTTATAATTAAGACAGTCATTTTAACACTACAAACAGCGTCTTTGCTTTTCCTTGGTCTCAGAGCAAAGAATATCTTTACAAGAACGGAAACTCCGCCCACTTCGTGAGAGTGCATTTGAAATTGCTTTTGAAAACTTATTTTTTATAACATTTTGGCACACGTATTAAATATATGTGATCTTACCACGATAACATCAAATTGCTCTCTTTTTGGGGTTGCAGTATAATAATTTGCTGCTACTTGCTAATCATATGTTAACTTTTTAGTAATATAAAAAACTTATGCTTCCCTATTTGGTTAATAATATTACATTACGTAAACAAAATATATATTGTAACAAGTAATATATGATAAATAAATTTATAAATTAATATATAATAATTTGAATCAATTAATTTAAATCAGTTTAGTTTGTTTAATAATGTAATATATATTCAGTAAATTAATTTTTGTTGCTATTTTCATATGAATTTTATAGTATTTTAATTTATTACGTTCGGCAACAAACTTTTGTAGAAGCAAATTTTTTAATTAAATAAAAACAAACAGTTTTGAATATTTCTTATTTAGTGAGTTATATTTTCTTATATATTTTTTGAGCGTGTAAAACATTATTTCAAAAACAATTTTGATATAATAGCATTAAATACCGTTTTGATGTGAAATTAATAACAAAGATTGAAGCTACTACCAATTCACTTTTTTATACGGCAGCACTTAAGTGATCCATGATAAATTGTGTTTCTCTGCGAAGACTTAATTTTTAAATTTAGTGCCAAAAAATATGTTGATGAGGAAGGGTGTACGCGCATTCCCTTTAAATGTGTGGTACGTATTATTGCCTTGCATGCATTTCTAATTGATTAGTAACAATAAATCTGTTGATAAGGGAGGATGTGCGCGCATCCGCTCTAAATGTATGTGGTGAATAATACTTATTATTAATTTACGTACATTAGTGTGTGATCAGTAGCGAAAAATCTATTGATAAGAGTGGGTGCATGCGCATTCATTGTCGGATTTATGAGTTTTTCTTATGAAGATATATTTTTATATAAAATTTAACAATTTTTAAATTTTAATATTGAAAAATTTTAATTTTATATTATGATTATAAAATATATTTATATATAAATACTAAAGTATTTAAAAATATTAGCTAAGTTTAATTAAAAGAAGTACAAGTTGTTTACATAATTTGTTATTGTTATGAAATGAAATAGACTTGATTATTTACCAGAATTAATGCAAGATTTAAACGAGATATATGCTATACATTTTTAGTTTATCTGTTTAATGAATATTATAAATATTTACATAATATAAAAATTAAAAACATTTATTTTTTTGTGTTGTTTATGTATAGAATATATGAATATTTTCTTCAGAATTTAAATGATCTTAAAAACATAAATTTATTAGGGTTCATAATATGATCATTAACATGTAGCGCCTTATGTTTATGTTTTAAATATTTTAATCTCAATGTGAACATAAAATGCACACTTACTAATATTTTAAAATAAATAGTAAAATACTTTCGTTAAACTGTTTTATTAGAAATATGCATAGAAATTAAATGAAAATTAATTTTCTTTCATCATTATTGTGTGAAAATTTAAAAAAAGAACTATAACAAATTTTTTACATTCCTTGTATTTTCCTATTTCTACATTTAGTTCATTTAGCTATGTAGTTTATTCGACCAAAGTTCAAGATTTGGTATGCATTTTCCACACCACCCAAGAGGTATGCATAAAGGTGCGTTACCGAGTTTATATGTCGGTTCCCCAAGAGGCATATCCACTATTATATATTGGTTATAATTTTTTACAGATTTTTACAAATACAAAATTAACAGAATAATAATTACAATACTTTTAAAAATTAATTGCAAATTTAAATATACATAAACTAAAAGCAAAAAATTATTAAAGTAAAAACTTAATTTATATGTAAAAGTCAACTGAATATCATGTGGAAAACTAAGCTTATGAATGCGTTACACGCAAGAGCTTTTGCTTATAGTCAGGTGTATTTAGAACCCTATTAAAAAATTTTAACAGGAAATACATGCGTACCCTTATAAAAAAAGTTAAAATACTGTCTGTTTTGCAGTTTTGACAGCAAACATATGGACGTATATTTTTTAATTTTTGGTATAAAAATTGTGCTATACCTACTTTTTGGTAACTGCTATTAAAGTGTTTGCAAAATTTTAACTACTTTTTGTTAAATATTTGCGCAGTAAATTTTGTATGATTTGGCGCAACGAAATTTTATATTACTCTCAAAAAATCAAAACCAAAAAACAAAACCACACTCTTTCTTACACTCTTCATGGTAAACTTTTTGAAATATTTCGTTCTCAAAAGTACTCGAAGCATCGGAAAAAGGTGAAAAGGTGAAAAATTTCAGGGATTTCAGCTGGTGTTAGTGCACTTTTCACTAACACTTTCAAGAGCTCTACGGAAAATTGTTGTTGTGCGAAAAAACAAATTTTAGTTCACAATGGAGTTGCCGTTCTTGTAAGGTATTCTTTGTCTCAGAGCTTCGAACTAGTCAATAAAACAAATTTATTGCAACGACCCGGACCGCGACTGAGTGATACCTCAGCAAAATTAAAAACGACGAATCCGTGTCGTTACAGTGTCAACAGTGAAATACTCAAATATTCGTAAATTTGATTATCATTTAAATTTATCATATAACTAAAATTGAAAACGTGTCATATATCAAGAAGAAGAATATTCAATTTTATACTTTTTAACTATATTTTATCCCTTTAAAAATTATAGTTTTACTGAATTTTATTTATTAAATTATGTTATTATGTTTGCATTTTCTTTTTAAGACACCCTATGCTTATAGCGCCGACACTTGGTTCTGGCAGCACTATTGATTTAATTTTCACTAATCTGAGAATCTCCGAAATAGTTGATTACAAAGAAGATTTTATATAGAACGGAAACTTAAATGAGCACAATACAAAATAACAAACACACTCTCAGAAATTGCACTAATACCATCTCAAAACGTACGATTATTTCCAAATTGAGCAAGTTTAGGTCCTTATTCGCTCCGAATACGGACCTTAACTTGCTCCGAATAAGAACCTTAAGTTACTCTTAAGAAAAATTTTATGGGCAATGAGTGCAACAGAGAGCATAATTTTGGTTCTCTGTTCTGATTTCTTCACAAAAAATTTGAATGCACTGCGCTATATTTAAAAAAAAATTACCGGGCAATTGATTGTAAAAAAGTAGTAAAACTAATTTGCGCCCAATATTAGAAAAAGTATAAAGCAAAAAATGATCAAAGTGATTTAATTATAAATTTTTTTGAAATAATAAAGTAAGTAAATAATAATAATTATGTTTTAAAAATACTAGTGCATATAATTAATAAATTAATGTTTTGTTGATGGTGAGACATTGTGTTAGAGGCTGTGCCACTTACAAGACGTTACACAAATTTCCAGCAACCGATGATGAAGGAATGCAATTGTTATTATTTGTTATACTATAATCTGTGAAATATTTGAAATATGAATTATTTCTTTGGCAAGTTTTCGTATTGGTCTATTAATATTCAGTACTGTGCAAATAATAATAAAAAATACCATCACTATTGTTTTTTTATATGTTTTACAACTTCTGTATTTAAGTATTTTAAGATGCTACATTTTTAATATTAAGTTTATTATAAACATGTTTATTCTATATTTACTTATTTGTCTAACTATAACCGTTTGAGTATTGTATGAATTGTATCAAGTGTATTTTTTAATAAAAATTAAATTTATATATAAATAAATGAGTTAAGTGTATATTTATTAAATGCATAAGAGATAACGAATGTGTGTGTTAGATGTGTCTCTAAAAAATAATACTATAATATTTAATTTCATGTTGTTTGAATTTATTTGCAGTAAAAGAATGTTGAAATGTTTTTAAAAACATAAATTTTTTAAAAACATCAAAAAAGTATGAAGTAATTAATTTACAACACAACTTTTTGAATAAGTATTAAGAAAATTTCCCCAAAACTAATAATACATAAAATAAAAACAAATTATAATATTTAATTAGTTAACACAAAATGTTTATTAAAAATTAACGATGTGCGCACACTCCCTTGCGCATCAACGACCTATTCGGTACTGACTACAAAATTCGTTTTACGAAATCATAAAATGAAATTTTGTAGGCAGAAATCGAACCATGCTCGTTGACATGCGTGCGCACCCTCACGCATCAACTATTTATTCGGTACTGATTATAAAATTCGTTTTACGAATTAATAAGAATGAAAATTTCTTAGGCAATGCTCTATTTTAAAAATGCATTCACCATAATAGAGTGGCCGTGCAAGCAATAAAATTAGTATTTATTGCGATTGTTTAAAAATTTATTTAATTTTGAAATTATTTTCTACAATTTCTAACGAAATCCAATATATATTAAATAAATTTTGGAATATTATATTTCTTGAAGTGAACAATGCTATATACTCAGTTATTTATTTCTGAAAATAAGTAAAATAAATTATAATATCACTTTTGATATGCTTAACACTGAATTGCTATTATAAAAATTAATTATTTCTATTTTTCTGTATATAATTTATTTGCATAGATATGTGAATTTTATGCTGCATGTAATAGTATATAAATTGTATATATTAATGTCATATAACTTTAAATTTCATTGTATAATATACCCAATTTATTCCAAAAAACTTTTTAAATGGAAAACATAACCATGATATTATACTGAATTTAATTTCAAAACATATTTTTTTCAATTTCAAGCTAAAATAGATTTTAATTGCTTTCAACATATTATATGAAACCCTTCTGAACTATTTTCGCACATCAAAAATATATAAATAGCTAAGAAAAGTGTATAAATAATTGTGTAACATACTCAATTACAATCACAAAAATTTTTTGCATGATTATATGTTATTGTAAATAATTCCATTTAATTTAACAATATTCAAATTATATGTAATGTATGCTTATATTCATTTATGAGTATTTATATGTATATCTGCTTCAATAAAAACTTATACAGTAAGTAGTTGAAAAATAGTTATGCAGCAGCCCTGAAAGAGCATGAAAGAGCGTAAAAGTGGCATAAATGTGGTTTAATCACACTTATTTAATACGTGTGACAAAAATGTTATAAAAAATGAATTTTCTTAAGCAATTTCTCTTAGTTTTGATCGAGGTGGGCGGAGTTTCCATTCTATAAAAGATATTCTCTGGTTGATTATCTGCTTAGTTTCTTTTTTGTGTGCAAATTTTTGTTGTAATCCACTACTAAGCAACTAATCAGTTGCCTGAATACCCCTATTATAATTAAATAGTAAATTTACACTACAACTAGATATACAAATAATAATACGATTTCGTTCATTAATTTTATTGTAATAGATTAATAAATTTAACTGCTAGTAGATATATAAATAATAATAAGAATCCGTTCATTAAATTATTAAAAGTACTAATATTTTAAACTTTAAAGAAAAACAATGCTCGAAGGAGAAAAGACGCGATATAACTCGTCGTGCAGCTCTATTTTTTTTCTTGTTGTTTATAATTTAATAAATAAATTAGGATAGGTACTGATCACAGCTGCTATGATGACATCACTTTTTCACTGCTGTACCTAGCTAAATTCATAAAAGAAAGAATTAACGTAACACGAAAACTAGATAGACAATAGTTGTGCATTTACAAATGTTTTGATTTATAATTTCTTTTAGATATTATGGGGGAAAAAAACTAACAAGTTGTTTATAGATATTATCAGTAGAAATAGAGTAGAAATTAAATAATAACAAAAAAAACAAAAAAAAAAGAAAACTTAATAATTTGATGCGCCCAAAATGTACTGTTTGTAATCAAACCAAAGTCTGGAACCGCATTCGTAGAAATGTGATGAAGGGCAAATAGGGTGTTACTGATGTCTTTTGCTACTGTAATCCAGGCGAGTTTCAATGAGATTACTGTAGTACTTGCCGATGGGACCAGTGCTGCTGCGACAGGAGATCTAAAGATGCACAAGCTTATTTAAGATAGGATGTGATTTAAACAGCACTGTAAAACCAATAGTAATAATGCGTTGCACACAGTTGAGTAATTTTTTTTTTATTTTTTTATTTTAATGAAAATAAAAAATCCATGATTGACTTTTACTATTAATTCTTGGAATATAAGAATTTTCAAATAATTCTTGTTCAAACTAAATTTCGCTTCAAACTTTAATTGTTTAGATTTACTACATTGGAGTTTAGGTTTCTGCTCGTTTGAGAAACTTTAAAATTAGTTTGGGTTTTTTTAAACATTACAGTACAAAAAAAAAACTAAAAGAAAACAGTTTTTAGTTTAGATTTTTTTTTTAATTCATTTGATTTTTATTGTTAATTATTTTTAATTCAACAATAATTTCACTTAAGCAATTTCATAGAGTAATTTTTTTTATTAAAAGTTATAGTTTTTTTTTTGATTTGAAAAAATAAAAAACGTTTTATTGCGTACGAAAATGATTATATTTTTTCCACAAAATTTCGAAAGCCATGCTATTGCTCGCCGAAAAAAAAAACTTCAATTGTTTTTCCTTTAAATCAGTTCTGACAATTTGATTGGGTTATTTATTGTAAACACACTAGTTTCTCACAGATGAAAGGATTTAATAGATGTTTTTCAAAATACCTTCTTTTTTGGTGTTAAAAAAAATTTTACGAACATAATACATGGTTTGAAGTCACCAACTAATCACGTTATTTAATTCTTTTTATTTATTAATGTTTTTTTTTAATTATTTTTGCATTCCAGTTAGCTAATTTCTTTCTTGTTAGGGTTTAGTTGTTTAATTTTTTTATGAATTTATTACCAATTTCTTAGTGTGCTAGTTTAGTTTAATTGAAGCCAATTTTAAGTTGTAGTTTACTTGTAATCTTTCACTTAAATTCGGGAATGCGGAAAGGAACGAAAATTTCACTTAACAACTTTGCGCCACTTTCTATGAGAATTATTTCATATTTTTAATTCGCCTGTATTAATTTTGAATGTGCCAATTTTAGAAACTATTTTCTATTGTCCGATTTTCTATATTCAATGTTTAATGTTCAAATTACTGCATAAACTAGACAGCGCTTATTTCATGTATATTTTCTCATTCAAAACATAAAAGCAAAAATTATTCCTTTATTTTATTTACAATTTATAATCAATAAAAATCAACAAAATGCAATTTTAAATGCAAAACTTTCTATAATTTTACCAAAGAAAAAAATCGCTCTGTCGCAGGTATCACACATAATGGTTAAAAATCACGAGCCAAAGAAGAACTCTTGTACCTTTATTCTCCTTTTTTTTCTGTAACTAGTAAAATGAAGGTTCCAGTTATCCGTTTGACGGTTACTGAATCCAGCTTTCCCTTCCACAGATTTCAGATGTTATATTTCTTTTGCTTATGCGGGCTTTTGTTTCTTTTTCTTTATATTTCAATTTTAAGCTGCAGTTTTCTAAATCATGTGCACGCATAAATTTTTGCAAAAAGTTCTCTGCGCAAAAGCTCTTTTGACATTTCCATCTGTTTATTTATTTGTGTTGATTTTCAAAGTGTTTTTTCTAGTGTCGATAACTCTAGCGTTTTAATATTTATATTTATTCCTTAAAATAAAATGAATATTAAGAAGTATAAATTTAAATAATAAATAAATAAGATGGGTATAATACAGGGTTCAGAAAAACACTGTGCTGTGCACAAAAATGCAAAACACCACGCACAAATGTTGTGCGATTCTAAATAAAATTTCACACCATAAATGTAGTGTGCGAAAATTTTTGTGCACATCTTGTGTGCACAAACAAAACGCACATTTCACACGAATGTGGTTGAGTGAAATAAAACTCGCACACACAAACGGTGTTTGTGCCGAAGTTATTTCGCACAGCACATTGTGTGTGAAGCAGCCAGCTTACCGTTTTTTCTTTTTGCCGCGAATACACGCGTCTCGAGTGCGGTCCGCTAGTTCGGTATATATTCCCTGCAATTGAAGTGTTGTAACAACAAAAAGTTCTTAAATGCGGTGGAATATAATGTAATTACTTGGAGCGATAAAGAGCTGCAGCCGATAAGTGTTATTTTTTTTTTAAAAATTTCAAAATTTTGTTTTTATTTTTATTGAATTTTGTTTGATTCGGTGCGCTTCTTTGTTTTGCAAAATAATTGCACACATATAAAATCAGCTGCTAGAGACAGGAATTGAAATTATTAAACAGAAACATTACAAAGTGAATAAGTGTTACAAAACTATCAAATAATAAAAACCTAAACAATAGTGTAATGTTGTACACTGATTTAGCAATTTAGCAGAATATTTTAATTTAATTAGCAAATTTTAAATTTATTAGCAAATTTTAATTTTTACTTGAATTTGGAATTTTGAGCATTTGAAATTTACAGGTATTAAATTATTTTAATTTAATTAATTTAGGATACCCTTTTAATTTAATTAAATTTAATTAAATTAATAGGGTGTCGAAAAGGTATGAGTGGGCAAAAAACATCACCTCTGCGGAAACAAAACGCAGTACAAAAAACAATGGAGAAGGAGGTATTAAACATACCTTTATCCCCCAAGCCTAATGATAGCGTAGAGGATAAGCTGTTGCAACTATCTGCGATGATGCAATCACAAAGGCATATTAATAAGGATATGCGAGATCTGCTTGCACAGATAATTAAGATGTATAAGACGGAACAAAAAAGAGGGTCACAAGTGCCGTTGGTGGCTAAGAGTGTAGCTTCCATTAGCGTGCAAACTCAGGGAGCACTAAAGCGTGCTGCGAAAGAGAAACCGAACGGTCCACCACCCAAAGTCCAAATTAGAGAAATTGGAAGTAAGGAGCAGGAAACGAATTTTCACAAATGGCAGCTAGTGCAAAAGAAAAAAGGGAAAACTGTGCCAAATCTGGACCTCATTAAAGCGCCTAGAGTAAAACCGGAAGCAATTCTCATTAGTAAGACGGCAGACAAGTCTTACGCTGAAATGTTAAAGATCATTAAAACAAAACCAGAGCTACAAGAATTCGGAAAAAACGTGAACAAAATGCGAAAAACTGGAAAGGGGGAAATATTGATTCAGCGTACCAAAGAAGCTGGAAATTTAGCGAAGAACTTCTGCAATGAAATGAAAAACACACTTCAGAATTGTGCTAGTGTAAAATCTTTAACACAGCACACCCTTATAGAATTCAGGGACTTGGACGAGGTAACATCCAACGAAGAGGTGCGCGCGGCGATTGCTGATCAATTTCCAGCAATAAATGTAAGTCAAGTTTTGGCGTGCCGCAAGGGAGAGCACAAGATCAGCAATTATTGACCTTCCTACTAAGGATGCCAATGTACTGATCGCAGCTGCCTCAGTCAGAGTTGATTGGGTACGCAGTAGGATCAGAAAGCATATCACACCCATGAGGTGTTTCAAATGTCTTCAATTTGGACACGCTGCTAGACAGTGCAAAAGCGATAATGACAGATCAAGCACATGTATGAGATGTGAACAAGATGGCCATAGGGGAAAAACGTGCTCGGCGTAACCAAAATGTATCCTATGTCCGGAAAACTGCAACGGTGGCAATTTACACTACTCAAGAAGTTCCAAATGTGAATTGTACAGGAAGGCTATGCAGGAGCTTAAGTCCAAAAAATGATTAAATTTTTGCAATTGAACCTAAATCGATGCGAAGCTGCCCAAGACCTTTTATCCCAAACAGCTTTGGAATTAAAGACAGATGTTACAAATCAAAAGAAACCTCCAAATGGGTACAAGATACTTCTGCAAAGGCTGCCATTTGGCTAGGACAGGACATAGTGTTTGAACCAAGCGTATTGATACAAAAAGAAGGTCTAGTACTTGTCAGAATCCGGGGTATCTATGTGTGCAGCTGTTACATATCCCCAAATATCTCCCAAGAGAGATTTGAAGAGTTTCTTGATAGGCTATCAGGAACAATCAGAAACAAAACTCCCATCATTGTTGCAGGGGATTTCAATGCTTGGGCAGTCGAATGGGGCAGTAGTACTACGACGCGCCGAGGTAGAGCCTTATTAGAAACGTTTACCTCACTAAACCTAATACAACTGAACAATGGGCATAGCCCAACGTTCGATAATGGTAGAGGCGTCTCGTACATAGATCTCACCTTTGTCAGCCCGTCATTAGTAAGGGGTTCGCAATGGAAAGTAACAAACCACTACACCCACAGCGACCATCATGCAATTCGTTTTTCCTTATCGCTGAAAGAGAAGTTTGTTTTGAAAAAATCGCAGAGAAAAGCACAGCAGATAGGCTGGAAAACTAAGTATCTTGACACAGAGATAATGGAATTCATAACCGAAAACATGAGTTTCGGAGACGGGGATGCTTTTGAAAAATCAAATCACCTTATGAAGGAATTATGCAACGTCTGTGATGCATCAATGCCAAGAAAAGGCAGAAGTAATGGGCGCCCATCAAACTATTGGTGGACGGAAGTAATGGCTTTACTAAGATCTCAATGC
This sequence comes from Teleopsis dalmanni, assembly GCF_002237135.1. NCBI lineage: Eukaryota > Metazoa > Arthropoda > Insecta > Diptera > Diopsidae > Teleopsis > Teleopsis dalmanni. The sequence goes on along the minus strand of NC_051846.1, from coordinate 133,367,661 downwards.
TTTGCCTCCCGTAGGCAATTCCAACGTAACAGATCTGGAGTAGATGCGGAAAAGCTTCTACAAAAATACCGAGAGAGCAGATCTAAACTTAAAAAGGCAATTATTAGGAGTAAGAATCAAGCTTTTCAAACTCTGATTAATGATGTAGACCAAAATGTCTGGGGCGATGGCTACAAAATAGTAATGCGTAAATTTAAGAGGTTAAGAGGCTCGGTACCTTCATGTCCTAAAATAATGGCGAATATCGTGAAACATTTGTTCCCAAAAAAGGGAGAACTTAGAATCTTAATACCGATAAACATTGATTTAAATGAGATACCCCCGGTGAAGTCATAGCCGCTTCTTCCAGAGTTAAGCCCAATAAATCTCCTGGATTGGATGGAATCCCCAATACTGTACTGAAGAAGGCAATACAAAAACAAGTTTCTATATTTACGGATGTTTACAACAGCTGCCTACAGGAAGGAATCTTCCCTTCGTGTTGGAAAAGCAAAGATTGGTGCTTATTCCTAAAGGTAATAAGCCCCCAGAACTGCCATCATCTTATAGACCTTTATGCTTACTAGACACTGCAGGTAAGGTCCTTGAAAGAATTATAAGTTCTAGATTAGAAAAATTCACAGAGGCAAGTCAGGGTCTATCAAATAACCAATTTGGCTTTAGACCTAAACGCTGTGCTGTTGATGCTGTACTACATGTATGCAACATTGCAAAGGAAGCTACTAAGGGCGTAAGGTGGCTAGGTGGCACTAAAAAGTACTGCGCGGTTGTGACCTTAGACGTTAAAAATGCTTTCAACACTGCTGAGTGGAGTAGCATCTTAAATGCACTGATGAAAATAAGAGTCCCAGAATATCTTTTGAAAATTATTATGATAAAATATGATTTTAAAGACAGATTACTCTTATATGATACAGAATCCGGACCCAAAACATATAGGATTACGGGAGGGGTCCCCCAGGGATCAGTTCTAGGGCCAATTCTTTGGAATATCATGTACGATGGTATCCTTCGATTTGAAAAACCGGACGGAGTGCACGTAGTTGGGTATGCAGATGATATTGCAATAGTAGTGGTTGCAAAAACTCTAGATGAAGTGGCTAGGAATTGCAGCGCTACTATTGCAGCAGCTAAATCGTGGCTGCAATACAGCGGATTAGAGCTTGCTGAGCATAAAACTGAGGTGCTATTAATCAGCAGTAGGAAAAAGATTGAACAACTCTCAATTAAAGTGGGTGGAGTAGATATACAATCTAGCCCCCAACTTACATATCTCGGTGTAACCTTAGATAGTAGGTTGAGTTTCAAAACTCACCTAAAACAATCAGGAGATAAAGCATCACGTGTCTGCAACGCATTATCTCGACTAATGCCAAACATAGGAGGTCCCAAGGACACCGCTAGAGTTCTTTTAGCATCAGTTTCCAAGTCGGTGATGCTTTATGCTGCCCCGGTGTGGGCACATGCTACAACCATTAAGTCGTATTCACGTGTAATGAAAAGTGCACATAGATTGTCAAACCTACGCATCTGCCGTGCTTACCGTACAGTATCGGACGATGCTGCGGGAGTATTGGCTGGACGCATGCCAATAGACCTTGAAGCGTTCTTGGCCAGAGACAGTTTCTTACAGCGCTCTCGTCGGCGAACGACTGAAAATGGGCAATCTGTGGCAGAGTCTTATCTAGATATAAGAGACAAATACCTTAATGAATGGCAACATAGGTGGGACCATTCCCAAAAATCAAGATGGACGCATTCGTTAATTCCAAATATAGGAGTTTGGATTAACCGAGGATCTGGAGACTTGGGATTTCAATTAACACAGTTTCTTACGGGGCATGGCTGCTTCCGTGAATACTTATATCGATTTAGGCTAGCAAGTAACCCGTACTGCCAGTCTTGTCCAGATAAAATTGAGAGTCCTGACCACATAATTAGAGACTGCATAAGATTCGTAGATACTAGACAAAATCTAGAGACACTAATTGGGGAATCCAGCCCTTCTACTATGGTAATGCAGATGTTGGCAAGCATCGAAGAATGGAGCTTTTACAAGAGCATAATCTCTAGAACAATAAATACTGTTAGAGCGGACGAAATACTTAGTACACAATCGGAGTGAATGCACGCTAAGTGCTCTTCTAACCTGCCCTGTGAAGGAATACCTTAGCTGGTCGTACTGCAGGGATTTTCAGGATTTTGAGTTGAGAATGTAGGGGACTTTTTAGTCCGTAGGCATGTATGACTCAATTTGAGTCGTGCATGAATCGGGCATGCAAATTGTACGGGCCATTTGTATCTTTTGAAGATTTTTCCCCCAGGTCCGATACCAAAAGAAAAAAAAAAAAGGCTTACCTTCGCACACACCGGGTGCAGAAAAGAATACGAGGAGCACATTTTGTATGCAGACTCGAAAATAAAAATGCACCCAAATGTGCGGAGACGAAATGTCTACTGCACATTTGTGTGAAATGATGATTTAAAAGCGCACAATATTATGGCAAATATCGCAGCAAAATAGTACGGAAAACTGATTTGTATTAATTTTGGTCTTAATGCGAAATATTTTATTGAAGAAATGATTTTGTATTTATATTTTATTTTGAATTTATTATTAGATTTACATTTATTGCTTATATTACTTATTATTTTAAGGTTTATTAATTTAAAACATGGGAATAAAATTAATTTCACAATGTACTTGAAAACTTTGTTATAGTAAATAGGTACATGAATTTAATAGAGAAAGAGTATTTGTTTCGAAATGTTATAAGTAAAGAGGATCGGTTCTACGGATCTTACTTTGAAAAAATTAAATATATCAATTTTGGACTACTTCATAAAATTTTATTTAATAGTAAGTTATACACTAAGATTCTTTAGTAAGGCTATAAAAAGCAAATTAAATATTTTTTACAACAACATAAATTAATTTTGTTATTAGATTTCACTTAATTTTTTATCTTTAATTACAGCTTAAATTTAACGAAGTTATTGAAACAATTAAATAATTTAATATCTTAATTTTTTATTAAAAAATATTTAATTTTAATTACATATTTTTTAAAATAAATTTTCATTTAATCTTATTAATAACATTGCTGAAATATTTTTTTCACTTAAATTATATCTCTGCTTACTTAGCACAGTAGAAAGGGCGCTAAAATCCTGCTACCTGGTCAAAAAAATACTTTCCTAATCTTTCGTGTTTTTTAATGAATGTGAGATACTCTACCTAAGTGAATACATATTTCTGGGGAAGAAAAATATCTATTTGTAGCCCACCCGTTTTATCTGTTTTTAAACTGTTGCAAAACTTATTAAACAAATATACCAATAGCAATACCTGTTCTAGAAAATATTTTCCTAATCTTTCGTATTTTTTAATAAAAGTTAGATACTCTACCTATGTAAATATTTTTTGGGCATAAAAAAATCTTCCTAAAATATGTTTTTATTTCTTTTAAACTGGTGCAAAACTTTCCAAACAAATACTTTAAGTTCACTTACTATATTTGCATTTAAAAATGCTCAAAAGTTGGGAAGTAATACACAAAAAACTAATATTTTTAGTTAAAATACAAATAAGGTTAAGACAGTTATAATTTTTAATTAACATTACTTAACAAAAATAATTATTTTAAATATTTGTCAATTTATGCAATTTTTAACATAAGTTACGATTTCTAGATCTCTCTGCTGCTCTGTGTCCTTCTATGATTTCTTTCGCAAATACACACACTAGGTTCCAGATTTCTGTTGATCTCAACATCAGTTGGATTATGTTATCAGGTGTGACCTGTTTTCTGATTGCTCTTGCCAAGGAGCTGCGATGGCTTTCATATCTCGGGCAATCAATGAACACATGTTCCACCGTTTCTTTTGTATTTGCACATGCTGGGCACGTGTCGTCTTCGGCATGTTTGAACTTAAAAAGGTATGCTCTAAGATAGTAAGATGGTAGTTCACCTGTCCATGCTTTCTGTTGGTCCAGTCACTTTTCTTTGGAGGAGCTTATGTGTCCATCTTCCTTTCGTGGATATATCCCAACTCCGTTGCCACTTATTCAATGCTTCTTCATTGAGCTTCCTGCTTCCTGCTGTAGTGGCATCATTCCGGCAATAACCTTGGCCGCGTCAGTAGATACTGTACGGTATGCGGAAACAACTCTGAGCGCGCATCTTCTGTAGGCTGCGTCTACTCCTAATCGGTACGTCTTTTTATGCATTGCATCTGCCCATATGGGAGCTACATATATAGCAATAGACTTAACTACATTTGTCAATAACTGCTTCTTCTGTTGCCTAGGTCCACCTATATTGGGCATTATTCGCGATAGCGCACATGTTGTTTTAGCACATTTCGTAGCAACATATCGTAGATGCTCTTTGAAGGTGAGTCTATTGTCAATCATTACTCCAAGATACTTGATTGCTTGTTTTGATGTGACTCGCTCATTGCCAACAGTTATTGTAATGAACTCGATCTTTTTCCTGCTGCTTACAAGAGGGACTTCAGTTTTATGATCAGCAAGTTTGAGGCCTACACTTGCGATCCAGCTCCTTACCTTAGCGACCGCATCATTGCATGTTGTTTCTATATTTTTTATATATTTCCCTCTAACTACCAGGGCGATGTCATCAGCAAAACCAATAATTTCTGTACCTTCTGCGAGCTCAAATCTCAACACTTCGTCATACATAATATTCCATAGTATTGGGCCCAGTACCGAGCCCTGCGGAACCCCTGCTGTTACTTGATATGACTTCGTGCCTCTGTCTGTGTAGTACAAAAGCACTCTCTCTTTAAAATAATCAACGAGTATTTTTACTAGGTATTTTGGGACATTTTTCCCATGAAGTGCTGCTAGTATAGTGTCCCAAGCCGCCGAGTTAAATGCATTTTTAACGTCTAATGTAATAATGGCACAGTATTCTTTGTCTCCTTCGAGCCAACGGTCACCTTTAATGGCATCCTTTGCTATGGCTATGACTGCTTCCACGGCGTCTATTGTAGAGTATGCTTTCCGAAAGCCAAATTGTGTATCTGAAAGACCGTTGCCATTCAAGGCTTCCTCTAGTCTTCGGCTGATTATCTTTTCTAAAAGTTTACCGGCCGTGTCAATCATACATAGAGGGCGGTAGCCCGATGCATCTTGCGCGTTATTTCCTTTCGGTATTAGCACCAACCTTTGTGTTTTCCATAGCTGAGGAAATATTCTCTCTTTTATACATGCGTCGAACACTTTCCTGAATGAATCAGCGTTGACTTCTGTGGCTATCTTTAGAGCCAGGTTTGGTATTCCATCTACTCCAGGTGCTTTGTTTAATTTTAACCCATTGCATACTGCTTCCAGTTCTTGTCTGCTTACCTCAGGTATTTCATTCTGTGGCTCACTATCTTGCACTGTATAGGTTATTTCAGCTCTCTGCGGAAAGAGACCTTCAACTATTGCTTGTAGCTTAACTACGTCTATTGTAACTGGTGGGCGGTAGCTATATAATTTTTTCATAACCATCTTGTACCCTAGTCCCCAGGGGTTATTCTCGACCTCATCACACATCTCCCTGTAACATCTTGTCTTACTATTTGCTATCGCCTTTTTTAATTCATTTCTCGATATTTTATAGGCTTCCTGGAGCGCTATGAAGTTTTCACAACCACACAGCACAAATGTGTGTGCACGAATCTGTGTGCACAATCATCGCTTTGTGCGGTGTAAAATTTGAAACCGCACAACAAATTTGAGTGCGTGCATTTTTTTCTTAACACCACAAATGTGCGTGTGCATGTTTTAAAAATAATTTCCACTCGCACAGTGCAGTGTGCGATTTTATGCACCACATTCCGAACTCTGGTATAATATTTATATAATTAAATATATTTCGTATTCCTTGTGAATGTATTTTCTATGTAATTTTAGATTACTTCATTGTGATGCAGTTGCTTACCTGAGTTATATTTTGTTATTTACTTAACACAAAATTTAATTATTAGAAAATTGCACAACTTATGTTGTGAACCTTTATTCTTCAGTTGAATCTTAAGACTAACTTAAATCTAGATTCATTCGTTCTTTTACAACAACGATTTGACACAGCAAATCGCGATAATATGTTAGACTCACAAAATTATAATTATTTACTTAGGATTATCTAAGTTTAGTTATATATATAGTTATATTTGTATTTATTATTTGAGATAACTAAACTGAATACCTTTACACCATAAGTATAATTATTTACTTAGGAACAATCTGAGTTTAGTTATCATTATGTTTATATTTATTATTAAAGATAACTACTTAAGATAACGTCTTCTTTCTTTAAGATAACATCTTCTTTCACACTAGTGTGTTAGGTACATTAGGATATACTTATTTTTTTTAGGACGAAATGATCTCTTCTAATGAGTCGTTGTCTGGATTAGTAGGATGATGTTACATAACTCCTGCGGGGTGGACCAGCCGTGATGATTCAAGGTAATATCGATGAACTATTTGCAATTCCATGATTTTAATTTCTTGCTTATTCTAGGTTCTCATGGTTGTGAGATCAATTTTATTGCTGCTGCACAAATTTTACAATTTATATATTTTTTTTCGTTCATATATTTTAATCGTGAGATGCAGGGGAAGCATTCAACTATTTAGGAATTGGGAGTAGCAATACTGTCAAATTAAACAAGAAAAATAATTAAAGAATAAAGTTAAATAAAATATTGGACATAAAGGCATAGAAATTTGGAATGTACAAAAAGAAAACATTAATAACAGAGAATGAAAACGGTTGTGAAAGGCCCAGGAATACTTTTTTGCAGTAACAGGATGGATTTTATCGGAATATTAATTATTCCGAAATAAACTGTGATATAAAAAGGGTGATTTTGATACCATTAGAGAATTTGTGGTCAGCAGTAAGAAAAGGACTGTTCCAAGTGCTAAGTTCTTGAGTAGTGATGCGGTGCTAAAGAAAACATTAAATCTTTTATTTTTGTAAAAATTATATTAACTAAAGAAAGAAAAAGTTTGCGCGAGTTAAAAATGAGTGCGATGTACTTTTAAATACATTCAGTATAAAAATATTCATAACATTACTTGGGCTGAATTATTGCCAAGACTGCTTTTTTATTTTATTGTGAAAATTAAGAAAAGATAAATGTAGAGTATACGGACGAGACAATCCAGAAGCAAGGGAGTAACGATAAATAGTTTGTTGAGTCACATCGTAACTCATAGGTAGAAAGGCAGGACAGACTCAAAAGGGTGGAAGGATAGGTTGATAAGTATTGTGTGGGATCGGGCTTGGTCTTATTAAATAGGAATGGCATGATCATTTTTTTCATGGTTGTTGTGAGTCGAAAGGCTCAACCTATGAAGAACGTTCTGATTTATATTCCAACATAAAGCATGCCTTAAAGTCGGCAGCTTGCACAATAGCAGTAACCAAGGTCAGCTTGATGGTAAGAAATGCTGATTTTCGGTTTTTTGTTAATTGTGTCAAGCTAAAAGCGACATTGGAAATAAATAATCAAAAGTTGCAAAAATATCGAGTGCAACTTAAGTTATTAACGTTTTTGCGAATTACGCAAAAACTATTAAATAATACTTAAAATAATTTGGGGCATCTTGAAATGTCGGCATCTAGCATAGATGAGACCTTTAGACTTTTTATTTAAAATACAGTAAACAATAGGCAAAAGTGGCAGTTGTGTTCTGTGAGTGAGCTTGTGTTCTGTAGAGCCGTTGGGCTCTACAACCGCGGATTATATCTTCACGGGTAGAAGAAGAAAAAACACGAACAATAAAATTGTATTAAACAATTGTTCTAATGGCAATTATTTATTTATTAAAACAAATCATACATGTTAAGTTAATTTCATTTAAAGAAACAATTATAAAATGTAGTGTGTTGAAAAATAAACAAGAACGTCATTGATTTTGAGGTAACAAAGAATTTAAAAAGAGATCAAATTGCTACCAAGAAACACAACAATAGTCACCCCAAAATCCCAAGAAAAGCTCACAAACCAGCACACAAATTGACTAAAATTTAAAAAATATATTAGCTCACATATTAACACCGACACTTCACTAAAATCAAACATTGAAATTGTCAAGGCCGTTCAGGACTTCACAGCTTTACTTCAATGTCAACCCCACAGTCGCTCGAATATCAACCCCACTCCCAATACCCCACAAACCTATAAACTACCATACATCGAACGAAATTGCAACCCTTATACAAGAGAAATGACAAGTACGACGCCAATGGCAACAACAAAGATCTCCCTGAATTAAAAGACAACTTAAGAATCTGACGAGAGCACTTCAGAGATTACTCAAAAAAAAAAAAAAATAGCATAGAATACGAAATTTTATTCCATACTTGTTTCCAACGCAAATAACAAACTACTCCCTTTGCAAAGCCACTAAACTCAAGAAAAAGCCCGTTATACACAGAGCACCCCTCCGACTCACAGATGGAAATTGGGCTAAAAGCGACGAGGAAAAGGGTGCTGCTTTTGCAAATCACTCTGTGCCTTACTCTACACAAAACGACAATATGGCAATTTGCTTCAGTAAAAAATCACTAAAAAGCGAAATCAAAAATTTAAATACCAAAAGATCCCACAAATCGCCAATAACCAACAACTTTTTATTTATAACGCTATTTTAAGGACTGCATATTTTCCAAACGACTGGGAGCTATCCAAAATCATGATAATACCCAAGCCCGGAAAGGACCCCGCTCAAGTCACCTTATATCGACCCATAAGTCTACTTCCAATTCTTTCAAAATTATTTGAAAAACTTTTTATAAAACAACTGATGCCCTATATAAATAAGAAAAGAATAATACCTAACCACCAATTTGGATTTAGAGAAAAACACAACACAATAGAACAAGTACACCGCATAGTACGAGTAATTAAGGAAACGTTTGAGAAGAGGCAATATTGTTCAGGCGTCTTTCTAGACATAACCCAAGCCCTTGACAAAGTTTGGCACGAAGGATTGTTTTGGAAACTTGAGAAACATTTACCATACAATATATAGATTTGTTATAAAACAAAATTCTTTTGTCTCCAATGCCTTCCCCATTATGACCGGTGTACCCAAAGGTAGTGTACTGAGCCTCTTACTGTACCTGATTTTCACAGCAGACATGCCAACCAGTGACTGTACAATAACATCAATATTTGCGGATGACACTGCCATTCTCAGTGTCGATCCATTCACAGCCACAAAATCACAGTCACAAAATCGAACGCGCTTGCAGCGTATAAATGTGCAGCTAGCTATTCCGCACACAAAGCTGCTATTATTCGCTGGAGCAACAGCTAAAAGGAAAAACACGAAATTTAAAAGAAATGTATGGTGATGTGAGCTGCAAACTTTAGCCGCACATCTAACCGCTTCGGCAAGTTAACATGTTGGATTCTTATAAATGCAGTTGATATTCGAATAGAACATAAAATTACTCTCATATAATTCCCAATCTCTATTTCTCATATTTTAAGCTAGAGCACACGCACATTATTTTGTTCATTCTACTTTTGTGTACACTTATGACATAAATTTATAAATGCAATTGCATAAAGGGGAAAGACGAAATATGATAGAAATGTTTTGCGATATGAGCTGCAAACTTATGAGGACAACCGGCGACTATAGTAACTAAGATATGAGCTGCAAACTTATGAGCACAACCAGCGACTATAGTAACTAAGAGAAGCAAATAAATCAAGTTTTCATAAACAATTATATTTAATTGTTTTTGCTAAAACTTTAGTCTTTAAAAATATATACATAGGTATATGAAAATGTGATTAATAAATTCAAAATGAATTGTTATAAAGTAACTAAAAATTTTTAATTGCTTAGTAAAGTGTAACGAAATATAAAAGGGAATATGAATGCATACTATTCTGTCGATATTTGAAATCATCTTTATTTTAGAAACTTGAAATTTGGAAATAATAACTTTGATATTGAGAGTGCAAAAAATTGTTATATATCTCAATTGCTCTAGAAATATTTATTTCAATTTATAAATTATTTATTGATGTTTCTGAAAACAAAATAAGTGGATCAAATCTTAAAACTAAGTTTATTTTTTTCCTAAGCCATTGTTTGGAAAAACCATTGAGACATTGAATTATTTATATTAAGATTAGATTGAAAATTAAAATTGAAATTAGAATTAGAATTAAAATAAAAAACTAAAATTAATTTAAAATTAAAATCAATTCAAAAAATCACATTCAATTCAATTAAATAAAATTTATAATATTTTAAATCAAATAAGATATTTAGAAAGTTAGCAGATGTTAATAGTGTCCTTCTTTTTTAAACGCTTGTGCCCTTTGTTCAGTAGCAGCTTGTAGGCTGATTTGTTAGGGTGATCTTCTAACTTTAAGAGGTACTGACGGCTACATCGAGCAGCTTTTTCAATTACTGTTGATACGCCCAAATCTCTATGAAGGTTGGCGTTTTTTATAAACCACGGTGCACCTGTTATCATTCTTAGGATTTTAGATTGCACCCTTTGCAGTTTTTCAATATTTGATGGCATCGCTGTTCCCCACAGTTGAATTCCGTAATTCCATATAGGCTTTATTATCGACTTGTATAGCAGAATTTTGTATTCAAGTGGTAGCTTAAATGACGTGCCAAAAGCTAATGCAATGAACTTAATTTTATATTTATTTGTGTCTTTTTAGCCTCGATATATTTATTCCAGGTTAAACGTCTATCTAGATGTATCCCTAAATATTTTACATAGTCGCTCGAGGGTACTGTTTGTTCATTTATTGTAATATTAGGACAGTTGCCTGGTCTTAGAGCAAATGTGATATGGATACATTTTTGTTCATTGACTTTGATACGCCATACTGATAACCATTGCTCGAGTTGGTGAACATGATCTTGAAGCATGCGTTGTGCGATTGCAGGGTTTTTGTGTGCACTTAGTATTGCTGTGTCGTCAGCAAATGTTGCAGTTAAAGTGTTTTCCGAAGTAGGTATATCACTTGTATAAAGTAGGTGTAATAGCGAACCTATCACACTTCCTTGGGGAACTCCTGCTTTGATAGGACATGGTTCTGAAACAAAGTCTTTATATCTTAAACTAAAACTTCTTTTACTTTAGTAGTTTTTTAACAAAAGGTGAGTGTTAGTTGGCATAAGTGTTGTAATTTTATGTTTTAAGCCTTCATGTCATACTTTATCAAACGCTTGGGCTACGTCTATAAATATAAAAGCGCAGTATTGTTTATTTTTAAATGAGTTTCTAACGAATGATACAATACGATGCACTTGTTTAATTGTACTATGTTTAGCTCTGAAGCCGAATCGATATTCCGGAATTATTTCGTTAGCTGAGAACATTGGCATTATTTTTGCTATTAGCAGCTTTTCAAATATTTATGGTAATACTGAAAGGACGCTAATTGGTCTGTAAGATTCCACTTTGGTTTTGTCTTTCTCAGTTTTAGGTATCATTGTTATTTGTGAGATTTTCCAAAGTTTGGGATAATAACGTGCCCGTAAGATAGCGTTAAATAAATGCCTGAGATGTAATATGGCACATTGTGGTAACTGTTTCACCATTGCAGCTGAGATTTTATCAAGTCCTACTGCCTTTTTCGTATTGAGATCTTTTATAATTTAAGTGATATTTTCTAGTTTAAAGATGAGTGAATTACTTGAGGGATGTAGATTTGTTATTGGTAAGGAGGTGTTATTGAAAGCATCATTTGGAGTAAATATATTTTTCAAGTGTTTTACAAATATGTCGCCTTTCTCAGATTCACTTCATGCCCAGGCACCATTTTCTAGTCTGAAAGGAGATTCATGCTTGACAGGTTGTTTGAGGTACTTTGGTGCCTTCCAAAGTGAATAGTCAGTTTGTTCACTAGGTGCCAAATTGAATAGAAAATTGTCTAGGGATTTTTGATGTCTTTCCGCTAGTGCATATTTGAGTTTATTAAAATATTTAGCAAGTATAACTTTATGTTTTGGAGATCTAATCCTTTGCCATAGTCTTCTAGCTTTCCTCTTCCCTTGTAATGCCTCTATTGTTCAATTTTTTGGATTGTTTTTTCAATTTTTATCGAAGCTACTTCAGTACCCGTTGGTATTACTTTAGAAAATTGGTTAACACAAGCATTAATTTCATTATTCTCCTTTAACAAAGCGTATTGTGGTAAATGGCAAGAAACATATGTACGAAATTTTAACCAGTTGCTATATTTCGTTGGATTTTGCGTTTGGATAGTTCTATTCTGTTGACATTGTACTGTTATTATTAGTGGTAAGTGATCTGTTGACAGTTCAACTGATGGTGATTAAGAATACACATTAATTAATTTTGTAAGATCGATTTTATTTAATTTTAAAGTTTTTCAATTGTAACAAATAAAAAGCCACGTGCACACGCCGAACTACTACAAACAACAACCAAGCTAAAAGTGTGCCTACAAAAGGGTGGTTTTACAATGCATTTCGCTTTTTTTGAGATAATGTTCAAAAAGGTGTAATCCCAATGTACTGTGGTTCACGAACATCCCGGGCGACTCTGAAACAGTGTTTCAGAATACAGGTAAAACAACAACCTTCGTAATGGGTCGCGTTATCTCCCCGTGGACAGTGTGAAGTTTTACGACTCGAACGAGCCCATCTGAACCAGTATGTATTTCTGTTACTTTAGCCATGAGCCACTTTGCTGGTGGTATGTTCGATTCCTTAATGACTACTATGTTGCCCACAGCTATATTGGGTTGCCGTCGAAACCATTTTGGATGGTTTTGTAGAGATGTTAAGTATTCCTGATGCCATGTACGCCAAAATCCTTGAAGGATATTTTGTATGTGCTACCAGTAGTCTTATTTGTTGACGTTTATATGACTTAGATTTCCTTCTGGAACCAACGTATACGGGCGACCAATCAAAATATGAGAAGGAGAAAGATAATTAGTATCCAAGTCTCATATAGGGCCTAGGGGGCGACAATTCACGACTGCTTCAATCTGTGTAAGCAAAGTATTTATCTGCTCAAATGTAAGCCCTGCATTGCCTATTACGCGCCGTAAATGTAACTTGATTGAACGCACTGCCGATTCCCATACTCCACCCCAATGTGGTGCATGTGGTGGGATAGAACTTCATCGGATTCCGTCTTCTGCTAAACACTCGGAACTGATTTCGTCCCGAGACTGTGACATAATTGCTGCGTGCATCTCTTTTAACACACGAGAAGAACCAAGAAAATTCTTTCCATTATCGCTAAAGATTGAAGAACACTTTCCACGACGGGACATGAAACGGCAGATGTAACAAGGCAAACAAATAAGCAAATATACAAATTGGAGGTACGTGCATTTCTTCCGTTATATAAATTCAGTGTGAAGGGCCCAGCGTAATCGTACCCATATTTTCAAAGGGATATGCTTGTCGAACCCGCACTGCTGGTAGATCAGCCATGAACTGTTGTGTTGTTAGCTGGCGTTGACGAAAGAGTTTGAGACATTTATGAGTTAACCTCCTTATTAAATTTTGAGCTCCAAAAATCCAGTAGTTCTGGCGGACGTGAATGAAAAGTGCAGACACTCCTGAATAAAGATTTTTCTGATGTTCATCGAGTAGTATTAACGTGGAAATTCTATGCTCTTTCGGGAGTATAATAGGATGGCGGGTGTTCTTGTCTAAAGTTGAATGCGTAATTCTCATTAATGAATGGATGGGGCAAGTTTGAGTAAGGTAGATTTTCTGATAAGATCCCTGTTATTTCTTAATGGCAGCAAATCATCGTTGTAGCAAGTTTGTGCACGTCGTAAGCAAATTAGTCGAGCTTCACTTAATTCATAAAAGGTAGATTGCTCACGGGTTTGCTAAACATATCGGGGCGGCGTTTTCCTACGAAACCGTACGATGTATGATACAATTCGCAATAATTTCTTTCTTGTTGAGACCCTTTCTACCAGCTCTTCTAAACTATTATCCCTCGCTACTTCCATAGAGACTAGGTTTACCTTGGTACACTTCATTTCAGCGGTTACATCTTCTTCTGAATATGCGAGGAAATTATCATCGTTATTATATAAAGACTTACCAGTAGTTACGGTCGCTAGCCAGGGAGGCCCCTTCCACCATAGTTCAAAGTCTAATAATTCGTGAGCCATCATGCCCCTAGAAGTGCAATTAGCTGGATTTTCTTTAGATTTAACATGTCCCCAGCTACTTCGGGGATGAGTCTCTAATATCTCTGCTGTGCAATTCGCGACAAACGTTTTTAATTTGATTGGTGGTTTCGATAACCACGCTAAAACCACAGTAGAGTCACAGCAAGCCTTTACGTTGATTTCCTTGGCAAAAGATCTTGAGTTGAACAATAACAGGAGCAAGAAGGCCCAATGGATCAAAAATCCGTGATACGTCTGATAACACTTGTCACTTACTACGTCCTCGCATGGCTTCCAATAGATACCCAAAACCTTCGTCATATCATCTAGCTCATCCTTCAAAAAACATTGATCAGACTGATCATAAAAATTAGAGGTCATGGAACTACAATTATAGACCCATTTTCGAAGTTCGAATCCTGCTTCCGCATAAAGTTGAATTAGCTCATCACGTTTTCCTTCTAGTTCACTCGCGGACTGCGAACCAGTAATGACATCGTCAACGTAAAAATCTTCAAGAATGATTTTCGCAGCGAGAGGGTATCTTCTTTGGTGATCCTTTGCAAGCTGTTCGAGGTCCCCCACAGAGAGAAATGGTGCGCATGATGTACCATACGTAGCCGTACATAATTGAAAATGTATTAGTTTTTCTGATGGATCTTCTCTCCAAACAATGCGTTGATAATTTCTATTATTTTCTGATACCCAAATCTGACGGAACTTTTTTACTATATCAGCAGAGAATATATATTTATGTATACGAAAGCGAAGGCGATCATTAAGTAATTTTCGTTGTATACTTGGACCTGTATGCAACATACTGTTAAGCGAAACTCCGGTAGTAGCTTGAAATGAGCCATCAAAAACAATGCGAAGTTTTGGTTCAATTACTAGATGATGCGGCATATAAAAACTGTGGCCATCACTGGCAACAACCTCATCAGGCTTAAGTTCCCGCATGTGTCCCAGGCAAGTATATTCACGCATGAACTCAGTATATTGCTTACGAAGGTGACTGCTTCTCAGTAGGCCACGTTCAACAGTATTTAACCTTTATGTAGCCCCTTGAAGCGTGTTTCCGAATTTGATACCCTTTTCCTTGAATGGAAGCTCCACAATATATTGACCGTCAGATTGTCGTGCGTGCGTTTCTAAAAAATGAGTTTCTATATGAACGTTTTCTGCGTCTAATGGCAACGAATGCAAGGCTTCTTCGATTTCCCAATACTTTCAAAGCGAGCGATCTATATCAATCGTAGTTACAAGAGACGATATTATATTATCCATGGATACCTGAACTGATGTCACCACCCATCCGAATATTGTTGATACAGCAATAGGATTATTAGAAGAGTCGAAAATTTTGTTAAAAGTAAATATTTTCCAAACTTGGTCAACACCAAGTAAAATATCAATGGGTGATGAAGAATTAAAGGATGGATCTGCAAGATTCAAGTCCTTGAGTCGGTCCATAGTAGGAGTACTGATTTGTGACGTAGGAATTGCTGATGTAGTCTTGCTCAAGACATGAACACTTACATCTAGTGTGTTCTGGGAAATCTTTGATTTCATATAGAGTGTACAACAGCCACGTGTAGTCTCGGCCTTAACAGAAGAAATTCTAGACACATCAATACGGGAAGATGAACGAGGTAGACCACGGGCCCGAGCACATCACTCTGAAATACAATTTAGTTCCGACGCACTCTCAAGTAGGACACGGCATGAAACATATCTATTTTGAGTGTTGCGAACGTCAAGTGCTGTTGGTAACAGGTATCTTCTGCCTTGATGACAAGCAGTGGTTACTGTTAGCGAACATTCCAGACAAGTAGTGGGATTCAAAATATCTGGACGAGAAATATTAGTAACAGTTGACTATGGCCTGCCAGAGGATATCGCAGCGATAATAAAGAAGCAATTGTTGTTGGCGAATTAATCTGCAACTTGTGTACAAGAGTGTGGTGGTGCATTTGGCATTCTCTACATCGGAATTTGATGCAGAGAATTTGTGACTTTTTTTTGCCGCGATTTTGTGACTTTTCAGTTGAATCAGTTGAAATATATTTGACACATTTTTGTAACCCTTTGTCGACAGAAACGAAAGATGATTTTGATTTGTCCTGAGGTTTTAAATTTAAATTAGATTTATACTGGGTGAACTCTAATTCTTCACAGCGAGAATCCAAAAACTCAAAAAGTTTAGAGATTGACGGCGAAGCATCCCCTCGACTTTCATGTAAGTGCGGAATTTTAATTTTGGGCAACTCATTTCCCTGAAATGATGAAACATTAGAAGTGGATGAAAATTCTTTTAAAAATGATGCTTACTGTTCCACTAGCTTATTCATGATATCATCATCATCTTTAGGTCGCACATTTGGTGCAAGGCCCCGATTTAACGCAAGCACGCAACTTTGAGTGGACAGGTCCTCCTTATATGTAGTGAAATCGGAATCAGGGTCGACGTAGTCGGGAACATTTTGAAACGCGTACATTTCATCCGTTGACCTAACAAATTGCTGCCAAATATCTTCTAGTTTGTCAGTCCTAGTTACGATTTCATCGCAGGACACCTTTTCTGGAGAACTGGTTGCGTAAGCAAGTGCTCGAGTAATTGAGCCCTTAAGGCGTCCACGCACGTGCACTAACCTCTTCATTTCCCTTGCCATAACGGAATAGGGTTTAAATATGATTCAAATATATTCCGATCCCAAGGACCAATTTTTGATCAAGAATACACATTAATTACACATTAATTTTCTAAGATCGATTTTATTTAATTTCAAAGTTTTTCAATTGTAACAAATAAAAAGCCACGTGCACACGCCGAACTACTACAAACAACAACCAAGCTAAAAGTGTGTCTACAAAAGGGTGGTTTTACAATGCATTTCGCTTTTTTTGAGATAATGTTCAAAAAGGTGTAATCCCAATGTACTGTGTATTTGGTTCACGAACATATGGAAATGCGGTGATTGTTGATAGTTTATTATTTTTGCTTATACTGGGTAAGGTGGAATAGGTTTGAGTATGACCAAATTCTTGACAGTTAGTACATTGTATTGGATCTTACCTTTTGAAAGCTTTATCTACTGTTATTCTTCGATGTAAAAGATAACGAAAATTGTTAATTGGATGCACTTCTCCTTAAGCGAGTTTTTTTGCGTTTGGCTCAAGTTCTACTTTAAATATTGGTTGAAGTATTTTATTTATATTTTTAACATTAAAGATGGACTTTGTTTCAAATTCGGCTTCTGCCAAGGTTGCTTTTGTACCAGATTCCGTTATGAAATCTTCTATACCTTTAATTACCACACTTAAACCTTTGCTACTTTTTAATTGATAGGTGTAGTAGTTTTTGTTTTTGGCATCGAAAGAACTTCATAATTTTTTTATAGTTAAATGCGTCATTTATTTGGATTTTTGTTTCATGAACATTTCCTTTTAAGAGTGGAATCACTTAGAAAAGTTTCTCTGCAACTTTTTTTCTACTACATGTTTTTCATTGCTGTTCTGATGTGCAATATTTATTAATGGAGAATTTGGCAGTGAAGATTCATATTCAGCACTGCATGAAGAAGTTTTTGACTACGCATGCGCTGTGAGAAGATCACTTTTGCGTGCAGAAGAAGACGGCAATAAATAAGTAAATTTATTTGTTTGTATAATTACTCCCTCAATATCTTGTTTATTTCCTCGCTCAGGGGGAGAACGCTCGCTTAATGTTTTTTTAGTTTGGCGAAATTTGTTTGTTGTTTTTAATTTATATCGATATTAAAAACTGAAATAATTCAAAATTCACTTTCTAGCTCAAACACAAGCAGTGGAATTTTATGCGAATTTTACCAAATTTAAGATCTAAAGACCCGCGCTTTGTCTATTTAGAGCGTACCACTGCTGTGTACGCCTTAAGTGCAATTGTCAAACAAGATCTCAAAGCTAAAATTGCGTTTGTAGTTGAAAGACTCGTGCGCCACATCACTTCCTCTCCAGTGACTGAGCGAAGCAATGTCACGATATTATTAGTGATCCTATGCCACTGATTAAACATTCTCAGCAAATCAAACTGGCAACCGAATTCGCCTTCCGCTAGACGATGTTTCAGTTCTTTTTGTATGATGCTTCTGGTTATTTTCGTATTATGTGCTGTCTGATGTTGATTTGTTTTTTGCTCGTCATCACAGAGAATTGCAGCTTTGACCCGATCTGTACTGGTTTGTCTTTCCGTAGAATGGTCATCAGCTTATCGTCGCGATCGGTTACCTTAATGGTCCATCGTAAGGTGCTTTGAGAGGTGATCGAACAGTGTCATCGCGTAGATAAACATGAGTACATTTTTTAAGATCCGGTTGTACAAATGTTTTTAATATGGAGTGTTTTGACGTAGGTACTGGTCTTAGGTGCTCCATTACGTCTCGTAGTGATTGTACTAATTCCCAATTAGACATGTCTTTACTGGAACTTTCAAAAAATTCACCTGGTAATCTAAGTGTTGTGCCATAAACCATGACTGCAGGAGTCGCCTTGATGTCGTTTTTGTATGCGTTTCTCAGTGCGAGTAGCACTACTGGTATTTCATCCGTCCACTTTTGCTTGGATCTGCACTTTAAAGCTGTTTTAAGTGTGCGGTGAAAACATTCGATAATTCCATTTGCTTGTGGATGATATGGACTTGTTCTAAGGTGTTTTGTGCCAATTAGTCTCGTAAGTTCATTGAAAAATTTTGACTCGAATTGTCGACCTTGGTCGGTTATTATTTCAGACGGCACGCCGTAACGTGCAATCTAACCCTCCAGTAATGTTGCCGTCACAGTGCTTGCATTAATATCAGCTAAAGGGATAGCAACTGGCCATCTGGTAAAGCGATCAATGCCCGTCAATGTACTTGTGTCTGCGAGTGCTTTTTTGTATGTGACGAAAGCTAATTTTGCATCTTCTGTCCATTCCAATTGAGTTTTATCACTCTTTTTATTTTTTTTAATAAGTTTTAGCAATGTGTTTTGGGTTGCGACCGCACCAGGTATGAAACGTCGACAAAAATTAACTGTAGCTAGAAATCGCCTTAATTCGTGAACCGTGCTTGGTTTTGGGTAGTTAAGTATTGCTTCTACTCTCTCCTTTGGTGGGCGTATGCCTTGTTGGTTGATGGTATGACCGAGAAACGTTACGTGTTGTTGGCCAAAGACGAATTTTGAAACGTTCAGCTTAAGTCCGTACTGTTGAAGTTGCTCGAATACTATGCGCACGTGTTGGTAATGTTCTGATTCATTTGATGAAGCGATACAGATGTCATCAATGTAAGAAATAACAAAGTCGAGTCCTCTAAGTACTTGGTCTATGTGACTTTTGAAGGTTTGGGCCGCATTACAGAGTCAAAAGGTCATGACACTAAATTCGAATAAGCCAAATGGAGTAGTAATGGCTGTTTTTTTCCTATCCTCAGGGGCAATCGATATATTATAATATGCCCTTTCCAAGTCCAGTGTTGTAAATATACACTTATCGCTTTATGTCTGTGTGAAATATTGCACATGGCGTATTGGGTACAGATCGGGTATTGTGTGCGCATTAAGACGTCGATAGTCACCACAAGGTCGCCAAATTCCATTCTTTTTTTCGACCATGTTTAATGGGCTGGCCCACTCACTCTACGATGGTACATATATGCCCCGTTCAAGCATATATTCAAATTCGCATTTTGCTGTTTGGAGCTTCAGTGGATTAAGTCGCCTTGACGTGAGTAAACCGGTTGATCTGTTGTAACAATATGATGCTGGACAGCGGTTTGATTTCCCCTAATTTTATTGTAAGATGTTGTAATCACCAGCTCTTTGAATTCTTTTAGTAGCTTAACGAAGCTTAGTAGCTTAACGAACTTGTGATCATTGTTTACTGCAAAAATTGGTTCGTGTTAATGGTGAGCAGTTGTGCAAGGCACTTTCCATCTAGTTGTGTTGTCGATGAAGCATTTGCGTTTGACGTTTAATATAAGACCATAGTGTTCGAGGAAGTCTGATCCCAGTATTGGTTTTTCGATTTCTGCAACCACAAACTCCCAATTGAATACCCCGCGTAGGCCCAAGGTTAGTGTGTGTGACTTATTTCCGAAAGTACGAATAATTGAACCATTTGCTGCGTAAAGAGACTTTGATGAAACCGGCGATTTGTGTTTACCAAAGAACGAAATCGGTAAAATGGAAAAGTCTGCTCCTGTGTCTATTAAAAACTTTAATCGTGTGAGGACATCGGTTATAAAAAGTCGGCGGGATTTCTGTGGGTTAGACAACCGCCGGTAACGAAGCGATTTTTAGGTTCCCGCAGTTGTTGTGAAATTACAAGGTGGTGCGCACTTCCATCCGTTAACGCCGAATTTAAAATGATAATAACAGGTTGGATACCTCGCGACTCGGATTGCAGATCAACTTTTCGACTGTTGCAATCAATGAACTGAGGTCGAACGGCGTGCTACACACTGAATTGTTTGTTTTAGTTTACACTGCCGAAACTGTATGATAGTTGCCCATTTCGAGCATCAAATCCACCTGCTGTGCCCACTTGTCTAGATCGACATCAGCAATTGAGATTACAGCCTGAACAGCTTCAGGTAGTCGATCGAGCCATAATTGTTTGATAGCACCATCCTTCATTTCACCGCTAGCCAAATTAAGCATTGTTCTGAGTAGCTGAGAAGGTTTTAAATCGCCTAACTGACATTCCTGCACCAAACGTCGCAGCTTCCGGTTTTCTGAATTGGTATAATCCTAAATCAGACGGATTTCGGACAATATTTGCTATGTTTTTTAACGTAGCGTTGTCAAGACTACAAACCACATGATCGTTATTTATTTGATTCGTTGTGATGTTGGCGTTTATGAACTGCGATTCCATTTGTATGAAATACAAATCTGGATCGTGTCTGATGAATGTCAGTGTTTTAACACCCAATCGGCAGATATCGCGCGAAGTTTGCTCAGGCATCGCTAACAATGTTTGATCGCCTTCTGCTTCGTAAGTAACTCCCTTAGTATTCGGCATTGTGATTGACGTTATAACAATTACAACAAGTATAGTTAGTAACTAACTGACTATCTCTTTTTAAATTTCCTCTTTTTAATTTTAGTTCTTAAAATAACTTTTTGTGACGTAGGTCACCAATATAGGTAATGCTTGGCGAGAGATTAAGAGCGCACGCCTTAAGTGCAATTTTCAAACAAGATCTTCAAGATAAAATTGCGTTTGTAGTTGAAAGACTCGTGTGCCACAAATTCTTAACTTCATTCATTTCATTTTTGATTCTGTTCTTATTAACTATAAAGAATATGCATGCTAAAATTTGAAACTAAATATAAAGTTACAATTCTTTTCATCCATTTTTTCTTTAACAATAAAAAACTCTATAAACTATACAATAATTATATAAAAAAAATCCTAAATCATCTCTTATTCATTTTTTTTTCTACTCAACTGAATTCTAATGATACATAAACCGTCACATACGGTCAACCAATTTAAAAACAAAAGAAAACACCTAACCAAATAAACATAATGCTTTTCATTTACTTTGCTGTGTTTTGAATTTAAAGAAACACTCGTCATAGAAGTGAGACACTGCCTTATCTTCATGACAGATTGTGACACAGGCCGCCTGGGTGCTCAATGGTACCCCTACACTCTTGGGAAGGTACCCTGTTTTCCCAGGACTAAATTCAAGGTCGCGCATCATCTTTTTCATTTCCCTAATCATATTGTGAGGCTCCTCATTTGAAACCTGTTGTGTTCGAACTTCAAGGCATTTATTTGGGGTTGCCATACTTTTTATAATGCTTTTGTTTTAATCGTTTTCTCTGTTTTTATACTATTTTTGTTTTATTTTTCTTCTTTGACGTTTATCTAATCTTAACACTACGTACTTACTACTTTCGCTAAAATGACGTCACTTCGCGTGTTCCAGATACCTAGGTAAAAACAATGAATAAGGATAATTTATGGAAACATATATATATATAAATAAACATTTGATGTGCTCAAAGAAAACTCCATGTCGTTTGACTTTCAATGGAAAAATAACATCATTATTGCTAGTTGTCAATTAATCGGTATTTATGCTCACAAATCTTTTGCATTAATCAAATTTAAAAAAAAAAAAACAATAGAAAAATAAAAAAAAATTAATGATTTAAAACAAATTTTAAAATTCAAATAAACATGATTATTTTGCAGCTTAATTTTATACTTTTTAATCATATTTTAACCCGTTAAAAATTATAGTTTTATTGAATATTATTTATTAATGCAAAAATAATTGCATTTTCTTTTTAAGACACCCTATGCTCATAGTGCCGACACTTGGCACTGGCAAGACTATTAATTAAATTTTCACTAATCTGAGAATCTCCAAAATAGTAGATTCTCTGCTTAGTTTCTTTTTTGTGTGCAAATTTTTGTTGTAATTATCTACTAAGCAACTAATCAGTTGCCTGAATACACCTAATAAGTTTCTATTAAATATAATAGTCAGAAAAATTTGACGTTAAATTACAACTTATATTCACAAAATATTGGTCTCACCCATGCGACTAGTGGAGGAACATTAGCATGACTTTCTCAGCATTACGTTCCTAGATTAGGCTCTATACATAATGAAGAACAAATCATGCAAAAAATAATGCCTCTACAAACAAAATAATATTGAAATTTATCAATTAAAAAATAAAAATATAATTAATTAATTAATTCAATTATTTAATATAAACACAGCAAGTTAATTTGTTAATAAAACTTTCATAGTAAAATAACAAAACTTCAGAAAAATTAGCGAACATAATAAGTCAAATACGGCTTTGGGTCAGTTGGTTAACGTGCGCTGATTCTGAGCTTCACATTTGGTAGGATCTGAGTTCGATTCCTGGTACTTGCAGTCTCAAAAATAATTATTTACGAATTATTTAAATAAATAATTATTTAATTATTTAAATACAAGAATTATTTCCAAGACCATTGATGATGAGTATTTGGCAATACTCGAAACAGCTGTTAGCTGCTAATAGAATACCTAAGAATGCCGCTACTTATACCGTTGACATTCTATCCGTTAACCAGTCTTGGTTCAATGGCGGTCTTCTAACCGTTAGAATGGTTGTCAGCTGATGGGGGTGGGAAATTGCTTAATTTCCTTTTCTACTTATGAAGGAATATGCCGTGTCAAATTTTGAAAATTTACTTTTAATTACTAGCGTTTTTGACTTGATTTGGTTTTTATAAGAATTTCATAATTTTATTGTTCACAGACGTCAGCTATAACACAAATTTTCATAGCATAAAAAAAACTTCTTTCTTTTAATCATATAAATATCCCTCCAACAAAAATTTTATTTGAAAAATTCATTACAAAAAATGACTAAGTCTCTTCGAAATTAGCACTCGACTGCCCAAATCTTTTTCGCTTCACTCTTTTATATCCTCGCTAACACCAGTAACTGCTTTCCCTTAAAGTTTTTATTCTGTTACCAATCTTAGCGGGCTGAAAAAACTTTCCCCTTTTGTCGCTACCAACATTTGTTTTGGTTTTTTCTAAATTCCGAGTATCAAATATAAACTCCTAACTTTATGCTCTTGTAAACCAAAACAAACGACGTAAAAAAAGAAAAGCTTTTACTTATTTTTCTGAATGCGCGTGCAATGAACATGCTAATTAATTCTTCTTTTTAATTATAAAAATAAAACCAGTGAATAATATAAATATGCATATAAATAATAAAATAAATGTGTATACATATCTATATAAAATAATTAAAAAAATTGATCTGGTGCAGAGTCTAATGGTGAGGTGCCCGCTCACCTACAAGAACAAATGTAGGCAGTAGCAAATTATTGCGCGGAGTGCTCTCGGACAACCCAGGTAATATCACTGCTCTTATATTATTTTCCTTTAATATTTATATGTTCATCCACACAGGCCTACAGAGCAGGAAATATGCCACGACTATGCAGGAGATATGCAATTATATGACTGATAATATTACCATCATGATTCGTTGAGTAATAGAGTACTGCAGCACATGCTTTCATACTGATGTCGCAAAAGTCATGAAATTGTGCTGCACATGTATTGAAAGCATACCCGTGATGGTGACTGGTGTCAACATGCCAATTGGATTACATAGTTTTGCAACGTCACTGAGCACTTACCTTTTAGTGAGAGGTGTTGCATCATTACAGCTGACCTGATTAAAAAGCTCATCGGATAGTGGATCTTAATGTAAGCTAATAACAGCAGATTCTACTATTTGTATATTAAGTTGACATGAATCAGAATCACCAAGAATATGTGTCAGCACTATTTTATTTCCATTTTCTGATATGGAATTAATCCATTCTTAACACAAATGAGACATCTGTCATCAGTTGAATCGCCATGCCAATAAAAAGTATACTCTTAAGAAAGTCATTTTTATAAAAATCGTTTAAGACGGTGTGGAAAACATTTTTAGGTCGTTGTTGATGTGGTAGTTTATAGCAATTGTTTTTGCAACATTGCTACATAATGCGAACAGCCAAATAGTGTCGCTGGTTTTACTATTTGTAATGGTGGTGAATTGATATGTGCGAATTGGTGATTTTTGGCAGAGTGTCTGGATATTTTCTTTATATCAGCTGTAAATTCAACGTGGTGCTGTCTAATGCCTAGTATTTGTAATGCGCTTATCTGTTCGCACAGAGACAGTTGATTAAAATATCATGTAGTGAAGGGACTTATCTAGGAACTTGGATCGCAGAGAGCCTGGTATGGGTCAGTGTCACCAAAGCTATTTAAGATGAATATTTGTGCGGTTGCCAAGAGATTGCCAATGATAGCGAATGTCGCATTGTATGATGTAGCCGTTGATGCACACGCGGTGGGGTACAAGCATGGTTGGGTTTAGTATGGTTCATAGTTCATGCCTACTGTGTAATGGTTCGTAGCTTGCATCCCATTGATCCACAGACAGCTTCATGACTGCAAATGTTCGCAACGATTCTCGCTCTGTATCAACTACTGAGAGAAATGCAGATATTGATTGACCCTGCGGTGAGTTAAAGCCAATAAGTCGCGCTTCTTGTATTTCGGCAAGTTGCTTGGGATTATTGTATCTTGTCACTGTACATTGTTCCGGCCAATGCCATTTCGTCGCCATGGACTGCCTCTCTAAGTTTGCACGCCTCAAGAAACTCCTGAGAATGCACCAACGTCTCGAACGTGTTTTTGAACGCCAACGAGTTGTGCAGTGTTCCATCGAATCTGGGTATATCCAGATGTTCTACAGCTTTATGTGAGAGTTTGTTACGACACGAATTTTCCGTTTCGTTATTTTCTTTGCCGGTCACCTAACATATGTGTGACAGCGAATGTCAAAAGCGAGTGAACGAGAGTAACGGAAATTCGTTGAATAGCGTCAGTTGGATAGCGTCGTGATTAAATATTTTGTTCAGTTAAATAAAGTATATTAAAGTTATGTTATTAAATATTTTGTTCAGTTAAATAAAATAAAATAAAGTAAAGTTATTTAAATAAAGTCTATTAAAGTTATGTACTTAACTCAAAAACCAAATTTAAAGTTTAGAAGTGGGATTGAATCAATGCCCTAAAGGGGAGTAATTAAAACGTAACTTTGAATATTTGGCGCAAAAAAATAAAAAAAAAACGAACGTAATGATGGTGACCATCGAGTCACTGACGAAGGAACAGTTGAAGGACTTCTTACAACAGCAAGAGTTATCAACTACAGGCAATAAGGCGGAATTAGTTGCACGATTAACTGAACACGTGAAGTCAAACGGAGTAGTTCTGCAACTTACAAACGATAATGAGGAATTGCGAGGTGAAAACGAAGAATTGAGAAAACAAATTAGCGAACTGCGGCAAATGGTTCAACAGGTAGCCATTAACCAGAATAACGTTAGAAACAATCAAAACAGTACTTCAGAAATGCCTAGTAAGGACCGTAACGCGCATTCTATACGAGAAATCGCAGAAGTCTTGCCCGAATTCGACCCAACGAATGAAGATTTTATTATGGCTATGCAATTTGTCGAACGTGTTGAAGCTGTTATGTCTGCATATGCGTGGCCCGAAAAAAGTGTGCTTCTTGCAGTGTATAGCCGTTTGAAGGGTGTAGCGCGCATGTGGGTGGACGCATCACCAAGAATGCATACTACTTGGAAGGAGTTCGTAAATGAGCTTGTCACCGAATTCGGTTGCGAATACGATGAAGCGAATATACATTACAATATGTCGCGCGTTGCAAAACAATAACTGAGTTCATTTTTCGTATCTCTACGCTAGGACGACGTCATAATCTTAGTGAGATGGCTATCACGAAATACGCCCGAGAAGGAATAAAACATCGAGAACTACAAATGGCGATTGCTCCGCAAAAATTTGTATCCGTTAAAGAAATGCGTGAAGCATGCGAGAACTTTTTACAAAATTGTATTAAGATAAACGAAAAGCCTTTTCATAATGCGGGTGAAAGCGAACAAAGAATACAATCATTCAGTAAGGCAAAGAATGTTATGTGTTACAATTATGGTGAGTCAGGGCACTTGTCAGTAAATTCTGCAAGACCCCCAAAACGTCCTCGTTGTATAGATTGTAATAAGGTGCACCCCAAAAATGAACAGCAAAATTGCGAAAAACCATCAGCTTTCGTGCGAAAAACAAGTATTATCGACAATAAATTTCTTAAGAAAATAACGATTGGTGGCAAGCAAGCCAATGCATTTATTGATACTGGAAGCGAATGTAATATGGTCCGGGAAACATTTGCCATCGATATTGGTGGTACGCGCAGCAAAAACCTATTTACCATCGGAGAATTCCGTGGTGGTATAGAACGATCTGAGATACAAATCGACACGGATTTGAAAATCGATGAGGTTGAAAAACCGTTGACGTTGCACGTCTTCAAAGATTGTGTGTTGAATTACGATCTATTGCTCGGGGACGAAATATTCAATAGCGAAAATATACGCGCCGTATATGACAACGGACAGTTCAAATTCGAAGACAAAGTAAAAACGACGTGTAAAATTAATAAACTTAGTCCATTAACGGAAGATGACGTGTGTATGGACACTGTAAATTCAGATTCCAAGGGAAAGCTCTTAGATGAATGATGAATGAATTCCGAGAATGTTTCGCTACAGGTATGGATAGAATCGGCAAAACTAGTGTAGTCGAAATGAAAATTGAGTTAATGACCAACAAGGTGATCGCACAAGTCGCGTATAGAGTTCCGGAACCGAAAAAAGAAATCGTTGCGAAGAAAATTCAAGAGTTGCTCGACAATGATATTATAGCTCCGTCTGAATCTAGTTATGCGAGTCCAATGTTGCTTGTGAAGAAAAAGAATGGCAAACATCGACTTTGCGTGGACTACCGTCGGATTAATTAATTCACTCGAAAAGAATGCTACCCAATGCCCAATATCGAAGAAAGTTTACAAGAAGCAACGAAGTATCGAATCTACATATCGTTAGATCTTAACTGTGGTTATTATCAAATTCCTATAGAACGTATCAGTCGCAAATATACTGCAATTGTGGTTCCTGATGGTCTGTATGAGTTTAAACGGATGCCGTTCGGGCTGAAGAACGCACCAGTCCTGTTTCTACAATTGATGGCGAAAATTAAAACGCGCTTGGAACCCAGCGATATGATTCATTACATGGACGATATGCTTGTCGGCGGCAACGATGAAGAAGAGCTTCTCGGAAAGTTTCAACGAATTTTAGGTGTAATAAAAGAATTTAATTTAATATTGAATTTAAAAAATGCGAATTTCTGAAAGATACTATCCAATTCTTGGGACATCAGTTGGGACCCAACGGGATAATGCCGGGTGAAGTCAAGACCGAAGCCATCCGAAATTTCAACATGCCTACAACGCAAGCAGAGGTGCGGCGCTATTTAGGGTTAACGGAATATTTCCGTAAGTTTATACGAGGCTACGCAATTATATCCGAACCGTTGCGACAATTACTTAAAAAAAACGCCGTCTTTAAATGGACAGATCAACAAACAAACGCCTTTGTGAGTCTAAATGAAGCACTAACAACCGGAGCAGTATTAACGGGCTACCGAGTGGAAGCTGACCATCAAGTACATACAGACGCGAGTGCCATCGGACTCGCAGGTGTTTTACTCCAAAATGACAACGGAGATTGGAAGCCGGTGGCGCACTACCACACCGCTGGAAAGGAAATATCACAGTTACGAATTAGAAACGCTTGCAGTTGTCGAATCTGTGGACCGCTTTAAATATCACATCTATGGAAAGTCGTTTACGGTCATTACCGATTGCAATGCTGTGAAATTGAACATGCGAAAGCGAGAAATGATACCTCGTACAGCCAGATGGTGGCTTCGTATCCAAGACTATGACCTCATCATCGAACATCGAAGCGAGCAACGAATGGCGCACGTCGACGCACTAAGTCGTATGCCTAACGAAGACGGTTGCGATCTTGAAGAAGCGACTTTGCGAGTCTGGAAGGCGGAAATAACTGAGGCAGATTGGCTTTACAGTGTGCAATTACAAGATAGCAAACTTCAACAAGTCGTAATAAAAATTGAGGAGAAGGATTCAGACATTATTAACGACTATAAAATAATTAACGGACGACTATACAAACGGTATAAAAACCAACAGCTCTTCGTAATACCAAAGGCTTTGCAATGGAAGGTGACACATGATGCACATGTTAAAACAGGACACTTAAGCTTTGACCGAACGATTGAATACTTACTACGGTCTATGTGGTTCGCTCGAATGCGAAACTTTGTCAAATCTTTTGTGAAAGCGTGCGTTGATTGCGCCTTCATTAAGCGTCGAGGAGGTAAAAAGGAAGGTGAGTTACATTGCGACAAAATGGAGCCTATTCCGTTCAAAACAATACACATTGACCACCTGGAACCTTTTCACCGAAGCCGAAAGTTAAACGAGTATTCTGGTTATTGTGGACAGTTTCACAAAATTTGTCATCGTCAGACCAGTGAAAAGTACGAACACTAAACAAGTCATCGCCATTCTGATTGAAGTTACCAGTTACGTTGGAACCCCTGAAAATATAATCAGTGAAGGTGGTACCGCCTTCACGCCAAAAGAATTTGAAAGATACTGTAACGATGAACAAATCAAACACATACGCAACGCAGTCCGTACGCCACGAGCCAATGACCAAGTCGAACGATTTAATCGCACCATCTTATACATGCTGCAATCATCAATGCAAGATGACCGAACCTGGGACGAGCAACTACGAAGCATTCAATGTACATTGAACTCACTGATTAGTCAAACGACGGGAAAATTTCCAAACGAATTGCTTTTTGGATTCAAGCCACGCGACATATTAGGTAACAAGCTGATCCAAATTCTCCAAGATGAAAACGATACTATTCCCATCACCCAAGAAGAACTCCACCGCCGACGATTATTTGCTGCTAATAACACCGATAGTAAACGGGTAAACGCGAAAAAGCGTTTCGACGATAAACACAGGAAACCAACGAAATATGAGCAAGGTGATTTAGTTCTAGCAGAACGAGAACCAGCATCCACAGGTACGTCCCGCAAACTTTAATGTCGATATAAAGGACCGTTCGTAGTCACCGAAGTTCTCGATAATGACCGTTATGTCATCGAAGACCTACCAGGATCCGATCGAAAACAACGACATTATAAATCAATCTATGCGTCTGATCTCCTAAAGCCATGGTGTCAATTGCCGTACGAAGAAGAAACTGATTCCGAGAGCGAGGACGCTTGATGTCAGGAAGGGCCGACTGTTAACCTACATCCGAAACGCACAATTGGGCACCTTAAAATTTTAACAACATGTGGTCACCTAACATATGTGTGACAGCGAATGTCAAAAGCGAGTGAACGAGAGTAACGGAAGTTCGTTGAATAGCGTCAGTTGGATAGCGTCGTGATTAAATATTTTGTTCAGTTAAATAAAGTATATTAAAGTTATGTTATTAAATATTTTGTTCAGTTAAATAAAGTAAAGTAAAGTTATATAAATAAAGTCTATTAAAGTTATGTACTTAACTCAAAAACCAAATTTAAATATACAAAAGGAAAAAATTAAATGAAATCAGCATGAACAAAAATTATTCCTTTGACTTGGACGGCACATCGGTGGCGGTTGATTCGTTGAAACTCCCAATGGTCTTACTTTCAATGACTACCTCTGTGAAATCCCAAATGATCTTTAGTCTGAACTTGTAGTTGGCTTGGATCACCTTGTTTCTGTGTTCACCTGATTGGGAAAGAAAATAAAAGAATATACGCTTGATTTATTGAATATACATAAATTGGTGTCCAAACGCGTTGACTTAAAACCTCCTTATGCTCGTAAACTATTATATATATATTTTGTACTATGTTATACACTACGATTTAACATCGCCTTCGTGTCAGATAATATTTATTATATTATTGGTTGACATATAATGCCACTCAGTGATCTTACAAGACTCACCCTTCTTAACAAAACGCGTCGTTTTTTATACTGATTAGACGAGCTTTTCATGTAGCGTACTTACAATGTTTTTTTCTATTGTTTGGTGGTGGTTTGTTTACTTTCCCTTTTCTATTTCTTGTTTTCATACCGTTTTTAAAATTGTGTGTTCAGAAAGTTCTGATCTTCTCTTTGCGGCGAATTCTCTTGCTGATTTTGACGTTTGTCTATTTTGTTTTGATTTTATAACCAGCACCGGTATTTGTATATTTTAACGTCGCTTATTAATTTATAAAAAATAATGTGAAAGTAAATAATTTACAAGTACAATAAAGTGGCTGTGGTTAATCAAGAAGGTGTGTATTTATGATTTTACCAATTTAATGTTAATTTTAATTTTCCTAACTTCAGACTACTTCACGTGTTGCAGTTGTGGGCAGTCTGGGTAGTTGTTGTTGGAAATCTTTACAACATAAATATTAAATTCCAACGTGGGTTATTTCACATAAAATATATTTTCTCAATATTATTCATATATTACTTCATAACAACAATTTTGGATATAAAAAAATTAATGAGGTGTAGAGTGTTTATTTATGTAGGACAAAATTTACTTATGTAAATTACCTTCTTCCTTTACCTCAAACATCAGCACTTCCTCTGCAGTTTGCATCCGTACGTTTGTTTAGAGCATTAGGAGGAGGTGGTTTGCCACCTCCTGGTGTTGGAAATGAATGTTACAAACGCGAACAACGGACAGAAAATGAAAAACTGTTCTTAGAAATCCGAGAGCTAAAAACACTTTGGGAAGAATTAGCTTGAGAAACTGATTGGATCGTCAAAAAGTTTAGAACATCAAAACCAAGTAAGAAGAGAAAAGCTTCTTCACCTGAATCTGTAGCAAACAAAAGCGACGATAAACGAAATAAAGAACCTGATAGTAATGCTGCTACTGTTTTAGGCAGACGTACATCTCGCCCTCCTCCTATAATGGTATCGCATGTTGACAATTATAGAGAGATGTACGCAAAGATTGTTGAAATTGTAAAAGAACAATTCTCTGTTAAACTATTTAGCAATGGAGTCTACAAAGTCAACCTCAGACGACCAGTGACACACTCCTCACCATTAAAATTTAAAAATAATTGATCAAAAAGCAATCAGCAGAAAGCAGAAGTCTTTTCGGAATATCTTAGAAGTACTTTTACAATAGAAAATGCTGAAGAGAATATTTCGGCTAATATAAAACTAAACAGCGAAATAAACATACCTCTAGCTTCTGCTCAGGAAATAAAAAACAT
The DNA here is from genome assembly GCF_002237135.1 of Teleopsis dalmanni. Lineage (NCBI taxonomy): Eukaryota > Metazoa > Arthropoda > Insecta > Diptera > Diopsidae > Teleopsis > Teleopsis dalmanni. Next base: position 133,335,664 of record NC_051846.1, on the reverse strand, counting down.
TATTAAGTCTCTAAAAGCCAAAAAAAGCTGCTGAATTTGATCTCTTCACAGCTGTGTTTCTAAAGAATTTGCCAAAAAAATGCCATCAAAGTTCTGACATTTCTAATCAACACATGCTTCAAACTGAGATACGTACCCTCCTTCTGGAAGGTAGCTGAAGTAATAATGATAGCCAAACCTGGCAAACCTGCATATGAAAATATAATTAATTAATTAATTCAATTATTTAATATAAACACAGCAAGTTAATTTGTTAATAAAACTTTCATAGTAAAATAACAAAACTTCAGAAAAATTAGCGAACATAATAAGTCAAATACGGCTTTGGGTCAGTTGGTTAACGTGCGCTGATTCTGAGCTTCACATTTGGTAGGATCTGAGTTCGATTCCTGGTACTTGCAGTCTCAAAAATAATTATTTACGAATTATTTAAATAAATAATTATTTAATTATTTAAATACAAGAATTATTTCCAAGACCATTGATGATGAGTATTTGGCAATACTCGAAACAGCTGTTAGCTGCTAATAGAATACCTAAGAATGCCGCTACTTATACCGTTGACATTCTATCCGTTAACCAGTCTTGGTTCAATGGCGGTCTTCTAACCGTTAGAATGGTTGTCAGCTGATGGGGGTGGGAAATTGCTTAATTTCCTTTTCTACTTATGAAGGAATATGCCGTGTCAAATTTTGAAAATTTACTTTTAATTACTAGCGTTTTTGACTTGATTTGGTTTTTATAAGAATTTCATAATTTTATTGTTCACAGACGTCAGCTATAACACAAATTTTCATAGCATAAAAAAAACTTCTTTCTTTTAATCATATAAATATCCCTCCAACAAAAATTTTATTTGAAAAATTCATTACAAAAAATGACTAAGTCTCTTCGAAATTAGCACTCGACTGCCCAAATATTTTTCGCTTCACTCTTTTATATCCTCGCTAACACCAGTAACTGCTTTCCCTTAAAGTTTTTATTCTGTTACCAATTTTAGCGGGCTGAAAAAACTTTCCCCTTTTGTCGCTACCAACATTTGTTTTGGTTTTTTCTAAATTCCGAGTATCAAATATAAACTCCTAACTTTATGCTCTTGTAAACCAAAACAAACGACGTAAAAAAAGAAAAGCTTTTACTTATTTTTCTGAATGCGCGTGCAATGAACATGCTAATTAATTCTTCTTTTTAATTATAAAAATAAAACCAGTGAATAATATAAATATGCATATAAATAATAAAATAAATGTGTATACATATCTATATAAAATAATTAAAAAAATTGATCTGGTGCAGAGTCTAATGGTGAGGTGCCCGCTCACCTACAAGAACAAATGTAGGCAGTAGCAAATTATTGCGCGGAGTGCTCTCGGACAACCCAGGTAATATCACTGCTCTTATATTATTTTCCTTTAATATTTATATGTTCATCCACACAGGCCTACAGAGCAGGAAATATGCCACGACTATGCAGGAGATATGCAATTATATGACTGATAATATTACCATCATGATTCGTTGAGTAATAGAGTACTGCAGCACATGCTTTCATACTGATGTCGCAAAAGTCATGAAATTGTGCTGCACATGTATTGAAAGCATACCCGTGATGGTGACTGGTGTCAACATGCCAATTGGATTACATAGTTTTGCAACGTCACTGAGCACTTACCTTTTAGTGAGAGGTGTTGCATCATTACAGCTGACCTGATTAAAAAGCTCATCGGATAGTGGATCTTAATGTAAGCTAATAACAGCAGATTCTACTATTTGTATATTAAGTTGACATGAATCAGAATCACCAAGAATATGTGTCAGCACTATTTTATTTCCATTTTCTGATATGGAATTAATCCATTCTTAACACAAATGAGACATCTGTCATCAGTTGAATCGCCATGCCAATAAAAAGTATACTCTTAAGAAAGTCATTTTTATAAAAATCGTTTAAGACGGTGTGGAAAACATTTTTAGGTCGTTGTTGATGTGGTAGTTTATAGCAATTGTTTTTGCAACATTGCTACATAATGCGAACAGCCAAATAGTGTCGCTGGTTTTACTATTTGTAATGGTGGTGAATTGATATGTGCGAATTGGTGATTTTTGGCAGAGTGTCTGGATATTTTCTTTATATCAGCTGTAAATTCAACGTGGTGCTGTCTAATGCCTAGTATTTGTAATGCGCTTATCTGTTCGCACAGAGACAGTTGATTAAAATATCATGTAGTGAAGGGACTTATCTAGGAACTTGGATCGCAGAGAGCCTGGTATGGGTCAGTGTCACCAAAGCTATTTAAGATGAATATTTGTGCGGTTGCCAAGAGATTGCCAATGATAGCGAATGTCGCATTGTATGATGTAGCCGTTGATGCACACGCGGTGGGGTACAAGCATGGTTGGGTTTAGTATGGTTCATAGTTCATGCCTACTGTGTAATGGTTCGTAGCTTGCATCCCATTGATCCACAGACAGCTTCATGACTGCAAATGTTCGCAACGATTCTCGCTCTGTATCAACTACTGAGAGAAATGCAGATATTGATTGACCCTGCGGTGAGTTAAAGCCAATAAGTCGCGCTTCTTGTATTTCGGCAAGTTGCTTGGGATTATTGTATCTTGTCACTGTACATTGTTCCGGCCAATGCCATTTCGTCGCCATGGACTGCCTCTCTAAGTTTGCACGCCTCAAGAAACTCCTGAGAATGCACCAACGTCTCGAACGTGTTTTTGAACGCCAACGAGTTGTGCAGTGTTCCATCGAATCTGGGTATATCCAGATGTTCTACAGCTTTATGTGAGAGTTTGTTACGACACGAATTTTCCGTTTCGTTATTTTCTTTGCCGGTCACCTAACATATGTGTGACAGCGAATGTCAAAAGCGAGTGAACGAGAGTAACGGAAATTCGTTGAATAGCGTCAGTTGGATAGCGTCGTGATTAAATATTTTGTTCAGTTAAATAAAGTATATTAAAGTTATGTTATTAAATATTTTGTTCAGTTAAATAAAATAAAATAAAGTAAAGTTATTTAAATAAAGTCTATTAAAGTTATGTACTTAACTCAAAAACCAAATTTAAAGTTTAGAAGTGGGATTGAATCAATGCCCTAAAGGGGAGTAATTAAAACGTAACTTTGAATATTTGGCGCAAAAAAATAAAAAAAAAACGAACGTAATGATGGTGACCATCGAGTCACTGACGAAGGAACAGTTGAAGGACTTCTTACAACAGCAAGAGTTATCAACTACAGGCAATAAGGCGGAATTAGTTGCACGATTAACTGAACACGTGAAGTCAAACGGAGTAGTTCTGCAACTTACAAACGATAATGAGGAATTGCGAGGTGAAAACGAAGAATTGAGAAAACAAATTAGCGAACTGCGGCAAATGGTTCAACAGGTAGCCATTAACCAGAATAACGTTAGAAACAATCAAAACAGTACTTCAGAAATGCCTAGTAAGGACCGTAACGCGCATTCTATACGAGAAATCGCAGAAGTCTTGCCCGAATTCGACCCAACGAATGAAGATTTTATTATGGCTATGCAATTTGTCGAACGTGTTGAAGCTGTTATGTCTGCATATGCGTGGCCCGAAAAAAGTGTGCTTCTTGCAGTGTATAGCCGTTTGAAGGGTGTAGCGCGCATGTGGGTGGACGCATCACCAAGAATGCATACTACTTGGAAGGAGTTCGTAAATGAGCTTGTCACCGAATTCGGTTGCGAATACGATGAAGCGAATATACATTACAATATGTCGCGCGTTGCAAAACAATAACTGAGTTCATTTTTCGTATCTCTACGCTAGGACGACGTCATAATCTTAGTGAGATGGCTATCACGAAATACGCCCGAGAAGGAATAAAACATCGAGAACTACAAATGGCGATTGCTCCGCAAAAATTTGTATCCGTTAAAGAAATGCGTGAAGCATGCGAGAACTTTTTACAAAATTGTATTAAGATAAACGAAAAGCCTTTTCATAATGCGGGTGAAAGCGAACAAAGAATACAATCATTCAGTAAGGCAAAGAATGTTATGTGTTACAATTATGGTGAGTCAGGGCACTTGTCAGTAAATTCTGCAAGACCCCCAAAACGTCCTCGTTGTATAGATTGTAATAAGGTGCACCCCAAAAATGAACAGCAAAATTGCGAAAAACCATCAGCTTTCGTGCGAAAAACAAGTATTATCGACAATAAATTTCTTAAGAAAATAACGATTGGTGGCAAGCAAGCCAATGCATTTATTGATACTGGAAGCGAATGTAATATGGTCCGGGAAACATTTGCCATCGATATTGGTGGTACGCGCAGCAAAAACCTATTTACCATCGGAGAATTCCGTGGTGGTATAGAACGATCTGAGATACAAATCGACACGGATTTGAAAATCGATGAGGTTGAAAAACCGTTGACGTTGCACGTCTTCAAAGATTGTGTGTTGAATTACGATCTATTGCTCGGGGACGAAATATTCAATAGCGAAAATATACGCGCCGTATATGACAACGGACAGTTCAAATTCGAAGACAAAGTAAAAACGACGTGTAAAATTAATAAACTTAGTCCAATAACGGAAGATGACGTGTGTATGGACACTGTAAATTCAGATTCCAAGGGAAAGCTCTTAGATGAATGATGAATGAATTCCGAGAATGTTTCGCTACAGGTATGGATAGAATCGGCAAAACTAGTGTAGTCGAAATGAAAATTGAGTTAATGACCAACAAGGTGATCGCACAAGTCGCGTATAGAGTTCCGGAACCGAAAAAAGAAATCGTTGCGAAGAAAATTCAAGAGTTGCTCGACAATGATATTATAGCTCCGTCTGAATCTAGTTATGCGAGTCCAATGTTGCTTGTGAAGAAAAAGAATGGCAAACATCGACTTTGCGTGGACTACCGTCGGATTAATTAATTCACTCGAAAAGAATGCTACCCAATGCCCAATATCGAAGAAAGTTTACAAGAAGCAACGAAGTATCGAATCTACATATCGTTAGATCTTAACTGTGGTTATTATCAAATTCCTATAGAACGTATCAGTCGCAAATATACTGCAATTGTGGTTCCTGATGGTCTGTATGAGTTTAAACGGATGCCGTTCGGGCTGAAGAACGCACCAGTCCTGTTTCTACAATTGATGGCGAAAATTAAAACGCGCTTGGAACCCAGCGATATGATTCATTACATGGACGATATGCTTGTCGGCGGCAACGATGAAGAAGAGCTTCTCGGAAAGTTTCAACGAATTTTAGGTGTAATAAAAAAATTTAATTTAATATTGAATTTAAAAAAATGCGAATTTCTGAAAGATACTATCCAATTCTTGGGACATCAGTTGGGACCCAACGGGATAATGCCGGGTAAAGTCAAGACCGAAGCCATCCGAAATTTCAACATGCCTACAACGCAAGCAGAGGTGCGGCGCTATTTAGGGTTAACGGAATATTTCCGTAAGTTTATACGAGGCTACGCAATTATATCCGAACCGTTGCGACAATTACTTAAAAAAAACGCCGTCTTTAAATGGACAGATCAACAAACAAACGCCTTTGTGAGTCTAAATGAAGCACTAACAACCGGAGCAGTATTAACGGGCTACCGAGTGGAAGCTGACCATCAAGTACATACAGACGCGAGTGCCATCGGACTCGCAGGTGTTTTACTCCAAAATGGCAACGGAGATTGGAAGCCGGTGGCGCACTTTAGTCGATCTACCACACCGCTGGAAAGGAAATATCACAGTTACGAATTAGAAACGCTTGCAGTTGTCGAATCTGTGGACCGCTTTAAATATCACATCTATGGAAAGTCGTTTACGGTCATTACCGATTGCAATGCTGTGAAATTGAACATGCGAAAGCGAGAAATGATACCTCGTACAGCCAGATGGTGGCTTCGTATCCAAGACTATGACCTCATCATCGAACATCGAAGCGAGCAACGAATGGCGCACGTCGACGCACTAAGTCGTATGCCTAACGAAGACGGTTGCGATCTTGAAGAAGCGACTTTGCGAGTCTGGAAGGCGGAAATAACTGAGGCAGATTGGCTTTACAGTGTGCAATTACAAGATAGCAAACTTCAACAAGTCGTAATAAAAATTGAGGAGAAGGATTCAGACATTATTAACGACTATAAAATAATTAACGGACGACTGTACAAACGGTATAAAAACCAACAGCTCTTCGTAATACCAAAGGCTTTGCAATGGAAGGTGACACATGATGCACATGTTAAAACAGGACACTTAAGCTTTGACCGAACGATTGAATACTTACTACGGTCTATGTGGTTCGCTCGAATGCGAAACTTTGTCAAATCTTTTGTGAAAGCGTGCGTTGATTGCGCCTTCATTAAGCGTCGAGGAGGTAAAAAGGAAGGTGAGTTACATTGCGACAAAATGGAGCCTATTCCGTTTAAAACAATACACATTGACCACCTGGGACCTTTTCACCGAAGCCGAAAGTTAAACGAGTATTCTGGTTATTGTGGACAGTTTCACAAAATTTGTCATCGTCAGACCAGTGAAAAGTACGAACACTAAACAAGTCATCGCCATTCTGATTGAAGTTACCAGTTACGTTGGAACCCCTGAAAATATAATCAGTGAAGGTGGTACCGCCTTCACGCCAAAAGAATTTGAAAGATACTGTAACGATGAACAAATCAAACACATACGCAACGCAGTCCGTACGCCACGAGCCAATGACCAAGTCGAACGATTTAATCGCACCATCTTATACATGCTGCAATCATCAATGCAAGATGACCGAACCTGGGACGAGCAACTACGAAGCATTCAATGTACATTGAACTCACTGATTAGTCAAACGACGGGAAAATTTCCAAACGAATTGCTTTTTGGATTCAAGCCACGCGACATATTAGGTAACAAGCTGATCCAAATTCTCCAAGATGAAAACGATACTATTCCCATCACCCAAGAAGAACTCCACCGCCGACGATTATTTGCTGCTAATAACACCGATAGTAAACGGGTAAACGCGAAAAAGCGTTTCGACGATAAACACAGGAAACCAACGAAATATGAGCAAGGTGATTTAGTTCTAGCAGAACGAGAACCAGCATCCACAGGTACGTCCCGCAAACTTTAATGTCGATATAAAGGACCGTTCGTAGTCACCGAAGTTCTCGATAATGACCGTTATGTCATCGAAGACCTACCAGAATCCGATCGAAAACAACGACATTATAAATCAATCTATGCGTCTGATCTCCTAAAGCCATGGTGTCAATTGCCGTACGAAGAAGAAACTGATTCCGAGAGCGAGGACGCTTGATGTCAGGAAGGGCCGACTGTTAACCTACATCCGAAACGCACAATTGGGCACCTTAAAATTTTAACAACATGTGGTCACCTAACATATGTGTGACAGCGAATGTCAAAAGCGAGTGAACGAGAGTAACGGAAGTTCGTTGAATAGCGTCAGTTGGATAGCGTCGTGATTAAATATTTTGTTCAGTTAAATAAAGTATATTAAAGTTATGTTATTAAATATTTTGTTCAGTTAAATAAAGTAAAGTAAAGTTATATAAATAAAGTCTATTAAAGTTATGTACTTAACTCAAAAACCAAATTTAAATATACAAAAGGAAAAAATTAAATGAAATCAGCATGAACAAAAATTATTCCTTTGACTTGGACGGCACATCGGTGGCGGTTGATTCGTTGAAACTCCCAATGGTCTTACTTTCAATGACTACCTCTGTGAAATCCCAAATGATCTTTAGTCTGAACTTGTAGTTGGCTTGGATCACCTTGTTTCTGTGTTCACCTGATTGGGAAAGAAAATAAAAGAATATACGCTTGATTTATTGAATATACATAAATTGGTGTCCAAACGCGTTGACTTAAAACCTCCTTATGCTCGTAAACTATTATATATATATTTTGTACTATGTTATACACTACGATTTAACATCGCCTTCATGTCAGATAATATTTATTATATTATTGGTTGACATATAATGCCACTCAGTGATCTTACAAGACTCACCCTTCTTAACAAAACGCGTCGTTTTTTATACTGATTAGACGAGCTTTTCATGTAGCGTACTTACAATGTTTTTTTCTATTGTTTGGTGGTGGTTTGTTTACTTTCCCTTTTCTATTTCTTGTTTTCATACCGTTTTTAAAATTGTGTGTTCAGAAAGTTCTGATCTTCTCTTTGCGGCGAATTCTCTTGCTGATTTTGACGTTTGTCTATTTTGTTTTGATTTTATAACCAGCACCGGTATTTGTATATTTTAACGTCGCTTATTAATTTATAAAAAATAATGTGAAAGTAAATAATTTACAAGTACAATAAAGTGGCTGTGGTTAATCAAGAAGGTGTGTATTTATGATTTTACCAATTTAATGTTAATTTTAATTTTCCTAACTTCAGACTACTTCACGTGTTGCAGTTGTGGGCAGTCTGGGTAGTTGTTGTTGGAAATCTTTACAACATAAATATTAAATTCCAACGTGGGTTATTTCACATAAAATATATTTTCTCAATATTATTCATATATTACTTCATAACAACAATTTTGGATATAAAAAAATTAATGAGGTGTAGAGTGTTTATTTATGTAGGACAAAATTTACTTATGTAAATTACCTTCTTCCTTTACCTCAAACATCAGCACTTCCTCTGCAGTTTGCATCCGTACGTTTGTTTAGAGCCACCATTTTTGATAATCGAATGAAGCCAATTTTTTATTATTATTAGTATTAGGAGGAGGTGGTTTGCCACCTCCTGGTGTTGGAAATGAATGTTACAAACGCGAACAACGGACAGAAAATGAAAAACTGTTCTTAGAAATCCGAGAGCTAAAAACACTTTGGGAAGAATTAGCTTGAGAAACTGATTGGATCGTCAAAAAGTTTAGAACATCAAAACCAAGTAAGAAGAGAAAAGCTTCTTCACCTGAATCTGTAGCAAACAAAAGCGACGATAAACGAAATAAAGAACCTGATAGTAATGCTGCTACTGTTTTAGGCAGACGTACATCTCGCCCTCCTCCTATAATGGTATCGCATGTTGACAATTATAGAGAGATGTACGCAAAGATTGTTGAAATTGTAAAAGAACAATTCTCTGTTAAACTATTTAGCAATGGAGTCTACAAAGTCAACCTCAGACGACCAGTGACACACTCCTCACCATTAAAATTTAAAAATAATTGATCAAAAAGCAATCAGCAGAAAGCAGAAGTCTTTTCGGAATATCTTAGAAGTACTTTTACAATAGAAAATGCTGAAGAGAATATTTCGGCTAATATAAAACTAAACAGCGAAATAAACATACCTCTAGCTTCTGCTCAGGAAATAAAAAACATTATTAAGTCTCTAAAAGCCAAAAAAAGCTGCTGAATTTGATCTCTTCACAGCTGTGTTTCTAAAGAATTTGCTAAAAAAATGCCATCAAAGTTCTGACATTTCTAATCAACACATGCTTCAAACTGAGATACGTACCCTCCTTCTGGAAGGTAGCTGAAGTAATAATGATAGCCAAACCTGGCAAACCTGCATATGAAGTTTCTTCATATAGACCCATATCCTTGCTACCCATTTTGTCGAAAGTTTTTGAAAAAGCATTTAAAAAGCGACTATCAAATCTTATAGAAAAAAAAAACCAGCCACTCAAACATTGAACAAGTCCATCGAATTAGTAGTACAATAGAAAACTGTTTGAAAAAGAAGGAAGTGTGTTCGGCAGTGTTCCTTGATATCTCGCAGGCATTTAACAAGGTGTGGCATCAAGGTCTTGAGAAAATTTCGAATGCAATTGCCAGAACAATATTGCGATCTTAAAGAATCTTATATAACTAATAGATATTTTCGAGGTAAACAAGAAAAATGCTACTCAAACGTAAAAGAAATTAAAGCGGGTATCCCACAGGGAAGCCTCTTTGGTCCTATTCTCTTTCTTTTGTTTACTAATGATATCCCAATAACAGAAAATTGTAAAATGGCGACGTTTGCTGATGATACAGCTCTAATTCTAATTTCAATTGGTTCTAATGAAATGTAATCAACTAAAACTCTCCAGCTAGCTACTCATAATGTTCATGAGTGGACGAAATAATGGCGACTTAAGCTTAACAATACAAAATCAGTTTATGTTGACTTTACGAATAAAAGGGTCTCCCACTGCAAATTAAATATAAATGGACTGGAAATACCCTATGCGAATACAGCGAAATATTTAGGCATGATATTAGACGCTAAACTACGTTGGAAAGAGCATGTGAAAAACAAAAAAAAAGAACTTTAGCTAAGGTATAAGCAGATAAAATGGATAATCGGTAGGCGTTCAGTGTTACCGACATAAAATAAACTCCTGATTTACAATCAAGGACGTCATAAAAACGTATGCTGTTGCTCACACAATGAAATCACACAACATAAAAATGCAGAAGTGTTACAATTAGCCAACGCAACTGACTCTGGAGAGATTAAAACGTATAAAACCTTCTGACCTCATTAAGTAATAAAACCTTAGCGTAAATATTTATAAATTATTCATTTAAAAATGCTTGCTACTATTAAGTATATTTACTAATTGTATTAATAAAAAAAAAATAAAACAAAAAGTTAGTATTATGACATATTCTATAAATTACAATCAGAATTCAAAAACTTGCTCTATTTACATATGATATCCAGATACCCTTATTACGCGCTAATGCTCTAGGCTCGCTGAATGATTTGTTAGTTTCCCTGTTTATCAATCTTCTTCATGTGCTTTTTGACCGTCCACGATTCCTTCTACCTTGTGGATTTTATTCTAATGCTGAGCGTGAAATTTTACTAACTAGTTTACGCAGGGTATGTCCCAACCAGCCATATTTCATTATTTGCTTTTTAATCGGCTGCAGATTTGTAATTTTCCATACCCGCTTAAACCCTGCTTGATTCACCCGGGGTATATTATTAAGTGGCTCAATGATGGCTCGTGGCGCATGAATATTTTGTTTATTGTTGGCAGAAAAGATATACCTCTCCAATTAGAGCAATTCTTCTGTCTCCTTTTTTAATAATCTGGTCTATTATAGTCTCTTTCCATTCCTATAGGATATATTCCGTGTTCCATATTTCTAGAAAGAGGGTATATGACTAAAGGCTTTTCTTTGATCTAAATAAAATTAAAAAAGTTATGAACAAAGCAAATGTAAGAATTTCTTTAATTATTTAATCTCGCGAAAAGGAAAAAGAAAACAAACACGACTTTCTTTAAGTAAGCGAAAAACTGACATTAAATTATATTATTTTGAGTATTAATAAAAATAAGTAATTTTTCGAGTATAAAACAACAATTAGTAATTATATTAACTTGAGCAAAAGTTCAACCCAAAACAGGGGATGTAACTTTTCGGATATTGTTTCCGGTATTACTTCGGCAGGCAAGTTGTCGTTTCCCGATGCTTTGTCTGATTTTAGAAATAGAATTGCCTCGTATATTTTTTCAGTACTGGATGACCTGCATTCTATGGATCTATTAGAGTTGCGTCGTCTAACCCGTTGTAACTGTTCACTGATTTCATTGTTTTCGTCATGTATTATATTAAGCGTTCTTTCGAAGTATCTTTTCCACACTGCAATCTGTTCATCGATATTAGTTACAATGCATTTCATTTTCAACAGGTACTGTACTGAAGTCTTTCTTACCAGTTATATCACGACTTATCTTGAACACTTCTTTAAGATCTTTCTTCTCTGAGGCATCTTTAGATGCTAGACCTAGCTTATTATAATGCCTGACGTTTTATTTGCTTCGGGAGTCGCTTGTGTTCGTTTTGTGACTCCACTTTATGGATTTTACTTGTTGCACTTAATGATCTTGTTTTAAAATCTATTCTGCGTTCGTTATGATCCCAAAATTCTGAAGATAACCATTTCTTTCTTTCGGATCTGGTGTGCCCTAAAACTTTTACACACGAGTTGTTTAAAGTCTTTTTCAAGTTCTCACATTATATCAATATTACTGGTGCTTGCAGTTAAAGCATAAACTCTTTGATTCTTAAATGCAGTTTTAGTATTATTGCATTGAAGTTAAGTCACATTGAAGTTATGCCGAATTGTGGGTTGTGGCCGACATTTTGGATATAGTCGCAGCCTTATTTCAACCACCACTATGTAGTGGTCGCTGCCAATCTCTGCACTTCGTTTGTTTCGTACATCGCATAGTATATTGCACCATTTTCGTGGTACACATATATGCTTAATTTGCGTTGTTGTTACACGATATGGAGACTGCTTAGTAGTTTTATGACTTCTTTAATGAGGAAATATTGAGCCACCAATTTTTAGCTCATTGTTCCAGCACAGCTTTAAGAAGAGCTCGTCGTTTTCATTACAATTACCTAATGCGTAAGTTCCCATAATTTGTTCGAAACCAGCATTAGTCCATCCTATTTGGGCATTAAAATCTTCCATTAGAATTATTATATCTCTCTTGTATACACCTTCTAGTGTACTTTCAAGCATACTGAAAACCGCACCCTTACCTCTCATTATGTTTCTTCAGTGGGTGCATAACACTGTTTCGATATCTTGCTCTTAAGCGCACAGTTATTAAGCTCTCAAAGATTGCTGTCTTGGAGAGATGATGTCTTGGAGAAACTTTGTCACTTCTATTTGGGTTTCTGAAGCAATACAACACGTTCGTTAAAGTTTTGAAGGTGAGATAATAAAACAGTACTATGAACTACTATTAAATAACTATGAAAAATCTCTATATTAAAAAATAACATGTAAAATGTGACATAGAAGCGGTGGTCTACTTCAAATGTTGTGACAATATTTTCATTACTAAAACAAAATATATATAAATTTAATTATAATTAAGAGATAAGATTGGTGTAGATTTACTAAACTCTATTGCTTAAAAGAAAATATTACAATATGATTGATATAGTTTTGATTATAAGGTAAGTTATTCAACCTCATTGTTAATGTGAAATGCTAAACATTTAATAAAAATTATTTATTTTAATAAATACTAGTTGCCTATGGGTTAAGTTAGGAGTATATAAACGTACTCACACCTATAATAAGTTTAAAAAGGAATATATAAACGTATTCACATCTATAATGGGTTAAGCTAGGAGTATATAAACATATTCACGCCTATAATGGGGTTAATTAAGAGTATATAGTTAGGAATATATAAACGCATTCAAGTTTACTATGCGTTAAGTTAGAAGTATATAAGCATATTCACGCCTATAATGAGTTTAGTTAGGAGTATATAAATGTATTCACGTCTATAATGAGTTTAGTTAGAAATATATAAACGTATTCACGCTTAGGAATAGGAAATAACAGGGTACTAGCTCCCATTTGAGCAGAGCACTGCGACCATGATTGATCTTTTGTGCTACACAGACCCTAACTGAACAAAAGACATTCCGCCTTTCGAATGAAGATCAAAATGTCGGTTGTTGAGGACTTCCTAATGTCGGAAGGTGAAAGCAAAACGTATTCACGCTTACAATGGGTTAAATTAGGAATATATAAACGTATTCACGCCTATAGCGGGTTTAGTTAGTGTTAGAGTAATAAATAAAACATATGAACACTTCACCTTTCATTCATCTGGTAACAACAATTCTAACCGCGTTTGAATTTGTCGTCCAAACATAAGCATTGTCGAAAATTTATCAGTTGCAGGTTGAATCGCTCGTCGATAAGCTATTAATATTTTAATTAATTTTTAGAGCGTTTACGCACAAGAATTAAAATCATTTTTAAAATAGCTGTCGATCAGTCAGCTGTTAAGCGGTAAACAAAAATATTGATTTTATAAACAAAAAAGTTAACAAGACCAGACTAAATACGACTACTCTCTAAAAAACGCCGTCTTGCAAAAATATAACCGAAGAAAATCAGCGACAGCATACAACTAGAAGATCTCGATTCCGAACTTCAGATCGTGATCCAGTCCAATATATTCGCACGCATTCCACAAATCAGGTTGTAAGAACAGAAATTTTTGTGCATTTCTATTGTACATAAAAACGCAAGAACATCTATATCACATGTAATACTGAAAATAAAACAATGAAAATTACAAATATAACACTGAATATAAATATATATATATAACATAACATATATAATATAACAAATATAACACCACAATTGAACTAATGTGTTTTTTTATTTTTATGAAATTTATATCAAATGTATATTTTTTCACTTTTATTTATTAATTTTCACTTTTTACGAAAAGATAAACAAATCCACTTTTACCCAAACGACAGACGAAATCAAACATGGCAACCGCAAAGAGAAGAATGCGCGGGCATCTAAATTAGCAAGTAATCGCGACGAAAATTCGAACAAACTCTAAAAAAAGCAAATAAGAAAAGAACACGAATATGAATGCACACTCATATAATAGCGGCAAAAACACAGATCAGCTGTAAATAAAACAAATTGCACTACATTGCAGTTTGGGTCGATGCGTATATAAGACGACGCTTTTGTTCAAGGACTACACTTAGTGTTCAGCCGTCAAAGACACCAGAAGCACGCAAGAAGACTTGGAAAATAACATTTACTAGAAGCACATAGGAAGACTTTGTGATCAATTTTCTAAAGGCAGATGAGACGCTCGAAGGGACTAAGTATTTAAAAGCCACGTAAACAATTTTTTTTCCATATATATATTCATTATATCCATAGTATAATATATTTATATTATATAAATTATATATATACATTCCCGTCCAAACCTATTATAAGCATGTATACGTCTACAACCGTCCAAACCTATTATAAGTGTGTATACGTTTAAATCTGTCCAAACCTATTATAAGCATGTATACGTTTATATCTGTCCAAACCTATTATAAGCGTGTATACATTTAAATCTATCAAAATCTATTAAAAGCATGTATACGTTTATATCTGTCCAAACCTATTATAAGCGTGTATACCTTTATATCTGTCCAAATCTATTATAAGCGTGTATATGTTTATATCTGTCCTAACTTATTATAAGCGTTTATACGTTTATATTTTTACGAGCAAATTCCATATAAAAATTAGTACGCTATCGTAAACATATTTTTATATCTGAACCATTGTTAGCTTTAAGAAAGAAAATCGAATAAACACATTTTTGAAAATTTATAATTAGACACAACGACCCAGGAGCGACCACTGAGTTCACCCCAGCAAACAGTGACGAGCGAAACGTGTTGTTACAAGGTTAGTAAGCAACCCCTCTGTTTTTATCATTACAGGTTTGGTGCCAAAGCAATCAAATGTGCCAAATCTTGCAAATACAATGCATCGGAAAACTAGACACAGCTTCTTCAAAGACGGCAGATGAAGCTGGTTGTTCCAAGTCGAGCCTTTTGTTCATTGTAGACAAGAAGACTTTACTCAGGTTTCTAGTGGATACGTGTGCAGATTTCTCGGTTTTCACAATAGCAGGAATTCCTAATTCTAAACCCACGTCAAACAGAAATACACTGTTCTTCAATCAGCAGTGACAATAAATATCAGCAACTTTCATCCAAATTCAAAAACCCGACTTTACCACTTTCATTTAATTAGTTGGATACTGTAAGGCCCAAATTTTGCGCTAAAATATAGGCCCACAAACTAAACGAATGACCCTGTAAATTACATAGCTAAATAAGTATTTCTTAAACGAACGACCCTGTAAACTAAAATAGGGTTTTGATTAGTTTTTTTGCCGGTAATAAAGTTAGTTAATTTTGTTGCAGCTGTTTCCGTTGTTTGTTTGCATAAACAAATTTAAGAAAAATATTGTGCACGCATTTTTAGTGATGCAGTTATTTTTATTGAATTTGATTGCAATGCGTACAACAATAAGAAATTTGTTTTGACAAAATTTACGGGACTTTGTTTACTCTAAAATATTTTTGTTTTTTCCCTGCAATGGAAGGAATTTCAAATAAAAGGGCAGCACAATTGTCAAATCGTTCTATTTGAAAATTCTCCCATTTACAGGTAAGTTACTATTGTGTTAGGGACGATAGTGGGAGCTCGGGCTAGTTGGTCCAGGCACATGTTGATTCGTTTGGCCATTGCTGACGATATCCATGTGAATGGATGAACTGGTTTGGGCGAAGTGATAGTCGTTGAATTGCCTTCTGCTTGGCTGATGCTGGCGTAGGGCAATTTAGTCAGTTGAGTTAACTTATGCTTGGCTTATGCTGGCGTAGGGTAATTTAACTAGTCATCCAAGCTTCCATTTGGCCATAGCTAATGGAGGAATGGACGACGAATCACCAACACTGTCAGAAGGCGTGTGGGGCTACGAGCGTTTGGCAATTGCTGACGGATGTGGCCAGGCGCAACAACTGGAAGGGCTCCTTGTCTGGCATTAGCTGACAAAGGTACTAATGTAAACTTTTGATTAGGTTTTTTAGCTATTTGAAATTTCTCCTATTACAGCAACCTGCGCACCACTTTTCATACAACATATTTACAACATTGTTACAACATTTTCTTTACAACATTTACAACATTGGTAGAACATTTTTTTACAACATTTACAACATCATACAACGTTTTCACAACATTCGACACCATTTACAACATTGGTATGTTACAACATTTTTTTTTACCACATTTACAGCATTGTTATAACATTTTTTACATTTACGACAAGTTACAATATTTTTCAACTTTTTACTTCATTGTATTTTTTTCTGCACAATAAACATTGCTACAACCAGAAGTGGCTTTTTATTTTAATTAATTTCTTATAACGAACCCTGGTATACTCGCTGAGTATACCCCAGCTGTAGATAGGGCCGAAAAAGGTCGTTACAATACAACAAAAAAAAGGTTCAACATCGCATCTACACTAGTGGACGTAATGTTTTCCCACGCGCACGTCGGCTGAACTCAAGTATATTGCAGATAGCCCGCCAAGAATTCGAGTACATGCTAAGTTAAGGAATTTGCATGCCTTCGAAGAACGAATGGACTAGCCCTTAAATATGGTTTCTGAAATAACGGAAAATTGCGACAATGCGGGGATTATCGACGACTTAACGCGCAAACGTTACCACACTGATACTCTATTCCGCACATTCAAGACTTTGTACAAACATTCAACGACAAATCGATTTACACTATTATAGACATCGAAAAAGCATACTTTAATATACCGATAGCTGCGGAGGACAAGAAAAAAACAGCAATTATTACACCATTTATTTTTTTCGAATTTAACGTGATGACATTTGGACTCTACAATGCCGCACATTGTCGACTTCATTTGCCAATTTGCAACGGACATTCGTCACATCTCAGGAAAGGATAAAATAATGGCAAACTTTCTATCTCGTATTGAAGTGATCAGCAAAGAAGAAGGAATGAATTTTGACTTGTTGGCTCAAAATCAAAAAGCAGACAACGAGACCAATGATTTCTTGACTAACACCAATACTGCGCTGAAACTCAAATTCGTACCTAACCCAGACGCAACAATATCCATTGCCTGTAAAATGTCAACAAAGAATGCACGTTCATTCATCCCCAAATGGTTTTGACAACACATTTTTAATACCGTGCATTGCCTCTCGCATCCAGACAAAAAAGCCACCATCGGACTCATCAATAAGCGCTATGTATGGTCGAATATGAGGCAGGACATCGCTCGAATGGTACGAACATTACTTCTGTGCCAACGTGCAAAGGTTATCAGGCACAACAAAACAGCAATTGGCAGCATTACAACGACAGAGCTGTTATGTTTCCCAACCTTTCTCACACTGTAATCAACAACATAAAAAGGGGTAATGTGAGTAATTGACGTGAGGCTACACAAACTGTTTATTGTTCTTTTATGCTATGATAATTTTTTCTTTATTTGTTTTTGGATATTCCATATTTTATTTAAAAAATTTAACACTTTATCGAGTTTTGCTGTTTTTTTCTTTTAAGTAATTTCAAGTTTTATTTCATTTATTAGATATAACAATTTTTATATTTACAACCTATTTCTTTCATTTTAACTTTCGGTAATGTATGGTATTTTTATGTTTAATTCATATCTTATCTATTTATCAACTTTATTATATTTAATAATGAGCTTAATTTTATTTCAAATTTATGTTTATACTTTAAAATTAGTTTTATATAAATTAAAATGTAAAATGATTTATAACTTATAAAATAATATTGAAAATTAATATGATTTTTTTGTCTTGTTATCTTTGTTTTGATTTATGATAGATTTAACCTACTTATTGTCATTTAAAATACTTATATATTTTAATCGAAATATCGACAAATGATATATATATATATATATATTATATTTATAAATTAATCAAAAAGATTAACCAAACAAAATAAATAAACGATTTGTTTTTATCTTCTTAAATTTTTAATGCATGTTGTGGTTGTATTTACGAAATTGTTTCAATAATTTTTCTTTTTATTTTAAGAATTTAATGTTGCAAAAAACATTATATTTAACAGTTCACTTTATATTATTACTTATTGAACAAGCTCCAAACCATAACACAACTCCTCTACCTCCACTCTCAATCAAAACGCATGCCTTTACCCCAAATTTTAAATATTTACCGATCCCACATTCGGTGTAAACAACTAGCAACAATTCAATTGGCATGCAAATATCACGCCATACAACCGTTACTACCAACTCCAGGGGCGGTTTACAATATAAAATTAATATATTAATAATATATTAATATATCAATATTAATTTAATTCGATATTAATTACTATAGTTCTCCAATTTACAACATTTAATTCAATATTAATTACTATAGTGCTCCAATTTACAACATCCCTCCCCTCTTCCGGGAAAACTCTTCGGCCCGGAAGTTTTCCTTTACATCTGATTCGCAGTAACGGATGCTGCTTCCCGATCATTGTCCTAGTATCGAATACATATAAAGTATAAGCAACCTTTTATCCTTCCTTCTAATTAAACTAAACATATTGGTTTTTCTGCTATTTTATTTTACGAAACACATATATGTATATAATCCTATTTTTTTTTTGACAAAACACTAAGTGAATTATTAAATCGGCGAAACAATTGCCTGATGTCAGTAAGCAATACCAAACATTTATGTTGGGTATTACAAACATTTATGTTGGGTATTACCTTACTATATACGGTCTGCAGCGGTACCCCGAACACCCTTTACCAGATTCTTATGGAACTATTTGTTTTTCCCCTTGACTAGCAACTGCACGTTAATTGGTTCACGAACCCGTATTATTCGGTATGGTCCCTCTCAAACAGGGGAGAATTTATTTTTCCTTTGTTGGTTTCTTAACCAGACCATATCCCCTACTTGGAACAGCCTCTCCTTAGTTCCCCGGTAATAATATTCTTTAGATTTCTGTTTCGCTGCCATGATTTGAGTTCTAGCTAGCTCATGGGTCCGTTGTATTTGATACTTTAAAATTTGAGAGTAGTCGTCAATATTATACAATGGAGAGGGTTTCCTTTTTAATGACACTGGCATCTCAAAATCAAATCCGAAAAGAATTCTTGTGGGCGTTTGATGGTTGCTGAGTATCTGTGATTGTTGTGGACATGCATGGTGTGATGGAGCCATTCATCCCAATTCGTTCCGTCCTCTGCTACGAAACTTCTTAGAAATTCTGCGAGGGGTCTGTGAGTTCTGTCCAATGATCCATTGGGCTGCGGGTGGTATGGCGTCATATGGCGTCAACAATTTCTTAGTGCCCAATAGTTTACATGTTGCCCTAAACATTTTGGAGGTAAAATTCGCCCCGTTGTCCGTCATTAACGAACGGGGAATTTAGAATCGTGAGACGATTTCATTAAAATATGCTCTGACCACTGTCTCTGCTTTTGCGTTCGGTAGCGCTACACAGGACATATATTTGGAGAAGTCATCTTGAAATATTGAAACCCCCGCAGTCTGAGACAACGGCCCCACTAAATCCATATAAACTTTTTCGAATGGTCGTTGTGGCGTGTCCGTAATCACCATTGGCATACGTTCAATTCTCGTCCATTTGAATTGACGGCGAATTTTGAAATACGTTCGCACCACCCCCTGGTGGCCCCCCTACCCCCGTATCATGAAATTGCCTCAAAATTCTTTGTACTTCCTCTGGGTCCGTTAAAAAAATGGCCTCATCTCCACCCCCTATAGGGTCCTCTATCATTAGTATTGGTAGATTGCTCGATATTGGGTTACTTCTCTTTGTATTCTTCCGCATCTGTGCCCTCGTTTTTATCGCAAACTCTGCCGGAATCCTGCTTAGCGTATCTGCATTTTGATTTGTCAACCCTGGCTTATAAAGAAATTTGAAATTGAAATTTTAAACTAAATCTCCCTAATCTCGAGCCTTGATCCTTTAAATTAGCCATGCCTCTGAAAGGTTTATGATCAGTGTAAACCTTAAATTGTTTACCCAAGAGGTACGAGCGAAAATTTCTAGCCGCCAATACTATCGCTAGGTATTCTTTTTCAATGGTAGAATACCTCCTCTCGGCCGGATTCAATGTACGACTCGCGTAGTACACCGGTAAATCCTTACCTAATTTCCCTTGTAATAATACCGCCCTTGCGCAGCGTTACTCGCGTCTGTTGTACGATTAAAAAGTAGGGAGAAATTCGGAAACTGAAGTTTTGGGGGATTAGTTACCGCAGCCTTAAGTTGTTTCATCGCGGTTTCACATTGTTCGGACATTTTGACATTCTTCCGAAATAAATGATTTAATGGAAGAGATATTTCAGACGCTCTTGGAATGAATTTCCTATTATAATTAATTAGTCCAAGTATACAACTTCCCGTCTCAAGAATTGGCACTTCCCAATTTGTAGCTTTAATCTATGTTTCTTAAGAACACCGAATACCATATGCAACCGCTCTTCGTGCTCTATCAAATTCCGTCCATGAATAACGATATCATCTAGATTCACAAAACAGTCCATACCTTGTAGGCCTGTCAAAATGCTGTTCATTATCCGATATACCAAACGGCATACGAACAAATTCATAGTGACCTGTCTGTGTACTGAAAGCTGTTTTCTCCCGGTCCCTGGAGTTCACTAATACTTGATGGTATCCGCTAGCTAGGTCTAAAATGCTAAAGTACCTGCAACTTTCCAGCTGATCCAATATTTCGTCTATCCTGGGAATAGGGAACAACTGCTTTTGGGTCACCTTACTAAAAGTAAGTTCTTATTTGCATTTTTATATTAAATATTTATGTATTATACTTAATATATTTCATATTATATATTATACTCTTCCACCTTTTTACTTATTATTTACACTTTTTTATATATATAAATACATACACTATATTTGTATACTATTTTATACTTTATTTTACATTATTTTATATATATCTACTAAAAAATATTACAATCCTGAAAAATGGACCCAAGAAGTCCAATTTTACCATTAAGCGAGCAAATCGCCAAATTAACAGCCCTGGTCGAAAGACTACAGAACGACTTGGCAGCATAAAGGGCTGCAAAGCAAAATCTTGAACAAATTTATTTCGAAGAAAGGGCTAATTTTAATAAAACTATACAAACCCTCACAGAAAAAAATAAATGGCAATATACCCCCTCTTCAACTAGATCAGAAAGTAGGTCACCATCTCCGTGCAAATCAGAGGATACTACATCAGAGTCTGACGCTTCAGAGCAAATGTCTGCCGACTCAGCCCCGAAATACAACGAAGAATATTCAGAAATGACCGAGGTTATGTCAGTCCCTATCCCTATCATTTTAAAGGAACCTAGCCAGTGAAATGCCATTCGCAGAGCAATGGAAAACCGTGGTATTAAAATGTCATCCGCGAAAAGAGTTCGTCTGGGTATACAAATCTACCCGGAAACTGTGAACGACCACAGACATCTATCCCGGTATTTGACGGGAGTAAAAGTCCAATACCACATTTATTTCCTCACAGAGGAAAAGCAATTAAATATAATAATTCGTGGTCTTAAAGACCTTTCACCAGACGAAATAAATGGGATTTAAAAGCACAAGGCTTTCACAGAGAGGAATGCTATATACTTCTAATCTTTTAAAAGTTCGTCTTCCTAAAGAGGAGAAACACATTTTTAATATAACTAATTTATGTTACCTAAAAGTAACAATCGAAGCACAGAGACACAAAAAAAATCAAATCCAATACCATAACTGCCAGCAATTCGAACATGCCGCCATTAATTGCAAAGCAACTGCCAGATATGTGAAATGCACAGGAAAACATCATACAAAAGACTGCAAACGACCAAAAGAGCAAAAGCCAAAATATACTAACTGTGGTGGAGAACACCCAGCTAGTTATGGAGGCTGCCCTAAAAATCCTAAAAACTCTAGCTGGATAAAAACCAACCCAACCCAAAGAACAAGACCAAATGTTCAAATGGGTACAAAATGATTAAAAAATCTTACGTGGCAGCTGCAAATGCCAGCATAAAAAACATTAGACCTTCCCCTCAAGCTCCAAGTATGAAAATGTTCTTTGTCAAAATGCAAGAACAAATGAACTCTATGATTCAGAACATGATGCAAACCATGTTCAGCACAATGATGGCGACTAACAAGATCCATAATGGAAAGTAGAAGCCATATTAAAATACTAACATGGAATGCGAATTCCATTATAAACAAGAAAGGACAATTCAGACATCTTCTCATAAAATACCAAATAGACGAGACACTTCTTCAAGAAACGTTTCTCAAACCATCAATGAATTGGAGGATTCCGAATTACATAATATACAGAAGGGATAGGACACGAAACCGAGGGGGTGGCACCGCAATAGTCATCAATAAAGAAATCCCCCATCATCTTATAACAATAGCACTGGAAGCATTGGAAACTACTTCAGTTAAGGTCAAAAACAACAATATGGATTTCACACTGTCTTCAGTTTATAGACCTCTCAGAGCATGTACATGTTGAACAACAATATTCAACTACATGTGCCAGAAGAACCAATACAATTTGCACATTATGGAAGGGGACATACCATCGATATAGGAACCTCAAAAAACTTCGACTACAATGTACATATTGAAGTCTTAGACGAAATGTCATCAGATCACAAACCTGTTGTGCTCACTATCGAGAACTGTTTCATTGACATACCCATGCCAACGAAGACAATAACGAACTGGAGAAAGTTCAAAGAACTATAAGAAGTGGAACAATTCAACACGAATATAGAAGATATAGAATAGAGCATCAGCTTCTTAACTGAAAAAATTATAACAGATAAAAGCGCTAATTCAAGGACCCAACAATTCAAGGCACGAAACTACTTTGATTTACCCAGGACAATTAAGGAATTAATCACCAGGAGAAACAGGATACGCAAACGAGCGCAAAGAACGGGCGATCCAGCAACACGAATGGAAGGTAATAGCCTCACAAATATAATAAGCAAAAAAATCAGTGAGTTCCACAACGACAAGTGGGAGGATTTTATGGAGACTTTAAAAATAAGTGACAAACCTTTCTGAGTCTCAATAAATTCTTCCGATTTAAGAATAGAAAAAACATACCACCAATACATGGAGAAGTAGAGATAAAATTCAGCACAGAAGACAAAGCAGAAGCATTTGGAAGCACACTTCAGCTGCAATTCATGCACAACACGGACCCTGACGATGATGTGGAAAGGAAAGAAAAGATCGAAAAAAAAGCTAAAGAGATTCAAGCCCGACAATGTGATAACAAAAGACCAACTGACCCAGGAGAGATACCAGATATAGTAAGAGGAAGGATCACAACTATAATAAATACTGTATTTCAACAAGGAAATTTCTCAAACACTTGGAAAAAATCATCAATTATTGTATTACCAAAACGGAGGAAAAACTAACTTTTCCACAAAATTGGAGACCAATAAGTTTGTTGCCAGCTATTGGAAAAATAGCAGAGAGAGTAATTCTTTCCAGTCTGAAAGATACAGTCGAAGAGAAAGAACTAATTCTTCCAGCACAATACGGATTTATGGAAAACCACTCAACGGAGCTTCAACTAGCAAGAATGTCACAAAATATACTAACAGCACTGAGCAAACAGAAATCAACAGGGATAGTGATGTTCGACATAGAAAAAGCATGTCTGGCATGCCGGATTAATAGTCAAACTGCAAAGACCAGATATTCCATTGGATTTAATTAAGATAATCCTACAAAATAGGAAATTCACAGTTAGATTGAATAAGCACTTCTCATCAATAAAGAATATAGAGGCAGGAGTTCCTCAAGGATCACCCTCATCACTAATACTGTATAATCTGTATACAGGGGATATTATCTCTTAACGCCGACGATACATGTATTTTGTATTCCAGCAAAAAGAAGACACAAATCACAAGAAATCTGGAAGGATACATAGAGGAACTGAAAAAGTACTTGAAAAAATGGAATATCAAAATAAACGTCGAAAAAACACAAGCGATTCTCATAACAAGGAAGAAGTTATAAAAACCACAAAAACTACGAGTAAACAACAGAGAAATAGAATGGAAAGAAAAAGTAAAATATCCACGAATTTTACTTGACAAAAAATTTACATGGAAACCACACATACGAGAAAAAAGAATGATTTGCAGTGTCAAGAACACGGACATACATAAGGATCTGAAAATAGAAACCGTAAAGAAATACATAAAGGACAAAGCATTAAAACTATTTCAGAAGGTGGATTATCACGGAAATTCAATTTTTAATATACTCAGACTCAGAGGATATCGTCGAACAGATGTCAGGTACGCCGACCTAAGAAGTTTAATACTTTAAGGACAAGATAAAGTATTAAAATGAAGACCACATATTGACCCAGTGAACATAACTAAGATGTTCACAAAGAGAACGGAGTAAAGGTACTAACAGGCAGTAACTCCAATCAACCAAACAACATCAGTAGCACAATCAGTTCAGTTTAGTCTGAGCTCGTAAGGAAATAATGTCTTCAATACGGTTAGGATATACACTTAGCAGAAAAACTCTGCGTACAGAAAGTAAATTTTGTTTCAAGAATAAAAAAATTATTAAATAAATAGATTTTTTAAATCAGTTTTATTTTTTATTTGTACTTTATTTCGTTATCTTCATTTTAAGCTAAAACTTATTTCTAACAGATTAGTAGAAAAATTATAATAATTAAAAATATTAAAAATCAGCGCTATCGGTGGCAGAAAAAGTCTGCGTACAAGAGTTTAAAAAGCGTCGAAATATATTATTTTTTTAAAGATTTTACGTTTTTAGTAACTTGTTGGATAACCTTTCCTTTTTATGACCTCCATAAGTCGTTTTGGTATCGAATTGACCAGTTTCGCAGTCTCATCGTTGCTTATTTTGCCCCATTCCGCGTCTCTCATGTTCTTCAGCATTTCTTTGGAGGTTATATTGTATTCACGTACCCAACGCTACAGTAAATCCTACAAATTTTCTATAGAATTCAAATATGGCGATTATGGTGACGTTTTGATTTGCTTGGGGACATTTTAAAGCAACCAAAGCTTTACAACTTCTGCAGTGTGCTTTGGGTCGATAACTTGTTAAAGTAAGTAATTATTCTGTAACCCCAACTTCTCGGCATTGCTCTTTAAACTGCGTTTTAAAACATTTAAATAATCAACTTTATTCGTTATCGACTCAATAAATTTCATTTTTCCCACTCCATTACTCGCCATACACCCCCGCACTATTACTCCTCCACTACCGTGTTTTATTGTTGGATGCAAATCTTTATTATTAAAGGCAGTACCCGGGTTTCGCCATATAATCGTTCGACCTTTAATGCTAAAGAGACAAAATATGCTTTCGTCTGAAAAAATTATGGGTTTCCAAAATTCTGGAGACTTTTTTAAATACTCCCTTGCGAATGCTAAACGCTTCATTCTAATAGTTTTGGAGATAAGCGGCTTGCTTCGTGCAAACCAGCCATGGTAGTGGTATTTTTTTAATATTTTGTGTACAGTATCCACGTGAATTTACTTCTGGAATGTCTGGTCAATATATTTATATAACAGAAGTCCAGTTAGACGAGGTTTATCTTTCACTGAATTAATAATGGTGTGGGTTTCTCTTCTTGACAGCTTGGATGGACGCCTAAATCGCAACCTCGAGGTCAATAATATTGTTTAGCTGTAGTTGTTTACTACTCTTTAGATAGAAGAATGTGACCGCTTAACGATTTGACCAATTTCACGATACATTTTCCTTTTTTTCCATAGATCAATAATAATACTGCTCTTACTAATAATAATTTTTTCCCTTTATTTGTCATTATAAATTTAATTACTTTTTAATCATTTAATTATAAAATAAGTGCTTGGGATTGTGTATAATGACATACCGGTTCAATAAAATATAAGGGACGCCAAAGTTCTACTTTTAAAACTTCGGGAATTCCCCTTTATATGTTTTGTACGCAGACTTTTTCTGCCACCGATAGCGCTGATTTTTTACATTAGGTGTATTCGGTGGCTCGCAAGCACGGCAAAAAACAGCAAGTTGTTGGCCTATGCAGGCCTATACTGGCCGCAATGTATGCAAAACAACAACACTATTTTCTCTACCTCGGCCAGCATAGTTATGCTGGCCAACCACATCGGCCAGTAAAAAAAAAAATGTTACCAACGCAATAAGCGAACTATTGTGAACCTTCATTGAAAATTCCAACGAATAGTGCAATCAAATGTCAAAAAGTGAGGAAATAATAATTCAAACAGAATTCAAAAATTTGAAAAATCTTGAAAAGTAACGAAAAAATAATAAGAATGTAGAAATCGTAAGTATTAAGCACATTGAATTTTTTTTATGTTAGTTATTACCAAGTAACATTTATTTTATTTCATTTAATTTGTAGTTTACACGCGTAAAAATTTTTTTTATAAAAATACACGCAAGTAAAACGTTGCTTTCTTCTCTCAACATCGACAGTACCTACAAAAATTTACTTATCTTAGTGTTTTATTTTTAAATTTCCAATATTCTTACCATTCCTTTTAATTCCTTGTTCATTTTAATTTTAAAATATTTTTATAAAAATATATTTGATTTATATGCACATATACAAGATTTGCTGTTTGTCAAAACAAAACATTTGACAGATTGCAACAGTGATGCCAATGACTCGCGTGGCCAACATAGGCCAACATGCATTTTTTGCCGTACTTGCGAGCCACCGAAAAGGCCTATTTTTAATTATTATAGTTTTTCTACTAATCTGTTAGAAATAAGTTTTAGCTTAAAATGAAGATAACGCATTAAAGTACAAATAAAAAATAAAATTGATTTAAAAAATCTATTTATTTAATAATTTTTTTATTGTTGAAACAAAATTTACTTTCTGTACGCAGAGTTTTTCTGCTAAGTGTATTAGTTCATCTATATTGGTTATTATAATTACATCTATATTATTGTAAGCTATAAATTGCAAATTTTAATTGATAAATAAAGAGAATGGTCGTGAACACGACAGATGCCTAAACTACTGTTAGTAAGTAAAAGTTCTTTTAAGCAAAATTCAGTCTAGGGTGTTTATGCGATCTTAAAATAACAACTTCTAAGACTTGCGTGGAAATAAGGCTCGTGAGATATGTAAAAATTAGTAGATAAATATAAGTATATATAATATATATTATTTTAAATATATTTGATAAATAAGCAATAATCATTCAGATATGCACTTTTCTCAGCTTCTAATACTTTTTCAATGTATGGTTCAATTTGTAATATACATAATCACCTTGTAGTCTCAGTGTTTCCGATCATGTCAGCTGTTTATTAGCAACGTTCTTGCACTTATACACTAAATATTTCAGCGAAAATTGAATCTAGTGAGATTTTTTTTTTAAAATTTTATCCAAAATTGATATAATAGTTAAAACATTCTTAATAGAAAAATTGGAAAAATTTTTGATGTTAACATCATTAAAATCATCGTTGACTATAGATTAACAAAAAATTAGGAAGCAGCGAAAAAAGTCAACTTGAACAAAAGCGAATGGAAATTATGAAATTTTTGTGAGATACTGTCATTGACCACAAAACAAAAAGGCTTTCGGAGCTATAATACTTAAGGATTTAAAAACAACAGTGAACGAAAAACCACAAATAGTTATTAATATTAATTTAATGTTCTGTTTTATAAAACCAAAATTAATATAAAGTAATGGAAAGCTCCACAAGTGGCGAAACAGCGAACTCACAATGCTCTCTACAAAAATCTAGAAAGAAATGTAGAAGCAAAAAACAGTCTTGTAAATCACAAAATCCTACGGTAATGAGACCAAATTTAGATGCAGAGAACACTTATTCGAAAGAAGGTGATACAATTAGAATTTGTAATAAATTGGAACAAGTTGAAATAGCTGACCCAATCAGCTTAAATAATCATGTACTAAATGGGTTGCTTAGCAAAGGAAAACGAAGCTATGAAAATGGAACTGAAGTCACTCAAAATGGTCATCATGTAGCTACAGTACGAAATGATTCTAATGATGAAAGTATTCCAGCAAGGAAAAATGAAATCGGCAAACCTAAAGCCAAATGTCTTTATTTGAACAGTTGTGACGATCAACGATGCCATACGGTTTCAGAAAACTTAAATAATGCAGTAGTCCAGCGTGTGTCCACTTTAATACCACCAAAAGTTGAAAACGGAATTGATCATGACATTACACGAATTAATGAATTGAATGTTAATGTAGAGCGAAATAATTGCATACATCCTGATAGTATATCAAGTAACATTAAATTTGCTGAACGGTCCAAAGAAACTAATGGAACAACAAAGCTACCAAATGCCACAGATAACTTAACTACTGCCAAGCTATGTGCTAGAAGCAATGATGAAAAAAAAGAATCCACAATGTCTACATTAGACGTAACCAACGTTTATATAGAGTATAAGCAATATAACTCAGAACTACAAATGCATGTGAGTGATTCCTAAACAGCCAATAAATTATAATTCTATATTTTTAAATAACTTTATTACCCGACTACAGAATATTTCAGTTCAAGTACTGTTTTTGAAATGTTTTTTCTTTGTAATTTTTTAATATTGTCTCTTTTATATATTTCATAGGACATCATGCGCCTGATACAAGCAGAACTATCGGAGCCTTATTCAATTTATACTTATCGCTATTTTATATATAACTGGCCAAAACTGTGCTTTTTGGCAGCACATGGTAATGAGTATGTTGGTGCCATAGTGTGCAAGCTAGATATGCACGCGAGTTCTCGACGTGGGTACATAGCAATGCTAGCTGTACGCAAAGAATATAGGAAATTGAAAATAGGAACAACTCTTGTACAAAAAGCTATTGAGGTTAGTATTACTCTCATTTCATTTATAAAACAAAGTGCATTCCTTTAAATACATAGGCAATGCTTCTGGATAATGCTGATGAAGTAGTGCTAGAAACAGAAATGCGTAATATACCCGCTTTACGTTTATATGAAAACTTGGGTTTCGTGCGTGATAAGCGTTTATTTCGTTATTACCTAAACGGCGTCGATGCGCTACGCTTAAAATTATGGTTTAGGTGAGATCTTCGTAAACTAATTACATATAACAATGTCAATGCGTTCAGAATAATAATTTTTTATATTTACGATAGTTGCTATGAGAGAAGAGAAGAAGATTAATCAAAAAGAAGCAAAAAAATGTTTTAAAGTAACTTACCGGCAATATGGCGGCAACACTAAATTACTTAATCAAATTAATATAAAAAATGTAAATCAGGTTTATTTTATATAGTACTATTTAGTTTACGGATACGTTTGCATGATACGCATTAAATTATAAATTGTGAATTGGAATATTTAAAAGTGATAAAAACTTTTAAATATGAAACGAAGAACAACCACCTAAATTCAATATTCTGTACATTGAATTTACATTTACATTGCACTTTAAAATTTGGCAAACCTATTCAAAGATTAAAATAGATTTAAAGTTGTGTTTTCTAATATCACCTTTTAAGAATAAATTAAATTATAATTTGACCGAAATGTTTATTTAAAACCAAAATAAACTAAAATTAAACAATTCTATTTTTTAATCATATATAGTTTATTTACACTAGTTTACAGCCAAAAATTTCCAAAGACGTAGAAGTCGAAAATCAGAATAATTTTTTTTCGAGTTACCGTTTTCAAATTATCTGCGAAAAACTTATTTTGACTTTTTCAAAATATCACCTTATATATGCCCCTTAATTTTTTTTTTGGAAGTTACCTCGTACAGTATTGTATATCAAATGAAATGTGAAACTTGTACGAATATTTTAAGCTACATAATGTCAATGTTTAGCTACTACGAGGGTCGCCTAATAATGAAAGAATACTAACTGCGTTGAAAATTGCTTTTTTGTTTCGCGAAGCATTCTCCTTTATGATTAATACGTTTTTGCATGCTTTTGAAACACTTTTCCCAATCTTCTTCAGACACCTTCAAAACATGTTTTCTAAATGCAACAACGGCTTCCGTTGCTTTCCGCCGATAAAAATCATTATCCACGCAATGTATTCTTGGTGTTCGGGAACAAAAAGTCATTAAGGGTCAAATCAGGACTACGAAGTATCACCCATCAATTCGATTTTTTAAATGATCAAATAGTCGCGTGTTTGGCGAGATGTGTAAGCATTCGCATTGTCTTGTTGGAGAATAATCCGACGAAGCAAAATGTGCTAATACAGAAATGAGCCAATCAAAGTTCGATATCCTCTGAACCAACATGAAATTTTTCTAAATATTTGTTTTTCATATTTTCTTTCTTTTGAATCTAATTTGAGCCCAATCGGCCTACTGGAACTACCCGAAATTTTGGGTGAAAAATGAATCATTTTTTGGTATTCCTAGTTTCCTCAAAAACTATGATAGGTAGAATTTTGCGGCCCAAAAAACCTACATTATAATATACCCCAGTAAAATAATTATATGTGCAGTACTTAAAATCTAATTTAAACTCCAACAAATTTTGTTAGGGTGAATTTAGTTTATTATTTGTTTTTATGTTTAGTAGTCTAATTAAAATAATAAAAAAATTTTATTCAAATTAATTTTTTTTAAGTGAAAAATTAACTTTATTTTAAATCTTCATAGAAAATATTTATATGTGCAATTCACATTTTTTGCTAAAAACAATTAATTATTTTATGTGATTCAATTTTTTTTGTTTTTCAATAAGATAATGTGTTTCCATTATTTATTTTTATTAACTGTATCCTATGTGGCATTGAATCTACCAATTTTTTTAATAGTAGGAGGTCAATTTTGGCCCATTCGTCCAGTATGTCCTTTTTCAGCTCTTTAAGAGTATCGTATTGCTTCGAATAAGCATAAATATTGGCACTAAGAATACCCCAAAGATTCTCTATTGGATTTATGTCAGAACTCATAGCCGGTCAATCTAGCAATGGGATGCTTCTCTCTTCAAATAATTTCTTTGTAGCACAAGAAACATGTATTGGAGCATTATCCTGTTGGAAAGTCCAATTATCTCCATGAATATTTTCAGCAAAATTTATCAGTTCGCTATCCAACAGATTTATGTATATTTCCGAATTCATTTTTGATGGTACGAAGCATATATTAGACTTTCCCTTCGAGCTAAAGGCAGCCCACACCATTAGTGAACCACTACCATGGTTGCGTTTGTTGCAATTCTGACGTGGATGACAAATATCTCTCCAATATATATGTTGACCATCTGGACCACCTAGATTAAACTTTTATTCATCACTGAAAACAACTGTTTCGAATTCCTCGTCCCAAAACTCATATTTGTCATGAAAAGCTAAACGATCATTTTTATGTCGTTTGTGTAAGGCGCGGTTTGGGAACTTTCGACTCATATTTTAGCTTTAAGTCTTTTTTCATAATTTGTTGCACGCGTTGGCTAGTGATAGACAAATCTAATTCATATCTTATTTGTCTGCAACTTATCTTCTCATTGGTAGCAAGAAGCTGAATATGCCGTTTTGTTCGGTTGTTAATAGTTGATAAGCGGCCACCTCGCTTATAACACCATATTTTTCGAGATTTTTTAAAAAGTTTATTATAGTATTCAGGTGTCTATAACCAGCAGCAGATATTTCGCCACTTTTCATCCCAGAAAAACTCATTCCAATAATCTTTCCACACTCTTCACTTGAAAATTCCGTCATATGCGGCATTTTTTATCTAAATTAATTAAAATAATAAATATTTATTAATAAATAATAAGTATTTTACTTACCAATTATTCTTTACTCTTCAATACTTTAAAAAAAAACTTTATAATACACTTCACAACTTTATTTCCATTTACTGTTGACACTTCGAGAAGCAAAACAATTTTGCACATATAATTATTTTCTATGAAATTTGCTACCTATTGTTATTAATTATGATAACGGTACCACAAATAGTATACAAAAAAAACTCCATATATGGTCAGAGAAGTTAAACTCAACTACAGAATCAACTGTATATAAAAAAAATTAGTACCATTATTCTAAGAAGAGAATAATGAAAAACAAATTTTGCACATATAATTATTTTACAGGGGTATATGTCCCAACTTTTTTTTAAATCGGCGCATAACTTTCAATTAAATTCGTTTTATTAAATTAACTTTAAAATTTTCTCGACTTTATTATACGGGTCCTTTACTCCAACGGTATGCGGTAATGGTATACTGGGAAGTTCATTGCCGTTGTAAACAACAGCAGCTTTTAAACCTAATTTTAAACTATCTATAAAAAGACGCTATTCACTAGGCTCATAGCTTATTTGCAATTTCTTAAATAGACCTTTACTATCACTAAAATAAACAGTTTGATGGAATTTTATGAAAAAAAAAAATTAATATGCGTTGCTTCTATTGCGATCAGTTGCTTTTGTGGATTTTCTTAATCAGTTCCATTGTTGAAGACGTGAGCCAGTCCATTTCGTTAAAGACACTGTTTCACTTAAGGTCATTTTCCGAAAAAACTTGTATCTTATTTCTTTTAAAATTGGCCAAATTTCGATAAAGTGCGTTTTAGTTTAGTGAGTCTGGTATCTGGTTGGTTTATAACAGCGTTAATATATTGTAAGTGTGATTTTAAAGTGCCGATATGTAGTGTTGATAAGCCAGTTTTCAGATAGATGCGTGGTCTGAGGTGTTGCCCGGTAGACGAAAAATATTTTTGATAAAATAAGTAAAACATTTCTCCATGTGTTGCTTATTGCTAGTTCTGAATCTTTTAGCCTTTTATTTATGTTTCGATTGTTGCATTATATGATATCCAAACTTCTAAATACTTATATGACGTCACTACTTCCAATTCTTCTCCGTTAACATACCAGTTTTCATCGTTTTTTAAAAATAATTGTTTTAGTATTGATATATTGACTTCTAAATTCCAGGTATTACAGTACTCGCTCAGTCTATTTATCATCATAGCTCTTGGTGATTTTACAAACAGCACCACATCATCGGCGTACATCAGAATCTTTATTTGCATACCATCAATACCACCGTTTAAAAAGTTAACCAGATCATCTAAAAATGATGTAAATAAAAGTGGACGTAAGATACAGCATTGTTTAACACCAGACTGCGTAACAAACTAATCAGAAATATTTTCATCCCACACTGCTGCTTTACTACCATAATACAAGCTCCAAATTATTCGCATCATTTTTCTTGACAATCCTAAGTTCCCAAGCTTATAAAAGAGCGGATTTCGTAGTATTGAATCGAACGCCGCCATTAAATCCACGAAGAATACATAGAGTTTTTTGTTTTTGTCTATATACATTTTTGCAATATTGGAAAGAAATATGTTATCCACAGTAGAATACATTTTTCTGAAATCTGCTTGAAATTCGCGTTACAGTGTTCGGTATTGGACCAAGTCTTGTAGGCGCTCGTGCAAAATACATGCAAATACTTTCACCATGGTATTGTTAAAAGATATACTGCCATAGTTTTCTGGATTTTTTGTTTCTTTTTTTTTGTTCAATGGGAAGATAATCGACTTGCAGAAAGAATCAGGTACATTGCCGCTGTTGTAGATATAGTTAAATGATGCTGTCATATTCTCAATAAATATATCCGAAGCATATTTAAGGAATTCCATGGGTACTCAATCCTCTCCAGGAGCTTTATTCTTCTGACTCTTGTGCAATATTTTTTTGACTTCTGTTACTGTAATCATTCTGTCAAGTTCACTCATTTCAAGTATAGGTATCTCATAACTTAAGCTATCATTAAGAATGCTGCTGTTTACGTTTGCCAGATCTTTTAATCCTGTTTTTTTAACTTTTCTTTGCAGTCGAAAAGATGTATTTCTTAACAATTTATATTCAGAATCAATCCGTTGTTTTTGCTTTATGCCAGTTTTTTACTTTTGGTGCAGAGGCTTTGCTGCATTATTTATGCAATCCATCAAAAACTCAATTCCGTTCGTTGAGCATATTGTCGCTCTATTTACTCCAATAATTTGTTAAGTGTTAAATTATAAGTTTTCTCGATACATTTGTTCCTGTATAGTATAGGTAGCAACTGTAGACCTGAAATTTCCTCAGATGTAGTTTTTCCGACGTGGACACATACTGTTATCGGCTGATGGTCTGAGTAAATAAAGTCCTGAACTTTGAAGTGTTTGATTTTATTCAAGCAGATCCCTGCTCCTGAACCATAGTCAATTCTGGTGGCGATAGTTCCTCTGTGGGGAATTATCGCAAGACCTGCCATATTGCAGATCTCTAGTAGTCTGCGGCCATTTTTATTTACTTTATCATCCATAGCTCTGCGTTGTGCGCTTAGTCCATTGGTTTGTAATATTGGGTTAAATTCCAAGCTCCCTAATTCGAACAATACATCATTTAAGTTTTTCAAATGCATATCCCAGTTGTTACAATTAATATACGTTGGAATAATGCACGCCAGTGTCTCTTCAAACATTAGCTTAATTGCTATCATATTCAATATTTGTGTAGATAGTATATTCATTTTAGCTACAAAGTTCTTTTTTATTCCATATAACATATCGCCACTAACTTTACCTTTGATTGTGAACCGAGTTGCTGGAATCCACCATAATATGTAATTTTCAAACACTTTATTAATCTTCTCTGAGGATTTTCCATGAACGTTTCAAACAAAAAAAAGATAACTGAATTTACACAATTTATAAAATCGCAGTAATTAACTTTCTTTACTAGACCTGCTATATTAAATGCTAAAATATTTAAAATTTTTGACGAATTTGAATCTAAACTTACGCTACAGTTGACTACATTATCTTTACTTAGTTTTTTTTTATTTACATTAATTGTTTGCACAATATCGTTATATGATACATTTATTGCCTCCATGTTATTGCCATAAAGTACCCGCAGTACATCCTTTTCATTACTGTTACCACACTTCAGCACCTTTTCCTTATTCCAGTACAGTCATTTGTTATCAATTTTCATTCGAAAATGGTTTGCTGCTTTGAAGCAGCATAAGGTGCACTGGGCAACTTGCATGTCGAGCTTGCAAAAAGTGCGCGAAAATCAACTTAGAGAAAAATTGAATTGAGAGTGCGGTTATGAGGTTGTTCGTTGCTGGTGGAGCGGTATTTGCTTATTTTAACAAGTGCACTTATAAAATTTTAATTTGATCATTTTCTACATAACTGCAACAAAAGATTCAAACTAATGAAGTGTTAAGAATAACTAAATTAAAAAACTAAAAATCAATTACAACAAATTTATTAATGCACAAATTCAGAAGAAAAGATGTTTAATTTAAAAATGATATTTGATGAATTCCTATATAACTAAAACAAATGATTCAAAATAATTAAGCGTTAGAAATAACTAAATTAAAAATTGAAAACCAATTACAAGCAAAGTATTGAAGCCCAAATTCAAAGAAAAGTTATTTAATTTAAAAAATGATGTTTGATAATTTTCTACATAACTCAAACAAAAAATTTATATAAATCGTTTCATTGTTTTGCAAACAATATTAAAATTACTTAACTTATAAAAGTAAATTAACTAAAAGAAAAGTCGTGTTCTTATTAAAATAATAACCAACCAGATCGCTTTGTCGACTATACAATTGTGGCTCAAATTAATTAACAGCACAAAGCAATAACAAAAAATTTTCTCTTAATATTGGGAGTTCTATCACATTGAAAATCGAAAAAAAGCATAAAAAAATATTTTTCATCTGTACATTTTTAGCTACAGCAGCTTAACCAATCAAGTTATATGGACGTTATGTAGCTTAAAATATTTGTACAAATTCACCTTTAATTTGATATACAATACTTTATAGGTAACTTCCAAAAAAAAGTTATTGGAGTATATCCAAAGTGATGTCAAATAATAATTTTTTGTCAAATAACGATTTTCGCAAATAACTCATAGTATGCCTGTGTAATTTCTTTATTAATATCAATTATCATTATTTCCAATTAATTTATTTTAAGCACTTATACAAAACTAGTTCATCCAAACGTCATTTGTCATGATTCTTTACAGGGTTGCCAACAACGCGAAGGCGGTACATAGGAAATAAAATCGTTGTGATTTTCGAGTTCTACGGAAAATTCCCCTATAGAAAATATAAGTCTGGTCTTTGAAAAACAGAGCTTTTAATTATTTGTAAACTAGTGTTATTTTTGTATCATATGGACGTTGATATATAGTAAAAATATTCATTAAATGCACAAACTCAAGAATAAATACTGTATTCGTAAGAGATTCTGACAAATTATTTACCTTTTTAATATGTTTCAAGAGAAGAATTAAATCAAAAACTAAAAATACTGATTTACTATTAAATGCCAAATAAATTAAAATTAATAAATTTGTTATTTTTACGAATCGCTAAAATTTTCGAAGCATCAATCATAAATTTTACATAAATCTGTAATATGATTTGTTATTACAAGTGAATAAATTTCCTGAAAATATATTTCTATATATGTAGAACTTAAGAACTTGCACTAAACGGTTTTTCATCAAAGCTACAAATTTAGTGGTCTCCTGAGTTGTTATTTTGCCCCATTCCTTTAGATTTACGTCTTTCAGATACTGTTTTGTCGAAAGTGAATGTTTACGAATTTTTCTTTCCAAAAGTGCCCATATATGTTCAATTGGTTTTAAATTCGGTGTCTGTGGAGACGTATTTAGTATTTTAGTGGCGTTATATAGCAACCAAAGACGCACAACTTCTGCAGCCTGTTTAGGATCATTGTCCTGTTGAAAATAAAATCCATCTGTTAGTCCCAATTTGTCAGCATTTGATCACATATTAGGTTTGAAAATGTTAAATGGATATGTCTATCCATTTGTTCGAGCACTTATCGATAAAATGTAGATCAAAATTAGCAAGTCATAACATTGACTGCAAGACTTTATTTGAATTGACAGTTGGAAGCATGGACTGATGTTGGTTTTGGTTTTTTGTTTCTATTTTCTTTTCTTTTTGTGATCGCCGTATTGGTAGACAGTTTCGTTTTTGGTAATCAAATTAAATAAAGTAGATGCTCACATAAAAGTAAATCGACTTTTAATCAACAAACGTGTCTAAGGAGTTATTAGATCAATAACAAACTAAACATACATTTTTTGGGGCTCTAAGTTGATGTGCTGTCGTGTCATATTTTTTGTGCAGTACAAGTTGAAATGAGCACTAGTGAGTAAAGACCAGTTTTACTAGGATAAAGAATTTGTTATCATGTGAAATGTCACATGCGGAATTGAAATGCAGGTTAAGTTTAATCGAAGCTTATTTCAATCAGTTGTTAGTGATACAGAAATAGAAGAACTTTATTGAACTTATATGAGTAGGTGACGATTTTAATCGAAGTCGTGGAGAGTTACCGTTACACATTCCAAGCAAAACCTCAAACAATTTACCAAAACTCAAATTGCCAACATTTACAGAAAAATACACAGAGTTCTACACTTCAATTGCCTACTGAACCTATAGTAGCACCTATTAGCAATTGTGATTCGTCGTTTAGCCCTTATTCACCGCTAAGCCCATTCTTGCAGATTCCTTTTCGATAACAGCTACGTCCAATGATGTCAATGTCGTCGGCGTAAGCAAGAAGCTGGATACATTTGTAAAATATTGTGCGATTACGATGAACATCCGCCCTGTACATGATCACTTGCATGACGAAACTGAAAAGATCACATGACAAGGGATCACCTTAACTGAAGCTTCGTAGAGTCTCAAAAGATTCGGAGAGATTCTATTCCATAATCAACAAAAAGGTGGTGAGTGTCGATGTTATATTCGTGGGGTTTTTTCCAAGATTTGTCGCAGTGTCAATATCTGGCTAATAGTGAAGCGACCAGGTTGAAACTCGAACTGATAATGTCCAATCAACAAATTGGCGTGTGGCTTCAACCTTTCATATAGTACAATTGAAACGATCTTGTACGCAATAGGCTTTAGGTAGATTCTGCGATAATTGGCACAAATTGTCAAGTTACCTTTTTTGAAAACAGGACAAAGAGTAATGAGATTTCAATCCATCGTCATAGTTTCATACAATCATATTCCGCAGATAAGCTGATGAATGTTTCCTATCAGCAAATTATCGCGTCTGCCGCTTTGTTGTTCTTTAGTCGTTGTAAAGCAACACCTTCATTATGGCTAGGCAGTGAAATTTCAACACTTGGGGGATTGGGGACTCGGACAGCATTTTTCCAAAGCCTGAGTTGATGTTATCATATTTAGATAGTAGTTTGGAAAAATAGGCGCCTTTCTATCTTGCTCATCTGCTAATATTGCTCACACACGGTTCGCGTTGCTGTTGACTGCAATGTCCTTTTTTACACCGCATTCTTCGCAATAATAGTTTGGCGACACTCTTCGTTCTGCCATTGGTTTCGTCGCAGGGAACGTTGGAAACCAAAGACCTCTTCCGCAGTTGTGTGTAGAGAGTGAGAATATGTCCCCATTGTTTCCATTGGTTGTTTAATTGGCTAGATAGTTGAGCGGTGAGATCTTCGGCTGTCTCCGGTGATCGCAGCTTACCGACGTCAAGTTTTTTCTGCGCACGGGAGCGTACGTTGTTGGCGGTACTAAGCCGCATGTGTACTGTGGCTGCGACAAGGTAGTAGTCTAAATCGATATTTGGACCACGAAATGAACGCAAGTTTAGCAAACTTGAAACATGCCTTGCTTCAATCACCAAGTGATCAATCTGGTTTCGTGTTGATTGATTGGACCTTATGAATATCGCAGTATGGGAATCTAGTGCTACATACTACCACGTTTCGTGGCGCAGCGAAAACAAATAGCCTCAGACTTTAGTTGGAGGATCATGAAGGCTGAATTTTCCGACATTTGGACTAAAGATTTTTTCTCTTCCAACATTTACGTTAAAGTCCCCGAGAGCAACACCATTGGCGGGACAAATTTTTATTGTTATAAATAAAAATAAAGAAAATAGAACTTGAATTGCTTAACAATTATTTTCATTTAATTTTGGATTTTTAACTTTAGTTTAAAATTGACTTCAAAAAACATGATATAAGTAATCGTAAAATAAAATAAGTATTAAAAAATATAACAGTACAGTGAAGATAAATGTCACAGTAATGAAGAAATCTAAGTTCAAAATAAAATTAAAAGTCCATAAATATAAATTACCATTGAGATCTCAACAGCGGTTGCAGCCATGTAGTCTAACATATTGAAAGAAAACTTAAATAACCTAACCTTCAGAAATAATAATCAACAAATCTCAACGTTTTAGGCACCTTGTTGTGGTGTAGGGGCTTAGATACAACTTGAGCAGTGATATCACTGATGCTACTGACTGGAATATTGATGGAGTTTAGAGGTTAAGGTAAAATGTGTTGTCTTGTAGTCTATGTCTGTGTTGTTAATATTAAGTTGGTAATTAGTAGATTTATGTTTTTGTTGTCAGTAATTTGTAATAGTTAGTATATTTACGTTTTGTGTAAACTGGCAAGATCTG
Organism: Teleopsis dalmanni; assembly: GCF_002237135.1. NCBI lineage: Eukaryota > Metazoa > Arthropoda > Insecta > Diptera > Diopsidae > Teleopsis > Teleopsis dalmanni. The sequence continues at coordinate 133,295,665 of NC_051846.1, read as the reverse complement.
AATGGCTTAACAATATCCAAGCGTCTCAGGGAGTAGGCGACAATGAAGATCGTCCACTAAGTTTCAGCTTATCAGCCAGACTCATCAGGGTAAGTGCGACAATTTCTCAGGCTGATGGGAAGTCTTGATACGGCCGTGTCTCTGCCAAGGATGGGCCGCTGATTGTCTGGCTGTGGAGAGAACTTCCCGGGTATGTAATAGTAGTAATTGTTTTGTCTTATTATGTATGTGAATATATAAACACTTATTATGTACAGTACCCGACGAAGCCCCCAAATTAGAGGTAGACTGTTATGCCAACGATGCTTGACTTGAGGGGTGCATTCAGTCGATTACTAATGAACTCAAAATACCAAGCGCCCTCCTGTTTTAATTAATGCCTTCCCAAAGCATGGGGTTCTGATTTGGATATTTATATATATAAATATTTTAATAAATATTTTTAAATGGAAAATCTAAATAATAATATTAATATAATTACAGAGCCAGAGGAAGAAGCTCTACTGCATTGACTAACGAAAGTTGAAGAACATATTGAACAAAAACTTAAAGCCTTACTCAAAACTCAAGATCCGAACCCATATGTTTAGAGATCAAACTGTTTGAACACCTCGCCGGTGTTTGACACCCAGGATCCTATGGAGACAGGTGACTGCGAAGGCTCAGGTGAGAGCAACAAAGAGACCAGGAAGAAGGCGGAATACTTCACCGGGGTTCAGACAAGGCGTATCAAGACCATGATTGAAATCGGCTTGGATTTGGAGCGAGGGAGAAGGAGCGATATTCCCTCTACAAAGCTTCCCTGGCGGCAGTAGAAAAAAGTAACTCATATAAATTGTTAGAATTATATGTTTATTAAAATATTTTGAAATTTCATTGCATTAAAAACTTTATATTATTTTTCCCGGTCAATTAAACAGAGCGATAATTCCGACATGTATCCACAGTGTTTTTCGACCGACTCCTGCTTTATTTTTTTTTCACACTCTGCACAAGCTTCAATAATTTAATTTTCGCTGGACACGTTTCGCAGTGTAAGCGCATTGCGTGATCACGTTGTGGGATCGTTGGCTCCCGCTGTAGTTCGCTGTTACAGTTTTATAACACGATACTTAATTTCAGGGCCAATTTTAAATATTATTTATGTTTGGGCAAACCGGTTTGTTATGATCTATATCTAGTTTGATACAGATTTTAGCTAATCCGGCACTTTAACCAGCTTAGTAATTCACTTATGCAGTCTGGCACATGAACCAGTTACGTAATTTATAAATAGCGATATATATATGTAAATATATATATAGGTATTTAGTTATTTATTTTATTATTTATTGATTTTCAAATTCGGCACATAAACCGACTTTGATCAAGGTTCCTTTAGGCACTTAAAACAAAAGAAAACTCTTGGTTGAATTCAGGTTTTGAAATTGAATTAAATGTTTATTGAAAAATGTTGTGCTTTTATACAAAATTCTTAATACTAAGCTTATGGTAAAGGAGGAATTGCACCTAGTTCTCACGATTTGTTATCCGATGGACTTTGAACATTTAAGACCAAGGGCACTCGTGAGAAATATGTGCATTACCTATGCTTATACTATTTAATGCAGCCAGCAAGCTGGTATATGTATTTTGCCATATATCAACCTGCTTCACAAATTTGGTGACTTAAATGTGTTATCACTTACGTCATGCGCCAACTCATATTGCACCTGTGGGAACAACAGAATTGTCGCAGCTGCTTGCCTATTGCTGCAACTCACAACGAACACACGATAAAAGAAAATGAACATAATGCTTATCAACCTTGCACAGTGGCGTGTGAAGATGATCATGTTACGTCTGGCACGCTGATAGCGTGCGAATATTTAGTTGTGAGAGCCAGCAACATTGCTAAAAATATTTGATAACACAAATAAAACCAACAACAAAAACAACATAAGAAGCTAATTTAAAGTACTTATGTATACATATAATTAATACAGTAATAATAATACAATTATAATAATTGATACAATTGATTTTTATAATAAATTTAATATAAAACTTAACATGGTTGTTGCACACCCTACGCATCACAACCGAATAATTGCATTGAAATACTAAGACCAAGGACTGATAAAAGTTCAATAATTCCTCTAATGTGCTCCTATCGTCAGACAATTGAACACGTGGAAGAATGGTCCTTCAGATATCATAGTGGCAAGGACCCATTAAATTTCAACACGTAGAGGAACTAGCAGACGTGTACGGCAGCGATGTGAATCTATTTCCTCGAACAATGCCTCTACTCCTCGAAGGCGAAGCACTGGAATGGTTTCGCAACAACAATTGTCGTTGGCCACTTTGGACACGTTTCAAATACAATTTGTTGTGTTCGCGTGTTGTTAAAATTCGCGCCCTCAGAAGCCGCTCATGGCACGGTGGCTAACCCGGTATGCTCGTCGGTGTTGGGGTGGGGTTCTTGGCAACTGATTCTTCGCGCCATGTTTTATTCTATGTGTTTACCGTCGAAATGTTGTTTTGCGTATACCCGTTTACTATCGGTGTTATTAGCAGCAAGTAATCGTCGGAGATGAAGTTCTTGAGTGACGGGAATAGTATCGTCTTCATCTTGGAGAATTTGGATCAGCTTGTTACCTAATATGTCGCGTGGCTTGAATCCAAAAAGCAATTCGTTTGGAGATTTTCCCGTCGTTTGGCTAATCAGTGAGTTCAATGTACATTGAATGCTTCGTAGTTGCTCGTCCCAGGTTTGGTCATCTTGCGTTGATGGTTGCAGCATGGATAAGATGGTGAGTTTAATCCGTTCGATTTGTCCGTTAGCTCGTGGCGTACGGACTGCGTTGCGTATGTGTTTGATTTGATGATCGTTACAGTATCTTTCAAATTCTTTGGACGTAAAGGCGGTACGGCGATCATTTATTATATATTCCGGGGTTCCAACGTAACTGGTAACTTCATTCAAAACGGCGATAACTCGTTTGGTGTTTGTACCTTTCACTTGTTTGGCAATGACAAACTTTGTGAAACTGTCCACAATAACCAGGATATTCCCAGTTGGTCAACATATATTGTTTTGAACGGAATAGGCTCCATTTTGTTGCAATGCAACTCACCTTCCTTTTTACCTCCTCGACGCTTAGTGAAGGCAAAATCAATGCATGCTTTCACAACAGATTTGACAAAGTTTCGCAATCGAACGAACCACATAAATCGTAGTAAGTTTTCAATCGTTCGGTCAACGCCTAGGTGGTCCGTTTTAATATGCGTATCATGAGTCACCTTCCATCGCAAAGCCTTCGGTACTGCGAAGAGTTGTTGATTTTTATACCGTTTGTACAGTCGTCCGTTAATTATTTTATAGTCGTTAATAATATCTGGGTCTTTCTTCTCAATTTTTATTACGATTTGTTGAAGTTTGCTGTTTTGTTGTTGCATACATTAGTGCCAAAAAGTTTCAGTTATTTCCGTCTTCCAAACTAGCAATGTCGCTTCGTCAAGGTTACAATCGTCTTTGTTAGGCATACAACTTAGGGCACCGACAGGCGCCATTCGTTGTTCGTTTCGATGCTCGATGTTGAGGTCGTAATCTTGGATACGAAGCCACCATTTAGCTATACGAGGTATACATTCTCGCTTTTGCATGTTCAATTTTACAGCATTGCAATCGGTAATGACCGTAAACGATTTTCCATAGATGTATTATTTAAAGCGATCGACGGATTCGACAATTGCTAGCGTTTCTAATTCGTAACTGTGATATTTCCTTTCCAGCGGTGTGGTAGATCGACTAAAGTGCGCCACCGGCTTCCAATTTCTGCGAGTCCGATGCACTTGATGCTCAGCTTTCATTCGGTAACCCGTTAATACTGGTCCGGTTGATAGTGCTTCATTTAGGTTCACAAAAGCGTTCGTTTGTTGGTCTGTCCATTTAAAGACAGCGTTTTTCTTAAGTAATTGTCGTAACGGTTCTGATATAATTGTGTAGCCTGGTATAAACTTTCGGAAGTATCCCGTTAACCCTAAATAGCGCCGTAAATCTGTGTGTGTTGAAGGCATGTTGAAGTTTCGGATGGCTTCGGTCTTGTTTTCACCCGGCGTAGTCCTGAAGTTCGTTGCCGCTGACAAGCATATCGTCCATGTAGTGAATTATATCGCTTGATTCCAAGCGCGTTTTAATTTTCGCCATCAATTATAGAAACAGGACTGGTGCGTTCTTCAACCCGAACGGCATCCGTTTAAACTCAAACTTTAAGACCATCAGGAACCACAACAGCAGTATATTTGCGACTGTTACGTTCTATAGGAATTTGATAATAACCACAGTTTAGGTCTAACGATATGTAAATTCGATACTTCGTTGCTTTTTATAAACTTTCTTCGATATTGGGCATTGGGTAGCATTCTTTTCGTGTGAATTGATTTATCCGACGGTAGTCCACACAAAGTCGATGTTCGCAGTTCTTTTTCTTCACAAGCAATATTGGACTCGCATAACTTGATTCAGATGGAGATAAAAAATCATTGTCGAGCAACTCTTAAATTTTCTTCGCAACGATTTCTTTTTTCGAATTGAGTTAACGATTTCTGGTCATTAACTCAATTTTCATTTCGATTCTCTCCATACCTGTTGCGACACATTCTCGGAATTCATTCATCACTGTTAACAGCTTTCCTTTTGAGTCTGAGTTTACAGTATCCACACACACGTCATCTTCCGTTATTGGGCTAAGTTTATTAATTTTACACATCGTTTTTACTTTGTTTTCGAATTTGAACTGTCCGTTGTCATAGACGGCGCATATATTTTCGCAATTAAATATTTCTTCACCGAGCAATAGATCATAGTTTAATACAATATCTTTAAAAACGTACAGCGTCAACGGTTTTTCAACATCATCGATTATCAGATCCGTCTCGATTAGTAAATTGGATCGTTCTTAACCACCACCGATTCCACCGATTTTCTACGCGTTCCACTTATGTCGTTGGCAAATGTTTTTCGAATCATATTACATTCGCTTCCAGTATCAATAAACGCAATAGCCTGCTTACCGCCAATCTTTGTTTGCTCAAGAAATTTATTGTCGTTTATTTTTATTTTACGCACGAAAGCTGATGGTTTTCCGCAATTTTGCTGTTCATTCCTGGGATGCACCTTATTCCAATCTACACAACAAGGACGTTTTGGGGGTCTTGCACAATTTACTTACCACAATTGTAGCACATAACCGTCTTTGCCTTACTGATCGATTGTAGATTTTGTTCGCTTTCACCCGCATTGCGGAAATGATTATCATTTATCTTAATACAATTTTGTAAAAAGTTCTCGCACGCTTCACGCATTTCTTTAACGGTTACGAATTTTTGCGGAACAATCGCCATTTGTAGTTCTCGATGTTTTAATCCCTTTCGAGCGTATTTCGTGATAGCCAACTCACTAAGATTATGGCGTCGTCCTAGCGTAAAGATACGAAAAATAAACTCAGGTATTGTTTCGTTTCGCCTTCGAGCAACGCGCGACGTATTGTAATGTATATCCGCTTCATCATACTGGTAACCAAACTCGGTGATAAGCTCATTTGAGAATTACTTCCAGGTGGTATGCATTCTTGGTGATGCGTCCACACACATGCGCGCTACACCCTTCAAACGGCTACACACTGCAAGAAGCACACTTTTCGGGCCATGCATATACAAACATAACAGCTTCAAAACGTTCGACAAATTGTGCAGTCGTAATAGAATCTTCATTCGTTGGATCGAATTCGTGCAAAAATTTCCGCGATTTCTCGTATCATATCTGAAATACTGTCTCGAAGTCTTTCCGGTGCATTTGAAACAAAATTACGTCGGCTTATTAATGGCACTGGCGTTTGCATATATTCTTGCTGACTGTTTTGATTGTGTCTAACGTTATTCTGGTTAATGGCTACTTGTTGAACTATTTGCCGCAGTTCGCTAATTTGTTTTCGCAGTTCTACATTTTCACCTCGTAATTCTTCATTAGAATGTTGTTGTGGTGTGAACTGCAACTCATTTTTAAAATAAAATAATATTTGTTGTTTTATGGTAAAAAGCGTTTATTAATTATAGCATCCACTCGGTATGCTTGTCTAAAATTGAATGTGTACTTATGCTCCGCTTCATAAGCTTAGAGCTAAACTTAACATACAATAATAGCTTACGTTAGCACTTATTATGTATCTAAGGGAATGGTAAAGCATGCATACATAATATCTTATCGCACATAGCGTGGTTTTAAATAACATGAAAGCATTGCTGCTTCATGTGTGCTTAAGCAACAGGAATGTGCTGGCCAGGCATAATTCATGTAGCTGTGCATTACAAAGTAAATTATATAGTCTCTTTAGACTATTTAGCAACAAAGTATATTTATTGAAGTTGCTTTATATATGTAAATGTATGCATACTACACCTCCCTTTTTAAAAGGAATGGATTTATTTATAAATTCATTCCAAACACATATAAATGAAATATTATTATTGATTCAATATAAGAAAATTTATTTAATGTCTTTTATTTTTTTTTTATAATCTTATGTTAATATTATGTTGTAATTAATAATGAATTAATGAAATAAAAGAGAAAATTGTAAAAATTATACTTTATATTATTTTATATTTCTATATAAGTCTTAACCTATCCTTATGTATTAATATTAAACTATTATCTTTCTTACTTTTTAGTGTGCAATTATTTCTATCATCAATACTAGTTACTATATAAGGTCCAATATATCTATTATCTAACTTATGTCCTGATTCATTTGAAATTAATACTAAATTTCCTATCTCTACCTTAATTCTATTTTCTTTTCTATCATAGTTTACTTTCTGGGTCTGTTTTTATTTTTGTATTTGGGCATTTGCTTGTTTTTGGGCTACCTGAAGTCTGTATTTCAACTCCTTATCATATGATTTATAATTATAAATAGGGTCTATTTGTTCCTGATTTAAAAACTCATACACAGAAGGTGTTTTGCCAAAAATTAACTCAAAGGGGCAGTAACCATGTACTACAGATGGTGTTGTATTATAACAATAAGTATAATATTTTAACCATCTGTCCCAGTCAGTTTTGTCAGATTTTACATAGTTTCTAACGTATTCGTTAAATGTTCTATGATTCCTTTCTATTGTTCCTAAAGTTTGGTGATGATAAGGTGTTGATGTTTTATTTTGTATTTGTAACAATTTACAGATTTCTGTTAATATTTGATTTTTATATTCCGTTCCCATGTCAGTGATTATAGTTTTCATGGGTCCATATAAAAGTATGAAATTTTCAAATATTGCTTTTGCAACTATTTGAGCATGTTTGCTATTTACTGGTATGGCAACAACGTATTTTGTGAGATCACATACCATAGTGATTGCATATTGATTTTGTTCATCCGTTTTAGGTAGAGGTCCGATCGTGTCTATAATGACCGTATCAAATGCTTTCACTGGTGTTGGTGTAATTACCATAGGTGCTTTAGTTTTGCGCCCTGATTTATTTATTTTGCATTTAATGCATGACTTGACATACTTTTTTATGTCTCTTGTCATATTTTTCCAATAAAAATATTTTGAAATTTTTGATAATGTTCTAGAGATTCCCGGGAGTCTTCCAGAAATGGGATCGTCATGGTACTTTTTAAGGATTTCTAGAATATCCTTTTTTGTTAACAGCCTAGTTTTGCTAGGTATGAGCTCTATTTTAAAATTGTCTAACATGTTAGTTCCTTCTTTCTTGAACGTATTTATCCGGATAATCTTAAATATGTCGTCTCCTAGAGACATTTGGGCCTTTTTTATTCCATTATTACTAGCTATTTTTTCAAGCTTCAGAAAGAGTTGACCTAAATCAATTTTTCTGTTAGTAGTAATGTCGTTCATATTAATTGTGCCTTTTATTATTTTACCTAGCTTTATACTGATAGTATTACCCTTAGTATATACTATGGCACTTTTTCTTTTTATATTTTCTTCAAGAGCTTCATAAATTTTTTCATTGAATTGAATTTCTTTGTTTTCGTTTATGGTCATATTTTCAACTTTTTTTCTTGATTGTGACCTTGTTTCTACCTTGAATAGGTTTCTTTATTCTTGTATATTTTTAATATCATTAAAGTTCACTCTTGATAATGCATCTGCTGTATAATTTTCTTTACCCCTAATATACTCTACTAAAAATCATATTCCTCTAAATCTAAACGCATCCTAGTTAACTTAGATGACGGGTTTTTCATGGAGAATAGATAAGATAATGGGCGGTGATCGCTTTTGACTAAAAACTTTCGACCATATATGTACGGTCTATAATAAGTAATTGCCCAATGAATTGCGGCCAATTCCTGTTCTATTGTAGATTTATTGCTTTCTCCTTTTGTAAAAGCTCTAGAAGCATACGCTATTGGGAGTTGTTTATCACCATATTTCTGGCTAAGTACTGCACCACAGGCATATTTACTTGCATCTGTTGTTATGCAAAATTCCTTTTCAAAATCTGGATATTGTAATACTTGTGGACTTATTAATGAACTTTTTAAATATTGAAATGAATTTTCACACTCTGTACTCCAAATAAATTCAGCTTTCTTTTTGCATAATCTTGTTAATATTCTAGAATATTGAGCAAAATTAGGGACGAACCGTCTATAGTAATTGCAAAAAGCTACAAATCGTTTTATCTCATCTGCATTTTGGGGAGTTGGATAGTTTTGAATAATATGAAACTTACTATCGTCTGGAAGTATGCCTTGATTTGTGCATTTATGTCCTAAATATGTCACTTCGTGACTGAAAAATGAACATTTATCTGGATGCAATTTAAGATTATATTTACGACATATTTCGAAAACATCTGTAAGATTTTTGAACATGTGTTTTACGGAACAGCCTAAAACAACTAAATCATCCATGTACAAGAATGCTTGTGCTGGAGATAGGCCTGAGAATGCTAGAGTCATCATTCTCTGAAATGAATTTGGTGCTACTTTGAGACCATATGGGAGTCGTTTAAACCTGTATGAGCCATTATCTATAGAGAATGAGGTTATATCTCTAGAATCTTTACTGAGTTCAATTTGGTGAAAACCTGACGTTAAGTCAAGGCAGGAAAAATATTTAGCTCTGCCTAATTGGTCAAGAATATCATCTATTCTTGGCAATGGAAATTTATCTGCGACTAGCTTCTTATTTACTGATCTATAATCTACAACAAGTCTCCATCTTTTATCTTTTTGATTAGGAAGATTTTTTTTTGGTACTAATAATATAGGACTATTATATTCTGAAGTCGATGGTTCGACTATGTCATTCTCAATTAACTTATCTACTTGTCGTCTAATTTCATCTTTATGTGCGTGAGGAATTCTATAATTTTTAATGTAAGTAGGTTCATCTGTTTTTAGTTTGAGCTTTTGTCTGTAAAAATTGTTTACTGAAATTTTTTCAGTTTCTAGTGCAAATACGTCTATATATTTTTTACACAGATCGTTTAGATCACTTTTTATAAATGCTGGAAAATTTTTGTTCAGTTTTTCTAGTTTTAAATCATTATTTTTTGTTTCATCTAATGTTATTCTTTCATAATCATTTAAATTTTCGGTTTTAATTTGTATATTATGTATAACAACATTTTCTTCTGTGGTATTTATTATTTTCACAAATGCTTGTGATGTTGTTGCTATTGTGTTAGCAATAAAAATTCCTTCTTGAATTACTTGATTTGGTATTAGTACTTCTTTATAAGTTGAGTTTATTGTAATTGGTCTTATTACTTCTGATCTTGCAGGCAAAGTAATAGAATTTTTGCCAATTGTACTCCTCATTGGTATTGCAATATCTTCAGGAAAATCATCTGGTCTTAGTATTATATAGTCTCGGTGTTTTTTATAAGAAAGCACGCAATGGTATTTTTTTATGAAATCGAGACCTATTATTCCATCACATGGAATAGGAAACTTATCTTCTACTACATGGAAATCATGCGCGATAAGTATGTTATCAACTTTAAGGTCACAGTGTATCTTTCCTAATGTTGTTATATTTTCTTGCCCTATACCGTAAAGGTTTACAGTTACAGAAGAAATGTTATTTGCACTAGAGATTTGATTTATTTTTATTAGACTTATATCCGCTCCTGTATCTACTAAAAATGTGGAGTCATTTTTATTTAATGTAGTTCCTGTTGTTATATAGGAAGCTAATGATACGTTTATATTGTAGAGAAATTTATTAGGGGTTATTTTTAGTTTTCCGATTGGTTTCTTTCAGATGCCATTCTGACATTTCTGTTGTTATTTGACCCTCGGTTATTTCTATTATCATTGTCATTTCGACGATTATTGTTACCACTGAATCCTCTTCCGCGGTAACCATTATAACGTCTCTGACTTATAAATTGATTGTTGTTTCTTCCTCTATATCTGTTATAATATCCTCGTCCTCCGTAGCCACTATTGTAACCTCTGCGGCTACTATTGAAATATAAGACGGCATTTGGTTGGCTATAGGTTTCAGTACAGCAGTCAACGAATTTTAATATTACATCATTCATTGTGTTAAATTGACATGCTTGCATGATCAATTTAACTTTGTCATTATTAGCATTAGCTGTAATAGCTTTAACAGCCGTTTTAGTAGAATATTGCTCAGCTAAGGTCGATGGTAAACCATCCGCTATATATGCTGATTGGAGGCTTTTTGTAAGCTCTTCTACTTCTTTAACGTAATTGTTGGCTGTTTTTTGGGACTGTTTGACATTCATTAACTTTGCAGTTAATACGTCAACTGAGTCTCCTTTTACATTGCTTGATAATGACTCTATAACCTGCTATATATTTTGTTCTGTTCCTTTTAGTAGATTTATGGCATTACCTTTTAATTTAGTTTTAACTAAATTTATAGCTATTGCATTATTGCCCTCACAAATGGTATCTACTAATGCCAATGCTGACAGAAAACTTTGAAGGTTTTCATGTCTTCCGTCAAATTCAGGGAGGAGTTTAGAAGCTATATTTAAAAAATCTACAGGGGTTTGAGGCATTTTGTCGTCTGTCGAGTTCTCGTCACTTTCCGAACTAAATTCATGGACTAATTTTAAACCCTTCAGAGTTGTTATTTTACTCAACTTAGTTTTATAGCCTTTGATTATTTTGAAAGCTTCTATTTGTTGCTTTCTTGTTAAATTTTTACTATTTTCTCTTACAGTCTTTTTGGCTAATTTAAAGTTTGTATTTAAAATTTCAAAATGCTTTGCAAATGTTTCATTTGAAACATTTGATTTTCTATTAATTGCTCTGCAAGACTTTGCAAAATTTTGCTTATATTCATTCAATTTCAATAGGACATTAGTCCATTCCATCTATATTTATATGTGTTTATATATATTTTTTTTTTATTTTTAATTTAATAATCGAGAAAACAAATTAGAATTAAAAAAATTTATTATAGACATATTATTACATTATATTTGTAATTTATAATATTACACAATATTATCTACTGATGCAGCTCTTGTTAAATATTTTTTCTTTAATGTATTTTTGTGCATCTTGTATACTTTAAGAGTACTATTTAAAAGAGTTAGTATTGTTAATATTAATAATAAATACTTTAATTCATTTAGAATTTCTTCATTTAAATTTTCCTCGATTATTACGTCATTTACAACATTTGCATTGGGATTTTTAACCACTGGCTTTGAGCTGGTTCCTCCCATGCTTGTATAAATTTTATAGTTTACAAATTAAAAAAAAAAGACAAAATATTATAAAATTAGTTACAAAGTCACAAATTGCTGGTGTCGCAGAGACCAGATATATAAAGAAATTATAAAACTGTATATGAATACTAATATAAAATACATTACTAGATAGTACTCCATAATTATATTTATAACTATTATATGAATATAACTTAATATAAAATTTTATATAACATAATTTGTAGTTTTGTTTGTATTTTAACTTTGAATTAAAATATTTTACATATTCATTTAATAATTTATTTATGTACATCAATCCCTACCTATAGGTTTTATACCAGCGTTTAACGTTTTATCGTTTTTTACTTGTCCTTTATTTGACATTTATACATGTATTTTAACAAACTTTTTTTTGTTTTTTTTTTTTGTTTTATAAATTGTTTTTATTTTTCATAAAATTTTGGGCACCAAAATTAATTGTTTATTAATTCACTAAATTAATTAGTTTAATTTGTCACGGTCGCCATGTGGTGTGAACTGCAACTCATTTTTAAAATAAAATAATATTTGTTGTTTTATGGTAAAAAGCGTTTATTAATTATAGCATCCACTCGGTATGCTTGTCTAAAATTGAATGTGTACTTATGCTCCGCTTCATAAGCTTAGAGCTAAACTTAACATACAATAATAGCTTACGTTAGCACTTATTATGTATCTAAGGGAATGGTAAAGCATGCATACATAATATCTTATCGCACATAGCGTGGTTTTAAATAACATGAAAGCATTGCTGCTTCATGTGTGCTTAAGCAACAGGAATGTGCTGGCCAGGCATAATTCATGTAGCTGTGCATTACAAAGTAAATTATATAGTCTCTTTAGACTATTTAGCAACAAAGTATATTTATTGAAGTTGGTTTATATATGTAAATGTATGCATACTACATTGTAGTGCCTCATTATCGTTTGTAAACTGTAAAACTACGCCGCTTGTCTTCAAGTGCTTCGTTAATGGTGCAAAAAATTCCGCTTTGTTGCCGGTAGTTGACAGCTCTTGTTGTTGTAAGAAATCCTTCAACTGTTCCTTCGTAAGTGATTCAATTGTTTCCATCGTTACGTATATAACTGCGTTCGATTTTATTTTCCAGCGCCAAATACTCAAACTTACGTTTTAATTACTCTTCTTTGAGGGCATATATTCGATCACTCTTTTTTGAGGGCATTTACTCTATCACTCTTCTTTGAGGGTATTTACTCTATCACTCTTCTTTGAGGGCATTTCCTCTACCCCACTTTTGAACTTTTAATTTGGTTTTTATTTATTTACTTAACTTTTAATATAACTTGTTTAACTGAAACAAAATATTTAATAACCACGCAACACTACTGACGCCAACCAACGTTTTTTCCGTTACTACTGTTCTCTAGTTTCTTTGATATTTGTTGCCACTCATATCTTAGGTGACCACATGTTGTTTCAATTTTTAAGCTGCCCAGTTGTGCATTTCGGTTGTAGGTTAACACAATAAACAAAATTTTACGTGAGCAAACTTCTCTATTTAGAGTACGGGAAGGGTACTCTTTCTAGTTGTAATAATTACTGCAGCAGCTGTAAAATGTTCTATCTTATTTTGACTGGACTGGAAGACCGTCATACCGTCTAATTCGGGAAATTTCGGTAAAGTGTTTGGCAGTACCTGATTATGACGATTACGGTGTTCCATATCTTTTTTTCTCCTTTTATCATGTTAATATTAGACAATAATATCCAAAAAAGAAATTAAAAAAAACAAAAAAAACTAAACCACAGAAGCAAAAAAAAAACTTTCAGTAAAAGAAAGAAGTAGGTATACTTTAATTGACGCGTAGCTCTGCCTTAGGAGGACAATGTGATTTCAACACTAACACCACCCCTTTATTTAAGGATCTTAATACACCATAACTATTTCAGTGATACTTGAAATTCAGTGTCAATTTAGATAATTATCGGAGGATTACTCTTCAATTTCATGAAACCATTTTTCATATACTTTAACTGTGGTAACATTTCTTCATGTTTATTACTTTTTATCATTGGCAAAGAAATAAAAGAATGCGTTATGTTTTCTTTGTAACTATATAATTCAATAAGATAAAAAAAAACAATAATAATAAAATAAAAATATTTACAAAATAATCTCTTTTTTTTTCTTTATATATATATGGTAACCAATTGAATAAGACTTATAGAAATACTTTATTATATAACAAAATTGAAAAAAAAAATTACTATATATAACAAAATATACATTGTGACCGAAAAGTTTTCGGAAATTCTCATTTAAAATTCGCGCGCTGTATATTTTTCGATATTTAAGTTTATGTAGTTTGGCAGCACTGTCCTTAATTACTATGCCAAAAATGAGCGCGATCTGTCGGACAGTTCGTTTACGGCAGCTGTTGAAACCAGTTCACCTCAGTAGTGCGTTGCGAAAAAAACAATGGAAAAAAATATTGAACAAAGAGTTTGCATCAAATTTTGTTTTTCGAACGAAATTTCGTGTGCAGAATCGTTGCGAATGCTACAAAAGGCTTATGGGGAATCAGTTTTATCGAAAACTCAAGTTTATGAGTGGTACAAAGCCTTTCAGGACTGTCGTACGACCGTCGAAGACATGCCGCGTTCTGGACGACCTTCGACCTCTACCACCGACGAAAACATTGAAAAGGCAAAGGAAATCGTGTTCAAAAATCCTCATGTGAGTGTTAGAGAGATAGCACGAGAGCTAGGCATCGGTCGTGAGATGGCTCGTTTGATTTTGGTGGACAATTTGTGTATGCGACGTGTCAACGCCCGGCTTGTTCCGATTCACCTCAATTTGTTCAACATTATCAACGATTTTAAGGCCAAACATTCAATAAATACCATCGAACAGCCACCGTATTCACCTGATCTTGCACCGTGTGACTTTTTCCTGTTTCCCAACCTCAAATTACCACTCAGAGGAACGCGTTTTGAATCCATAGAAGACGTAAAACAGAATTCGCAGAGGGAACTCAAAGCCATACCGGAAAGCGCCTATAAAAATGTTTTGATGATTGGAAGAAACGTTGGCATTTGTGTATCGCTTCTAATGGAGCATATTTTGGAGGAGATAAAATAAATATTGATGAAGATTAAGAATTTTGCGTTTTATTTAAAATTTCCCGAAAACTTTTCGGTCACAATGTATATTTTGTTCGTTTATATGAATATATCAATATTTTTATCCTATATGATAATAAAAAAAATATTACAATATTATTTTTTTTTCTTGTATATCACATTTTTGTTATATTTAACAAAAGTCATGCTTTTACAAATCCTATGACTACATTAATATTAATCACATAAGGATATATATATATTGTAACAAATTTAGCCTGGTAATATAAAATCGTTGCAACACGGCAACACTGCGAGTTGACAAGAAACAAAGAAAAGATGTCTGCTAGCTAGTCGAGAGAAGTTGTTTTTCGTCTACAGTCGAACGGAGTGTTTTTTGTTGGTTTTTAATCGTAAATTATAGTAAATTATTCAAGTGTATCTGATATTTAAAAAGCTTATAACTTTCATATTTCAAATGAGTATTATCTTTCAATTTATAAAAGACATTTATTAAATAATTGTTAAGTGTTAAAGGTTAACTGGCGTGATTATTTTTAACAGTTGCTAAGCTATTGACAATTCTGCGATACGAACGGGAGTTAAGACAGAATTATCAAAGAAAGCAAATACGTAACAATTGGTGTCAGAAGTGGAATTGTCAATAAACTGTGTCAAAAATAAATAAAAAAAAGAAATGGTTAAATTGGCTGATTTAAAAATTCTACAATTGATAAACGAGCTGGAAGCACGGAATTTAGCTACTGATGGGTCAAAGACAAATTTACAACGTCGACTACGTGATGCAATGGAGGCAGAGGGCATAGATGCAGAGGAATTTGATTTCGAGGTTCCAGAAAGCTCCTCTAAAACGGAGTTAAAATCGACACAAGCAGATTCTTCGCTAAAACTAGATACGAATGCGATATTAACAGCCATTAAACAAATGAGTTCAGAAAACTCAACAGCAATGTCACAAATGTCGGTTCAGCTGCGAGAAAATTCATCACAAATGGAGGCACGATTTATGCAGCTGCAAGAACAATTAACAAGTGATAATGCGCAAGTACGCCAAGTGGAAAAATTTGAAGGTAAGCTTCGAGATATGAAGAGAGACGAAGAGGAGCTTAAATCCGAAGTGCTGCAACTAAGTAGCCGTGTTCGTGATTTACAAGTACATAGCACAGCAGCACCAATATGCGCTCCATAGCACAAGGCTCCAATGTTTGAGGGAAGTGTCCTATTGCAAATATTTAAGCTTCAATTCGAAAAGACAGCGGTGGTTAATAATTGGAATACTAAAGATAAAGTAGCTGCATTATTTATTTCGCTGAAAGGTTCCGCAGCAGAAATATTACAAACCATACCCCAGTTTGAAAGAGACAATTATGATACCTTGATGTCCGCATTGGAAAGGCGATTTGGAAGCGAACACAGGCAACAGGTATGCCAAATCGAACTACAAAATCGATGCCAAAACTCAGGTGAGACTCTCCAGAATTTCGCAGCTGATGTTGAGCGATTAGCACATTTAGCAAATACTGATGTATCGGTAGACTACATCGAACGCGTAAAAATACAAAGCTTCATTAATGGTATACGAGAGGTAGATACTAAAAATATCCTGTCCGTAAGATAGCGTTAAATAAATACCTGAGATGAATAATGACACATTGTGGTAATTGTTTCACCATTGCAACTGAGATTTTATCAGGTCCTGCTGCCTTTTTCGCATTGAGATCTTTTATAATTTTAGTGATATTTTCTAGTTTAAAAATAAGGGACTGCTCGAGGGATATAGGTTTGTAATTGGTAAAGAAGTATTTTGTGAAGCAACATTTGGAGTAAATATATTTTTCAAGCTGTCCCCTTTATCAGACTCACTTCGTGCCCAGTCACCATTTTCTAGTCTGAGAGGATATTCATGCTGGATAGGCTGTTTGAGGTACTTTGTTGCCTTCCAAAGTGAATAGTACGTTTGTTCATTAGGTGCCAAATTGAATAGAAAATTGTCTAGGAATTTTTGATGTCTTTCCGCTAGTGCATATTTGAGTTCATTTGTACATTTAGCAAGTAAAACTTTATGCTTTGGGGATCTATGCCGTTGCCATAGTCTTCTAGCGTTCCTCTTCTGTTGTAATAATGTCTTTATTGTTTCTGTCACACCGTTTTTTTGTGTTTTATTTTTTTTAATTTTTATTGAAGCTACACCCATTAAGATTACTTTAGAAAATTGGTTAACACAACCATCAAATTTCATCATTCACCTTTAACGAAGCATGTTGGTTAAGCAATTTTAACCAGGTTATATATTTTGTTAGACCTTGTGTTTGGATAGTTCTATTCTGTTAATTTTGTATTGTTATTATTGTTGGTGAGTGGTCTGATGACAGTTCAACTGATCGAAATGCGGTGATTGTTGATGGTTTAATATTTTTGCTTAGACCAAAGTCGATAAGATCTGGGACTTTTTGTCGATCAGAAGGCCAGTAATTGGCTGTCCAGTTGAAACAACATCGAGATCTTCACTTTTCACAACTGCTAGAAGTTTCCGTCCTCTTGGTGTTATTAGTCTTTAACCCCAGAATGTGTGCTTGGCATTAAATCGCCTGCGACCAGAAATTTAGAACCGAGTGTTTTAAAAAAGGAAGGAAGGAAGTCTTGGACTTCTATATTGTTATTGGGCGGACATTATATTGCAGCTATAACCACATTTTCTCCATATTCATCAAATCGGATAGCTGTCGATTGTAAATAATCTTTGCTGAAGTCTTCTTAAACAAAGTGCTTAAGTCTTTTTTATTATAATACCAGTACCACCACGAGCCATACCTTCGGGATGCTTGCTGTCATAAAAGAGCAGTTTGATTTTTTATAAGTTTTTACATCATGCTTTGCATACTATACATAAAAAGATTAAGACTTTGGATCAGTGTTTTTAGCGTCTCTTTTAAATTATCTACTGCCGGTTTCGCCAATTGTTGAGGTTGAATATTTTCTCTTAATACATTTGCCTAACTTTTGCCTTTAGAGATTGTTGCTTGTGTATGATTTATTTGTTCTTGATAGTAATTTTTGGGTGGCACAGCGTTTAATTGATTTTTGGGATTTTGAGTATAGAAGATAACTGGAAATTGTGGCAGAAAAATATAATAACGAAACTAAGTATTGAAGAACGTAGAAATGTTGTAGAAGCGGCAAGAAACATATAGTAAGCTGAAATATAATCTTATTGTTTCTAAGCAATACGACTTAGAAACAATAAGGACAATCTTCAAAACCCGAGGTGAGCTTCTACGATTGTGCTACGTACCGTACAAAAGTCAAGACACGCTGTGTACGATGTGCACCCTTAACTTGAAAGGCGATAGGATACTTTTAGTAGGCGAATGCTCAATTTTTAAAGACAACAGATTACTGTATTTCGGTAAACCAGCGCTTGATGTTAATAAAACCATACTGTTAGCGGCTTTTATTAAAAATGCATTAAAATATAGGCAAAATATTATTAACGAAGATTTTTAAATTCATTTATTTGAAATCTATTATTTATGAAATAGTAATTTAATTTAATATTTATATTGTATTGAGTTTATAAGTAATAATATTTATTTAATATTTATAAAAACTAGTTATTAGATTAATCTAAACTTCCGGCAGACGGCTAAAATGCCATAGCTGTAAGCTTTATGTATATAATATAAATTGTATTAAATTCTATGTAATACAATAAATTTAAAATGAAGTAAAAATAAAGCTAACACGACAAGTGGTCTCATGCTGACGGTGTATTAAGTAATTTCTTGCAACATTTAAATAAACTCTCTAAAAAATATATGTCCTAATCCAATGGTCTTAGTTAAATAGGAATATAACACAGGGGCCTGAAGTAAGAAGATCTTCCAAAAGACACTCAAATACGCTTATACTGAAGATTACTAGAACGTCACCTCATCTCTATTTAAAAGAATATATATTTTCTAAAGTTTTATATATGTATTTTTTTTAATTATAAATTTTGGAATAGCTATACTTAATAAAAGTTGAAATAAAGAAATTTAAATACAAAACATCACGACTTTGAATATTTTGGTCGCAATTTATAAATTCATTGTGACGACTTTGGCGAGACTCAGCATACAATGACTGTGAGGAAAAGGTCGTTGCATAATATATAATAGTTAAAATTTTATAATTCAAAAAAAAAAACAAAAAACAAACAATAATGAAATATTTGGATATGTTATTACTACGGTGAATACCAATCGATCCGGAGTATAGTAGTTGTCTTGGATGTCCTGGTATAGATCTTGTACTAATTGTGTTTTCTTCAAAACTGGTATTTTAAAGCGTACAACATTGAGATAAGTATTGAGATAAGTTTGGTTTGAATACTTCTTTTCTCGAAGTGTTCTTTTGTTTACGATGTCTTCGGTTGAATAGATCCTTACATGGAAATATTCTTTTGTATTTAACTTGGAATTATATTGACTACAGTAGACGTACTACAGCCGGTGGTAACGATATAATTTCCGATTATATACCTTCAGTTGAATAGATTCTTATTATTATTATTATTGTTAGGGGATCTAGCACTGCTACCGTCGGGTCTATTGTGCCTTCTTCTGGGCTTAGAATAGGTCTAAAAGCCCTGTTGCGTCAATAAAAAGTAGTATAGAGCCTACTTTACAGAGTTTTATTGCCTCTTCTGTAAGAATATACATTCCTAGGAGCCTATTTCGTATGTGCATTAGGGCAGGGCATTCTAACAGCACATGTGTGGCCGACTCCTCATTCTCTTCACAAAATCTACAGTTTGCATCCGTAAGTATACCCAGTTTTGTAAGGTGGTGTTTTAGTCTACAGTGCTCTGTTAGGATTCCTGTGATGATTCTAAGTTTTTCTTTTGTTAGGTTCATACAATCTTGGTATCTCTTATTGTTATAGGTACCAATAAGTGATTTGGATTGTTTTAATCCTGGTATATTATCCCAGTAATCCTTTTTATTCTGGTTCTCCTTTATTTTTATGAGAGAAAGGAGCGTACTATTTCCTAGTCCACAAAAAGGTTCCGGCCACATCATCGGTGTGGCTGCTCCTTTCCTGGCTAGTTAATCCGTGTGTTCGTTTCCACGTACTCCAGTATGTCCCGGTACCCAAAGAATCGACACTTGATTTGTTTCGCCAAGCATATTTAGCTTATCAAGGCAGTCTAACACCAGTCTTGAGGTCACCTGATGCGAGTTCAGTGCCTTGATCGCCGCTTGGCTGTCTGTCAGTATTGCAATGTTTTTTCCCTGGTAATTCCGTTTAATATTGATAAGTACGCATTTTAAAATAGCGTTAATTTCCGCTTGGAAGATGCTAGTATTTTTTCCCAGCGCTTCCTAGTGCTTCTTGCCTGGCCCGACTACGCCCGCTCCGGCACCTTCGTCCGTAAGCGAGCCGTCAGTGAACCATGCGAATGTACTATTCGTTAGCTGGTAGGTTTGATTGATGCCCTCTCAGTTTCTTTTGTTGCTTAATTCAGTTCTAAAAAGCTTAGTAAAGCTGAACTTAGAATTCAATGTGTCCCATGGCATTGAAATTTCCGGACACTGCTTAGCAAGATTTTCCAACTTCTTTCTATTAAGCCAGCTATCCGTTATATTTCCTTTCTTCATTCGTAGAATTGCCCTTTCCGCTTGGGATCTGATGTTTATCGTCAAGGGTGTGAGTTCTAAAAGGACCTCCATGGATGCTGTTGGACAAGTCCGCATGGCACCCGTTATACATACGCACGCCAGTCTTTGTAGCCTGTTCAGTGCGTAAGTATTATTCTGTCTGGTTCCATTTTCCCAAATGAGTGCACCATATGAGATGATGGGTCTGATGATCGCCGAATAGATCCAACGCAGTATTTTTTAGTGCACAGCCCCAACTTTTGCTCGCTATGGATCTACAGGTCATAAGAGCCCTAGCGGTTTTCTTCGTGACCTCCTCAATGTGGTGTTTCCAGTTGAGTTTTTGGTCGAGATATATGCCTAAGAACTTAACCGTTTTCTTTAATTCTATCTCAATTACATCGAGTCTGATGTTTGAGTTTGTATTTTTTTGTAAAGGTTACAACTGTAGTTTTATCTGGGTTTATACTCAGTCCTATCTTGTTGCATCAGTTTCTTGTGATTTCTAATCCATATTGGATTCTGTCACATAGAGTATTTTCAAATTTTCCTCCGCTTGTTATGACTACGTCATCCGCATAACCTAGTACTGCTAGTCCGTTGTTTCCTACTTCGTGAAGTAGTTCATCCACCAGTATGCTCCACAAGAGTGGTGGGAGAACCCCACCTTGTGGACATCCTCGTATGGTATTCATCTTTATCAGGCCCGAACTAGTTCGAAGCATGTTGCTCATCCACCGTGCCAGCGTAGAGTTTCTTCCTCTGTTTATAGCGTCATGTGAAGTATTGTCAAAGGCACCTTCTATATCTAGAAATGCGCATATTGTTGTTTCCTTCTTCTCAATACTATCCCCCATCATATTTGTCAGCTCAAACAAAGCGGTTTCAGTGGATCTCCCCGCCCTGTACGCGTGTTGGCATGAATGTAAAGGGGTAGTTACAAGTGCTGTCGTTCTGATAAAGTTATCCACAACTTTTTCTAATGTTTTTAGCATGAAGGATATAAGACAAATGGGTCTGAAGGATTTTGGATGGAGTGGATCCTTTTTGCCTGTTTTTGGTATGAAAACTGCATTTGCCTTTTTCCAACCGTTTAGTATATACCCAAACGCAATGCTAGCCCTAGTTATCTTCATCAGCGGGGTTAGCAGGTATTTTAATCCCTGTTAAATAAGTGCTGGAAGTATACCATCTATGCCAGGTGATTTAAATGGTTTAAAGGTTTTCACTGCCCATTTGATCCTAGCTGTCGTAACACACATTTTTGCTTGGCAATAGCCTAGGCTTCTTTATCTGCTGTTTGGCAAACTTCTTAATTGATATTCTCAGTTTTTGTTCCTCAATGCTGGAGGATCCTGGGAAGTGAGTCTCGAGAAGTAATTGGATCCTTCCTTCCTCACCTGCCGTGTACGTATTGTCATCTCTTTTAAGATTGGTTGAGGAGAGTGTTTTCTCTCTGATTAATATTTTGGAGAGTCTTGCTGCCTCCGTCGTGTATTCTATGTTGGTACAGAACATATTAAAGCTTTCTCTTTATGCTCTCCTAATTTCCTTATTATAGATGGTGAGAGTGCTTCTATATTCGGTCCAGGATCCAGTGCGCTTGGATCGGTTGAATAGCCTTCGAGCCGTTGTTCTTGATATCGTTAGTTTCTTGTTCCACCAAGGTACGTCCTTGGTACATGCTGAATATTTCTCCCTATATCTGATTGGCTTAGGTTAATTCCTGGGTTATTCTGGTATTTTTCCCAGTCTGTTTTCCTAGAATTCCTAGCTATTCTATTGATATGGGGTGCTCCTTCAATGTAAAATCTTATAATTCTATGGTCTGACATCGATGGTTCATTAGAAACTATCCAATTCTTAACTAGTTCGCTATCTAGAGTATTTCCTAGCTTTATATCTAGAACCTCTTCGCGTATCCTATTTACAAAGGTTGGTGTATTCCCTATATTTATAATTTCTAATTTATTTTTAATAATAAATTCTAGAAGGTACTCATCCTGTTTGTTGGTATTTGTGCTGCCCCACACCTCATTATGTGCGTTAGCGTCGCATCCGAGTATAAGCGGTAGCTTCTTATTCATGCAGTATTCCACCAGCCTGCATATGCCCTCAGGTGGTACCTGAGTTTCGTCACCTGGTAGATATTCAGTTGCTAAGACGATGCTTCTGGGATTCCCATTGATGTTGATAGGAATCTGGACTGCTAATAAGTCCCTGGAGAGGAATTCTGAAAGACAAAGAAAGTTAATATTTTTATTCAATAACATACAAGTCCTGGGGTTATCACATCTGACATCCCATATTGCCTGTATGTATTTAGTGGCTAAGCCACAAATCCGGTTTTTGAAAATCCAAGGCTTTTAGACCAGTATTACACTCAGGTTGTTCTTGAGTGTTGCTCTCGCGATAACCACCGAGGCAGCTTTCGCATGATGTAGATTTATTTAAGCTATTTTTATACTGGTCATAGATGTTATTTAGGCCTTAGTTTTCTTCTCTGTCAGTAGGACATCATCGATATCCAACAGAGAGAATCGGTCCGAGTTTTCCGTTTCCGCCAAGTTTTGCATGGTCATGTCGAGGTCATCAATGTCCTCATTTTCATGAGGTAGAATGCTGATTTCTTGAACATGCTCGCTCTTTGTAGCCCCTGCTTTAATGCTTCTTACCACCACCTCCGGTATTTCTACCCCCGGAATTGGTGATGATTCGTTGTCTTCAGTTTCTACGGTGTCTTTACCCGTCCTGTTCTTGTGGAGGTGAACAGGGATAGAGCTGAACCTGTAGGCGATTCTACAGTTTGTCGTTCTTATAGCTTCTAACGATCGGTCGTCGATCCCAATCATTAGCAGCTTCCCATTCTTCATCTCCTTGCTTTTGAGTATTCTCCACAGATGTGTGTGGAGTCCTTCATTCTGTATTACCATCAGCTTTAGCAGTTTTTCGTTTTCGACGCCTGCTGCCCTGGGAAGGTACGCTGTCATAAGGTCAACACCGGGAATGTTTTACCCGGTGCTCGTGGTCAACTGAGCACCTTCCTAGTTTTTAAGCCGTGGATTCTTATATGGAAATATTTTTTTGTATTTGACTTGAATGTCGTCGACTACAGTAGACGTGCTACAGCCGGTTGTAACGATTTAATTTCTGATTAAATACCTTCAATTAAATAGATCCTTATATGGAAATATTCTTTTGTATTTTAATTAAGAATTATTTCACTTGCAGTAGACGTATTACAGCCGATCGCAGTGCTATAATTTTAAATGTAAATTATTCTTTCGTTTGAATATAATCTGATATGGATATATTCCTTTGTGTTTTAATTAAAAATTATTTCACTTGCAGTAGGCGTACTACATCCGATCGTAACGCTATAATTTTAAATGTGAGTTACTCCTTTGTTTATACCCTGATATGGATATATTCCTTTGTTTGATTAATTTCTTTATATACAGATTTTTCTATGTGCAACTAGTGCTAATTTGAACTTGTATTTTCCAGCTGTTGTATTTTCCGTCTGAGCAAAAATGTACTTCTTAAATATCCTACTGCCCGAGCTTTTTCGTAGCGTATCATTATGTTTACAGCTGATGTCATACAAGTCTTGTTTGCTTTGTTGTTCTGTAATTTTTTGTTTAATGTTGTGTGCGGTATCCAGCTTGTGCATTTTACTTTTCTTTGAGTTTCTCTTACGGCGAATATTTTTGGCAGTTCTTGTTTTCTTATTTCGCTATTATGCTGCTTTGTTTTTATTATTGTAAAACGTGATTTAAAATACATTCGGTGCTAATTTTGTAATTTTTAATTTAATTTAATAAATATTAGAATGTATTCACAACAAAATATAAATATAATTCATAAATAAATAAGGTAAATATATTATTCATTTAATTAATTATATTTTTAACTTTTAAATTTTAATTCAATGTACTTGCAGATCACTTGGTTATGTTGATGGTTCATGCTGCAATTAGTTTCATGCGCGGGTGGGTTTTGGTAAGTAGTTTATAATAAATATGTTTAATATTTATTTAGTGAACTTTATTTCAGGTACCTTCAACATTTGTTACCAGTAAGTGTTATATTAGGTGTTTGTGATAATAGCAGCTGTGTTGTGCGTAAAATAGATAAAACTATGTTGTGGTGGTATTTTTTTTAGTCCATTGTAATGTTTGTACCAAAGTGAAGTGTCCAATGTATATTTATGTAGGCGGAAATTTAATGTCAATTTCCGTCCTAACAACACACAGATGGAAACTTAAATGATTTTGGGTAAATGTGTCATGCTAATTACCGCACACAGTACATTGTGTGTGTTCAAGGGTAATATGACGCGACACCCTCACCCTTTAAAAAGAAACTTTAGAAATGAGTAATTTAATAAAAAAATTTTGAATTGACCAACGACGATAAGTAAGTAAAAATATTTAATTTATTGTTATATTTCTTTTAGTATTCTATATTTAGTAAAAGTTTCAATTTATTCGTAAAATACAGCATAGAATTAGGTAATATTATTATATATACATATATTTGATATAAAATTTTTGTTTACATTTAGTTATATAATATTCTTGTATAATGATTCTTATATAATATTACTATTTAATATTTATTTTATTTATATATTTATATTCAAAATAAAATATTCACTGTATATATACAATTAAATGAAATTAATAAATATTGAAGTTAAAGTTAAATTACTAAAATATAGAAATAATATTATTTATTTATTTATTTTATTTGTGTTAGAAATCCACATTTCTAACACAAAATCAATTACACTGCTAAGAATCTATATTCCTTCAACAGTCATTCTCATGAGACAGTTAGTACCACAGTGAATTTGCGATCATATAGTATTACTAGTGCTGCCTAATGCATTTTCATAGAAATCCACATTACTAATGTAGCGTATATGCATCTAAGTAACTAATTTCAGACATACTTTGTTATGACCAGCGACATGGAATGTACTTACCTAGCATATTTCTAGTGCTTATCGCCCGAACAACAATATCGATTGCGCAACGAAGTTATATTGTTATATATTTGCTAGTGCATGCATGCTACTCTGTACATAAAAGAATAATGCCTATGTAGGTAAGCATATGTGCGCTTGTGCGCATGGTATTTTAGGGCAGTTTTAAGAAGTTTTAAGAATGTAAGACATAGTTATGAATAATGAGTTGAACTTCTATGACGTGTCTTTTATTTATCAATTTAATAAAACCATAAGAACATTATACTAACACAAAATCAATTATACTGCTAAGAATCTACATTTTTTGCAACAGTCATTCTCAGGAGGCAGTTAGCAAAGCATTGAGCTAGCATCAATACCGATTCACTAAGTGCTAAATCTTAGTGCTAAATCTGACACAAGTAGAAATTTACTTCTCTACTTTCGGTAAACTTTATAGGTGGACAAAAATTCACATCTCTATCACCAATTTATTAACTCTCCGTCGTGGACACAGAATTGACATTTCGTGTCAAATCTTATTTATAGGTGAAGAGATATCGACATTTCTATCAGGAATTCATTAACTCACCGTCGTGGATACGAAATTCACATTTCGTACCAGATCTTATTTATAAGAAGATAAAACTCTATTTCTCTACCACTAAATCATTTACTTTTCACTGTTCCTATCAAGGAAAATTTATTGGACTGAACCTGAGATCAGGCGATCGAAACCTTGGCGGAAAAGGTTCGTTACAACCTTACTTAACGATAATAATCAAAAAAAAAATTTATTTTATCTTTGAAATAACTTTGTGTTATTCTTATGTAATGCTTTTGTTTCATTGCCGTTTTTAATTACAGTATTGCTACCTTGGATATCTATTACTTTATATCAACAACCACAGCATCAATATCAGCAACTATAATAGCAACGTCACACATGACCTCACCAATAGCGACAGCGGGTGTACTACTAATTGTTTTTGGGTAGTCTGTTGGGAGGACCCGTCATTATCGCCAGTGAAAACATACGGGTCTTCCCAACAGACCACCCAAAAACAATTAGTAGTACACCCGCTGTCGCTATTGGTGAGGTCGTGTGTGACGTTGCTATTGTAGTTGCTGATATTGATGCTGTGGTTGTTGTTCTCGATACTGTTTGTTATTACCTCAATTACGTTAAAATGAAACCCTTAACATTTAATTTTCTGTTATTTCCACATTTATTTAAATTTTCATTTATTGTTTACACAACTGCCAAAAAACAACTGATCGGTTTGGAAACTCCCACCCACGTTTTCACCTTTTGGAAACAGTGAAAACATTGATCATAATGCGTAATGCATGATCGGAAATTTCCATTATTTTCTACAGTTCTGCAGAAAATTGAAGGTTAAGTATGGACCCAGTTACCTTTTGGTAACTACTAATATTCGGTCCATGCAATTTTGCATAAAATAAATATTTAGTTCAATAGCTGAACTTAATAATATTTTGCAACAATGCTTCCGCCTTGTTTGCAGAATTGACTTCTATTTTTAAATTCATTTTACATTACATACACCCCACAAAAATGGTCTGTAAAGTAACAATATTTTATGTTAATATATCTAGCTAGACTAGACACACAACATGGACTTGTACCTTTTCGTCTATTTTGTGCTTCTACTAATATTTCATCTCCTATCTTTACTTTAGTCTGATTGGTATTACTTTTTGTTAAATGTCTTTTGTTTATAACTTTTATAGGTAGTTTCTTTTAAAGGTAGTTTCTTTTATAGGTAGTTTCTCGCATTATTAAGAGATGGTCTTAGACGTGCTTTCAGTTAGTCAGCATAGTATATTGTTGTTATTCTCTCCTTGCAACTTATTTATTATTTCTTTAAATTCTTTTTTATCCATGGATTTAAATATTTTATCGTTGTCGGATAATGCTAATTGTAATATATTTAGTTTTTCTACTTGAAGTATAAGCTTATAATCGAAATGGGCTTCGAAGGTATATCGCCTAACTCTATAACAACTTCTTTATTATCGTAATATATAGATGCATCTTTATTATTTTTCAATTTTTATTTACATTTGAACGGCAGTTTTCTTGTTTCTCTTGTGGTATTTGTATCTAATAGTATATTTGTAGAGAGCGTGCTTTTCTTTATGCTTCGAGTAGCTATACATACTCTAGTATCAGAAACTATTTTAATTGATATTTTATTGATTAAACAGGGTCTTTAATCAGTGATAACATAGAATCGTTTATCATATACTTATGGTCGAAAATAGTTTATTGCCGAATATATGGCAAAAAGTTCCTTCTCAATAACTGGCTTACGACTTAAGAGTTTTTATAAAGCTTTAGTTGCATAATAAGAACTAATTTCGCTCCTGCATGTACACCTCTATTGCTAGGCCAATTGTTACTTATGGATCATCCATCTGGTATAAGAAAGCTCAGCAAAGGACTGTGATAGATAAGCTACGAAAGCTGCGGAGAATAGCCTGCATAATGATAAATGGTGCGATGAAAACCACCCTTAAACATCACTATATCTGATATTTATTTCCCTAAATTTAACTTCCAACAAAATTTGGTAGTAGTAATACCAGACAGGAATGACTGGGAATGGAACATAACTCCATTCATTGGAGACTACCATCTGTAGTACACGAATAGTTGCAAAACGATGAAAAGATTGGGGACGGTAATATATGGAGTTAGACTAAAACAAGAAAACTTAGTGTTTCAGGTCGAAGTACACGCAATTGAACTATGACTAAGGGATAATAAATGGAAAACCATCACGGCGAAAAACAAATATATTTTCTTAGCACTACGCTCACCTCGAGTGGGTAGTGTGGGAATGCCTTCAATTTCTCAAAGATCTTGCTGAAAGACACAGTATTGATATAATATGGATCCCAGGACGCATCGGATTTCATGGAAACGAGAAAGCAGATGAACTAGCCAGAAAAGGGATGGTCTCATTTCTTATTGGGCCACAAGCATTCTGCGGTCTTTAATGAAGTTTTTGCGAACTTAATATTAACGAATGGTTGAAAAAAGCAGCTCAAACTGATTGAGTTAATGCAATTGTCTACAGACAAGCTAAATAATTTATGCCGAATCGATCAAAAGCCGAAACTAGGAAGCTTTTAAAGTTGCACAGAAAAAGCATCCGAATTGCCACAGGGTTTCTCACTGGACATTGCGGAGTAAAAAAGCATCTATCGAAGCTAGTTATTACAAAAGTCAATAGCTGCAGACTTTATTGCCTAGAAGAGGAAACAGCAGAACACATTCTGTGTCACTGTGATAGTCTCGCCAGATGCAGACTTCGGTACTTATCAACTGCCGCACTACTTATAACGAAATTAATAAACTTCAGTAAATTAAAAATATAAATAAATTGTTTTTACTAATATTAAAAAACATAATTCGCATTAATTTTGCATTAATTTTATGATTCAGTTCATAATGAATTCATTCAGAATGAGTACACTGGATAACAGACGAAATTTGGTTAAGCGATACATAATTGATACTGGTGTCACGGTTAACATCGAATAATATCACATTGATTCATTTACAAATGAGTTGTAAAGAATTGCAAAGAATAAAGCATATCCTACGAGTAAATTATCTATTGTTCTGTTTTAATTATATAAAAGAATTCAACTTAATTTTTATATAATCATTTCAAATGATTTGATTTTAATAAATTATCACAGTTTATTTACTTAAAAGACCGGCCATTTTCAAGGCTGGGGTATACTCAGCTTATACCAGGGTTCAATACAAGACTACAAGACAAAAAAAACAAAGAAACAAAGAATTTTTCACTAGTTAAATTTCAATGGACAATTACTTACCAATAAATTATTATGATTATTATATGTAAAAAATAAAAACAAAACAACAACTATATATTAATTATTATATTACATAATACCATTATGAAACTAATTTAAACAAATTCAATAGTTTCTTTGTTAGCATCGAAAGCAACTAACTTTAAATGTTTATTTTCGGACACACTTCTATTTCATGTCGTTTAATGTTCCTTTTCCTTTCTAGTTTTCTTCTAAATTTTTTTCTTTAACTTATATTTTCTTATTCATACCAAAAAAAATACAGGTACTCACCGCAGCTGTTGTGATGACGACATCTGCTCACTGCTGTTCACTGCTAATCGTGAAACTATGATTTATTAGTTAAAACAAAAAATAAAAAAAAAAAAAGCAACAAGACTTCTGAACAATTGATGTGCATTTACAGCCAATAACTATTGTATATATCTTTTTGATTAAAGTTTTTTTCCTTTTAAACAATTAATGGCAAAAAAAGATTGTATCTAATTTATTAAGATAATAAAAATTATAAAAAAAAAAATTAAATCAGTTTACTTAACTAAATTTAATACCTTACTTTACTTTAATAATAAAATGATAAAAGGATAAATATTTTTTCTCTGTTTAAATGTATGTAATTATATTTGACAAATCCAATGATAATAAAAATAAATTTTGAAATTTAACATTCGGTGAATTTCTGCCGTTCTGGTTTCCTTTCCCCAAATAATATGGCTGCCATTTGACGGTCCGTTGTTTTAGCCGTATATTTGATATTTGCCAATATCATGAATTTAAATTTTGTAAACATTTAATTTCTTCTTTGAAAAATGACTATTAACTAGTGAGTAATTGAGGTATGTACATTATTCATTTATTTAAATGTATTTCTACATTTATTATGAATTTAATTTCAGAACATATCGAGTTTTATACGACAAAACACGTTTGCCGGGTTATCTAGTTTTAGTATATTATTTTTACAAATTATAAATTAAGTTACAATTTCCAAGTCACATTCACTACAAAACGTTCTACGTGCTCGCCTGTCTTAATAAACAATCCTCAATTACCATAACCTGTAGAAACAAAATACTTGGGCATACATCTGGATAGTAAGTTAACATGGAAAACACACATATTCAAAAAGCGTAAAGCCCTGCATCTTAAACCACGAAACTTATTTTGGTTCTTCAGCCGAAATTCCAAACTGTCACTCGACAATAAGCTGCTTCTATACAAATCTGTACTAAAACCTATATGGAGTTATGGGGCCCAATTATGGGGTACTGCAGCAGACTTGGCAATTATCCAGCGTGTTGCGACAATCAAAGAAGAAATATCTCGAATTACAAAGAATTACGTTCATCGCATATATATGCATCCAAAGCCGCTGGTTACATACCTGATGTCCTCTCCAACACTTTTACAAGGCTAAAAAGAAAAACATTAAGAGACGTTTTAAAAATGTATATATAGGTCACACACTTCTATTTTAATTATATATGGATATGTCACTGGACATAGTCCATACGTGCCTTTCTTTTTTAAATCGTAATAACTATTATTACGATTCATGTTAATATATATCACTTATTGTCATTCATAACTGACGTCAGTATAGATTATTACAACATATATGAAAAATTAAAATTTACAAATACAAAATATTTATATAAAGGTATTTCAATGTTTTACCTACATTTACAATGTTCGCATATGCTTTTTTTTAGTTTTTTTTTGTGGTCTTCACTTTTACATATCTTAAGTCAGTCCTTATGTACTGTAATAGTAGGCAAGTTCTTGGCATTAATTCTACAGTTATTTCTATCATCCATTCTAATAACCTCATAGGGGCTTATGTATTTATTTTCTAGCTTATGTCCTATTTCATTTCTTAATAAAACTTGATATCCTATTTCTAAGTTTAGACTATTTTCTTTTCTATTATAAAATTTTTTTGTTGATATTTTGATTTCTCCAGTTATAACTGGAGTTACAACTAAGTATTTAGTGAGCTCGTTTATTATTGTTATTACATATTCATTGCCGTGTTCTGCTCTTGGCAATGGGCCTATTGTGTCTATTAATGTAGTATCGAAGACCATCGTTGGTGTAGGAGTTATAATTAACTTTTCCCTTGTGTTACGTATTACTTTATTTTTTAGACACTGTTTGCAGTGTTTAACATAGTTTCTGATATATTGGATCATATTTTTTAGACGAATTCCTGGGTGGCCACCATTAACAGGGCTGTCATGATACTCTTTCATCACTCGCTGTATGTAATTTTTGGTATAGAGTTAAGTTCGTTTGAGTGTTAGAACTATTGTTAAGTCGTTTTTGATTGACTTATTGTCCACTATTTTAAATTCATTTACCTGGGTATACTTTAATATATTGTCATTTAGTGACAATTGTTATATTTTAACGCCCTTCTTACCGGCTGCTTTAATGAGCACAGAAAAGAATTGTCCTAAGTTAATATAATCTTGAGTAAAGAGGTTACTTGCGTTAATTTCACAGGTACATGGTATTGTTCTCCTCTCAAGTAATCTACCACGAAATCATATTCTTCTAAATCCAGCTTCATTCTAGTTAATTTTAATGATGAATTTTTAAGAAAAAATAAGTATGAAAACGGTCTGTGATCAGTTCGAACTAGATATTTTGTGCCATGTATGAAAGGTTTAAGGTAATTGATTGCCCACATTGGGAAGTTAATTTCAATAGTAATTTCTGTTCAATAGTGGACTTATTACCTTCACCTGAGGTAAAAGCTCTGGATGCGTATGCAACAGGTAATTGCATTCCCTGATATTCTTGACTTAACACTTGACCTCAGGCGTATTTACTAGCATAAGTAGTAATGCAGAACGTTTTTTGAAAATCTGGGTATTGTAAAATTCTGAGACTTATTAATTGGTTTTTCAGATAGTTGAATGCTATTTCACGTTCGGAGCTCCATACAAATGGAACGTTTTTTTAATAACTTGTTATGTGACGGGCTGATTCAGCAAAAGTAGGTACGAAGCGTCTGTAATAATTACAGAACGCTACGAAGCGTTTAACTTCAACACTTTTTTTTGGGGTGGGATAATTTAGAATTACCGAATATTTGCTGTCATCAGCCAGAATCCCTTTATTTGTACATTTATGTCCCAGAAAAGTCACTTCATGACTGAAGAAAGAACATTTATCAGGTTGTAGTTTGAGGTTGTATTTTCTGCAAATTTTAAAAACGTCCAGATTAGAAAAAATATGAGCTTCAGAACAACCAATAGCTACTAAGTCGTCCATGTACAGAAAAGCTTGTTCTGAACTCAGCCCAGAGAAAGCTAGAGCCATCATTCTTTGGAATGAATTTGGGGCTATTTTCAATCCATATAGTAGTCTTTTTAAATTAAATGACCCTTTGTCTGTGGAAAATGACGTAACATTTCTTGACATTTCATCAAGTTCAATTTGATGAAAACCAGACATTAGATCAAGGCAGGAGAAATACTTTGTTCTGCCTAATTGACCTAAGATATCGTCAATGCTTGGTAAGGGAAATTTATCGGCGATGAATTTTTTATTTATTCGCCTGTAATTCATTAATACTCTCCATCGTTTATCATTTGCAAAGATTTTTTTGGTACTAATAGAATTGGGCTGTTATAGGCTGAAACTGAAGGCTTTATTGTATCGTCTTTAATCAATTTATCTATTTATCTGTAAATATCATCTTTTTGGCTATGCAGCATTCTATAGTTTTTAGTATAAATGAGTTCAAATTTTCTGTTTCTAATGCAAAAATAGCTATATATTTTTTACATAGGGTTTTTAGTTTGTGTTTGACAAATTGTGAAAAATTTTTTGATAATTTTTCCAATTTACTTTTTCAGCAGAATGATGGGATTTATTGAATGCTATGCATTCATAATCGTGTAGACTTTGTGTTTTGATTTGATCATTTTCAGTAACAAAATTTTCATTTGTAGTATTTATTATTCTAACAAATGGATTTAATGTATTAACTACGGTATTGGCAATAAATATTCCTTTGGTTAATTCTTGATTTGGGACTAATATGTCTTCTGACGTAGGTTCTATTTTGATATTCTGTATCACTTGAGACCTGGCTGGCAATGATAAAGCATTGCATTTTGATGCATTGCGCACTGCAATTACAATGTCATCTGGGTAATCAGTATGATTCAATCTCCACTGTTTTGATAATCGAGTATACAGTTGTACGTTTTCAAGAAATCTAATCCTGTTGCAATTTAGAAATTGTTTTCTACGACACGAATTTGAATTAGTAAAACGTCTGCACCAGTATCTACTAGAAATACGATATGCCATTATTTATACTTCTACGAGTGGAGATAAAACTATTTAGACTTAAATTGATATTAAAGATATATTTTTTATTGAGTACTTGAGGTTATTATGTTTTCCGCACTATCATCGTTTTGATGAATAGCGCGAACATTGTGTCTTTGTCTATAACTATAATTATTGTTTTTACGGTTATAATTATTGTTAAATTGGCCTGTTCCTCTATATCGATTGCCTACACGGCTGTCTCTCTGATTATAAGCACGAAAATTAGTGCCTCTAATATGGCCTCTGTAACATTTATATACCATAAGGAAGTACTGAATTTTGATCAATCACTTCAGTACAAGCGTTGACGAATTTGGATACCGCTTCGTTCACGTTATCAAATTTACCTGCTCGTGTAAAGTATTTGGTAGCATTACCTCAAACCCTTTATTTGCAGCTATATTTAGAATTTTTCTTTAAAAGCCGTAAAGTAATTCTCAGCTTGTTTTTTATGTTCGAATGTTAAACTAGAGTATTTTACATTTAGTACTACTCTGATACATTCTAAACTATTAATCAGGATATTAGTGTAATTACATTCATCAAATTATTGTCAAATAAAATAATCTGAAATAATTTTAATTTGAATTGTTAAGAACATGTGTTTATTTTTATTTTGCTATTTAATTTTGTTACTATAAGTTTAAATGTCATATAGCGCATAAATAACAATGTTCAATCAAAACTAGTTAGCCTTAGCAATATGTATATGTATGTGTGGCTGTTGTCGATATTTAATCATAGTAAGCTCAGTTACAATTTGAATGATATTGACAACATCAAATTTGTAAAATTTGATAGAAAAATATTTTCTTCTGATAAGTTTCAACTTTCTGTCTGAACTAAAATTAACGGAATATAATAAATGTTTTTTCAAATTTAAATATAGTTTATTAATTTTCATTTTTGATTAAAAATACAAAATCAGCGCTATATATTGGTGACCCCGACGTGATTTGAAAACGCAACACACGAGCATGCTGGTGACACATTCAGATGATGAATCTGGATTCAGACCATTTCAATTAAACAACTCAACTGGTCACATCTCACAACAAGAACAATTACATCCGACTGAACGACACCATTCAATTAGAGAAGAAGTGTCTCGAATTGCAGTAAAAATACCTCCTTTCTGGCACGCTAGGCCTGAGTTGTGGTTTACGCAGGTAGAGTCGCAGTTTGTTACTACAGGTGTTACCACAGAGCAGACCAAATTTCATACAGTAGTCGCGTCAATTGATGGAGTTATCCTCGCGCAAGTCAGTGATTTGGTACTTAACATGCCTACTGAAAATTCGTACTCCACTCTGAAGAAGCGTTTGCTTGAAGAATTTTCAATTTCTGAGCAAAAAAGGTTGCGAAAACTGCTTCAAGACATGGATCTGGGCGATTTGCGTCCTTCTCAACTCCTGCGTGAGATGAAAAACTTTGCCGGAACACAAGTGGATGATACTTTATTTAGGTCAATGTGGATGACGCACTTGCCAGCGAATATGCGTGCTATCATTTCAGTAAGCAGCGAACCTCTGGATAAAATCGCTATCATGGCAGATACGATCGCCGAAGCGAATGACGCTTGTTCTATTCAAGAAGTTCGTTTGCCGACAACCTCCACGGTAAGTTATGTTTTTTTTTTTTTTTTTATTATTATTATTATATAAATACAATCTGTAAACGAACATTCAGTATTACTTATGAATATAAAAATAGAAAAAGTGATTTGTAGACATGTGCGGGACACTTAGTAGTAAACACCGCTAAAGATTAAATTACAACTAATAATAATGATAACTAATAAAAGTGAGTAAATAGTTGGCTATAAATATTTAATTTCAGTGAGTTTACAATTACAATTCACGTGTTAAGGGTTCTACTTGGCAAGTCCGACGTAGAAAATCTTTTTAGTCGGCGTGCATGATTGATATCTGATAGTAGCTCGTGTGCCAGTGGGTTCGGGTGATTTGATAGTCTTATACGATAGTTTTTGCTGACTGTTTGTATTGCTTCAAACACTGATGGGACGTGGAGATCGCGCTGTAAAGTACTATTTGGGATATACCATGGAGCAGCCGCACATAAACGAAGTATTTTTGATTCAAGTCTTTACAATATCGCTATATTAGATTTTGCAGCTGTTCCCCAGATCGAGACACCGTAGGTTCATATTGGTTTTAAAATAACTTTATATAAAAGTACTTTATTGTTCAGTGATAGTTTTGAATTTTGGCAAAGAAGCCAGTGCATGGAGCGCATTTTTAGACCCAGTTGCTTGCGTTTCGTAAATATATGATGTTTCCAGGTGAGACGCCGATCAAGATGAACACCTAGATACTTCACGTGATCGGATTGTGGTAGTACGTTATTATTTAGTGTGACTGGTGGACAGTAACCATTGCGAAGAGTGAATGTGGTTTGTGCAGATTTGGATTTATTAGCTTTAATGCGCCATTTGTTTAGCCACACTTGGATGCTATCTAGGTTTGTTTGCAACTGACTAGTAGCGACTGTTGGGTTTTTGCTCTTAGCCATGATCACTGTGTCATCGGCAAAAGTTGCGGTATATGTTGATGGGTTAAGTGGTAAGTCAGCTGTGAACAGTGTGTAGAGGGTTTGACCTAGTACACTCCCTTGTGGCACTCCAGCTTTTATCGGGAAGATTTTCCTTATTATAGTCTTCTATTTTAACCATGAAATATCGGTTATTGATATAAGACTTAAGTAACAAATAGAAGCTGTGTGGTAGATGTAATTTCAATTTGTAGAGCAGTCCGGTGTGCCATACCTTGTCAAATGCTTGCGATATATCGATAAATGTTGCAGTGCAGTATTCTTTTCTTTCCAGTCCATCTCTTGCATATTGATAAACACGATTTACCTGTTCAATGGTTGAGTGGCAGTTTCGAAAGCCAAATTGGTGAGCAGGAATTAGTAAGCAATTAAGTAATTAGTAAGAATTAGTAAGGTGATCTGGTTAAGACGCTTTAAGAGTATTTTTTCGAAGACTTTGGAGAGCACCGGAAGTAAGCTTATAGATTGGTAAGATGTAACTAACTCTAAAGGTTTACCTGGTTTTGGTATCAGGATAATTTGAGCTACTTTCCATTGACTTGGATAGTATTCTTAACATATAATAGCATTAAAAAGTTGGTTGATGAAAACAAGACCAATGTTTGGAAACTCCACGGTAAGTGATGTTTCTCTTCTCCAACAGATATCACAGTTTTCGAAGGAAGTGGCCGAGTTAAGGGCTGAACTCAGACTCAACTTCAAGACACCGTAGTCGAAGAAACAGTGTTGACCGTGACGACGAAGGTCTCTGCTGGTATCATCGCAAGTTTGGTCGTAGCGCCAAAAAATGCAAAGAACCATGCAGGAAAAAGTTAAACTAGATCGTGTCTTTAACGGCGATACCAGACAGATAACCCCAAGCATGTCGCCGACTTACTGTATTTGACAAAAGCTCAGGTCTGAAGTTCTTAGTGGACACGGGAGCCGAAATTAGTGTTATTCCACCAAATGCTCAACAAGAACGCCAGCATATACATTTATTCGCAAGCCAACAAGTCGCCAATCAAAACGTTCGGTAGAAAAAGGCTTGCATTGAATTTGGGCTTACGTCGCGCTTTCTCCTGGAACTTTACCATTGCTGAGATTTCACAACCTATCTTGGGGCAGACTTTCTGGGATATCATAATCTTGTCGTCGACTTACGAAATCACAAACTGCTCGATGGCATTACCATCCTGACTGTCAGCTGTGTTCTTACTGCAATCGATCACCCAATATCTGGTCTATCAGCAATAAATGATAATGATGAATTTCATATTTTATTAATGGAATTTGCAGTAATCATTAATGATTCGCCGGTTTCTTTAGCTACAACTCGTGACGTATTTCATCATATCGTTACTAATGGACCACCGGTTTTTTCAAAATTTCGTCGCCTTTCTCCTGACATGATGAAAGCTGCTAAAGCAGAGATTCAATCTCTCCTTGCCGCTAGAATTTGTAGACCATCTACTAGTCCTTGGGCCAGTCCTTTGCATATGGTTAAAAAAAAAACTGAGAATGGAGACCTTGCGGTGACTACAGAAGACTTAATTTTATTACCGGGCCAGACCGTTATCCCATTCCGCATATACATGATTTCACACATTGGCTAGAAGATTGCAATGTTTTCTCGACTATTGATCTTCGGAAAGCTTATCATCAGATTTCTGTTCATCCTGCAGATGTTTCCAAAACAGCTATCACCACACCATTCGGAATGTTTGAATTCGTTCAAATGACGTTTGGTTTACGCAATGCTGGTCAAACTTTTCAACGTTTTATGGGTCACATTATACGTGATTTTAGTTTTGCTTTTGCGTATCTTGATGATATTCTTATAGCATCAAAGAACATTGAGGAACACAAGCAACACATGAAACTTGTTTTTGGCAGGCTGCAGCAATTTGTGATGAAGGTAACTCCTTCCAAATGTAATTTGGGTAAGGACGAAGTTATTTTTCTCGGGCATGATTAACTTCTATCGCCGATTCTTACCGGGTGCGGCGACTCAACAAGCGGCCTTAAACAAACTTACTCTTGGCAATAAGAAAAATGATAAAACGGTTATCGAGTGGTCTGAA
The DNA here is from genome assembly GCF_002237135.1 of Teleopsis dalmanni. NCBI lineage: Eukaryota > Metazoa > Arthropoda > Insecta > Diptera > Diopsidae > Teleopsis > Teleopsis dalmanni. The sequence continues at coordinate 133,257,324 of NC_051846.1, read as the reverse complement.
GAGGGAAAAACAGTTTTCGAATTATGCAAGATTCAGCTTCGCGATGCAACGTATTTAGCTTTTCCAAAATCAAACACTCAATTGGCTCTTATGGTGGATGCATCAAACATTGCCGTAGGCGCTGTGTTGCAGCAGCTAGTTGAAGAAAGTTTCCAACCGCTGGATTTTTACTCCGAGCGTCTGACTCACGCCCAGCGAAATTATTGCACTAACGACAGAGAGCTTTTAGCTGCTTACAAAAGCCTGAAGCATTTTCGTCATATGTTAGAAGGCAGAGAGTTTTGCATCTACACAAATCAGAAACCGCTTCAGTTTGCTTTCACCAAGAAGCTTGACAATGCTAGTCCGAGACAAATCCGACACTTGGATTTCTTGAGCCAATTTACAACGGACATCCGCCATATCTTTGGTAAAGATAACATCGTTGCAGACGCTCTCTCGAGGATAGAAGCTATTCATTCTAGCGAGACAATTAATTATAAAGAACTTTCTTGCCAGCAAACGACTGATGAAGAAGTTAAAAGGCTTCTCAATGGAGACTCCAGCTTGCAAATCAAGTCCTTCACCTTACCAAACTCTGATGTATCAGTTTATTGCGACATTTCTACCGGGAACGTTCGTCCGGTCTTGACGAAGCATTTTCGCAAAATCGCTTTTGACTCGATCCACAACCTTTGCCACTCAAATGGTAAAAGAACTCACAAATTATTAGCAGAAAAGTTCATTTGGCCTAATATGAAGAAAGATTGTGCTATTTGGGCCAAATCGTGCATTGCTTGTCAAAAAAGCAAAATTCACAGCCACAACAAGATACCTATTCAGCAGTATCTAGCTGCTTTGTCTCGTTTCGACCACGTCAACATGGACATTGTCGGACCACTGCCATGCTGTAGAGGTTTTCGTTACTGTTTGACAATGATCGATCGCTTTTCACGCTGGTCTGAGGTTTGTCCATTGCAGGATATTTCTGCTGAATGTGGCCTTCGAATTCTATTCCACCTGGATTGCTAGATTTGGCGTGCCATTACGTGTAACCACAGATCAGGGACAACAATTTGAATGCTATTTGTTCAAAGAACTGTCTAAGCTCCTTGATATTTAACACTTACGTACCACAGCTTATCACCCTGCTTCTAATGGCATTATTGAAAGGTTTCACAGATCTTTGAAAGCAGCCATTAAGTGGTATCAGAATGACAACTGGGTTGAAATCTTACTTCTTATCCTTCTGGGATTTAGAGTTGTAGTGAAGGAAGATATTAACGCATGTTCTTCACAACTGGTTTATGGCGTTGGCTTACGTTTACCTGGAGAATTTATTTCAGAAGTTCATCGCGACGTCTCAACCCCTCAGGCAGAATTTGTAGCTAAACTGAAAAGATTTATAAACGACTTAAGACCTACTCAAATTGCTCATCATTCTAGTGAAAAGGTTTTCATTGAAAAAGGTCTTTATTCCTCGGATCAGGTTTTCGTCAGAAATTCCATGATTTGTAAACCACTACAAGCTCCATACGAAGGTCCGTTCACTGTACTTAAGGGTTTTGATAAGTATTTTGTCGTAGATATTAAAGGAAGAAAAGCGAACATCTCGGTGGACCGTCTCAAAGCAGCCTTCAGTGAACAATATGTAAAGGAACAGGAGATAAAGCCTTCACTTACTGACAAGCATGATCATAAGATATACACTTCGCGTTACGGTCGCAAGGTTGTGTTTCGAAAGAGGGAATAATGTGGCTGTTGTCGATATTTAATCATAGTAAGCTCAGTTACAATTTGAATGATATTGACAACATCAAATTTGTAAAATTTGATAGAAAAATATTTTCTTCTGATAAGTTTCAACTTTCTGTCTGAACTAAAATTAACGGAATATAATAAATGTTTTTTCAAATTTAAATATAGTTTATGAATTTTCATTTTTGATTAAAAATACAAAATCAGCGCTATATATGTATATGTACATTAATTGCGTTTTGAAAACAAAGTTATATAAAAAAGTATATATTTATATACGTTTAATTATTTATAAAAATAATAAAAGTATAAAAAATTATTTTTTGGTTTTTGTTTTATTATTTCCAATACTTATGCTCACAATGTAATTCAACTACAAAACACATTAAACATTATCCAAATTTTGAGCTATAGATGCGGCTCTTGTGTATTTGTTTCTTTTATATGCGTTTTGTAGATCTTCACAATAATTTGCGCCAACATTACTGCTGTTATAATAATAAGATACGAAGTAATGTCAACGTTAGTTTTGTCCATTACTTCTATCTCATTAACTACATTTGCCTGTGGCCTATCGATTTTAGCTTTTGGACCACACATGACAAATGATACAATGCAATTAATACAATTAATATAACATAATTTCGATACTTTAATTTTGATTAATTATAATTAAATGTAATTATTATTTAGTAAATTTTTGATTATTAAAAAAAAAACAAAAAGAAAACAAATATGTGTAATTTTACACATATATATGTTTAAATATTAAAATATACGTATATAAATGTAAATGTTGAAGGCTCAGCTCACTTATTTATATGCCATCGTTCCGTTAATCACTCCGTTTATCTTCCGAAATGCTCCAAAATGATTCGAAGTGAAATCGAGATTTTTGCTTTTGGTTTGTTTTTAAAATTTACTTTCATCTTTTTATTTTTATTTGTTTGTTACTTTGTTTTTAATATATATTTCCTTTAACGATTATATAAAGTGGCCATTAGACAGCATCGCCCGCTGACAGCGAAATCGTCTCTCGCCATTACACAGCACATTTTCCAACAATTTTTTAAACACGCCTTCAGCAAACAATGCAAATTCGTTCACTCATCAGTATTAAAGCAATTGCTGAAGTGTCAACAGCGACTCTATGAGTCATTTCGTTACGAAAAATGATGTTTTATATTTAATTTATAATTTTAATTTATATATTTATATTTATTTTTTTATATTATATATTATTTAATATTTTAATTTTTTTTTTGATATGTTTTAGTAATAAATTTTTCGTAGGTAGACAATACGAATAATATTTAAATAAAAGATACAATTCATTCATAGTTCATTATAAATCTTGCGTGCATTTAAAAACTATGTTTACGCACATAAAGGGATGAAAGCGAAAACATCCTTTAAATGCATGTATGATTTTATTTTCTAGTATATTTGTTGTTTTTTCTGAGACGTGTTTAAAAAATTGTTGTAAAATTTGATGTCACCGGGCGATGCTGTCTAATGGGCTCTTAACTGAGATCAGTAGTCTTTGTGTTTATATGTTAGGTGTTTTTTTTTTAAATTTTTAAAATTATTTGATTTTTTAATTCGTATTATAAACATAAGTTTCTACCACATATAATGTTAAACTGGTGCTTTTTCGATTAGTTTAAACCAATAACCGCACTCACAACGTTTTGATGTACCTTCTATTTACACCAAAATCCAAAATCTCAGATTCAAGAAAATCACATCTACAAATTTTTTTCACTTTAATTTTAACACAATAAAATTTTTTTATTCATTTCGTATGCTTCTTGTTTACAAATCAGTAATTAATTAATTAATTAATCACCAAACGATAGTTTTGAATTTATTTACAGTTAATAAAGCATATGTTACTTAGACACATGCGACAAACACGACGAAATGACAAATTTTAACTTTTGTTTCACTGCACAGAAAATTTTTTATACTGGCAAGATCGCCATGTAGTGCCGACTTTAATTAATTGCAAGACTGTTCTTTTTGTGTTGCTTACTAATACTAATTTTATTTATGTTTTTAGTTTTTGAACTTATATGGCGTTTACATTGGCCGAAAATGGCTTATTTTGGTCAAAAATAGAAAATGAGTAGCGAATGGCTCATTCTTGCATATAAAATTTCAAGCGCGAAAATGAGGAATTTTCTCAAATTCTGTATGAAAGACGTTCGAATGCATTCCACATATGTTCCAAATGCAAGGGAATCCATTGAACACACCCTAAATAAAAGCTTTTCATGGCATTTTCACAGTTTGAGAAAGCTGTTTTTGACATATTTACAAAAAAGGTAAACAAATGTTTGGTGGTTGCATTTTCTTGAAAACGATGCACCTCTTTTTAGAAATTCTACATCCCAAAAAGTTATTAATCGAAGTTAAAAATATGTTTTAAGTTTATATTGTAAGGTTTGAAAGCATATTTAATCTTCATGCAATATTTTTTTGGCACAGGCCAAAATCAAATCAACAAGCAAGTTGAAAAATCAGCTGTTTGAAATGAGAACAAACGAATTACAACGAATATAAACACTTTCAAATGGCTCATTCAAAATGAGCCATTTTCGGCCAATGTAAACGCCATATTACTTTGACGATAGTGTGCACAATAAAAGAGAACAGATTTTATGTTTGATTTAAAGATGCGAAGTTTTGTTTTAGGAGATATTTGGCTCGATATTCAAATATCCAAATATGCTTTGTTGACGCGCATATCTACATCTTCATCAGCGCCACTTCTGGCTGTGAGTACACTCCCCAAGTAGACAAAGTTTTGTACGCACTCTAAGATCTCTTCGCCCAGCTTAAGCATCGGACATTGTATGGAGCAATAGCCACTGTTTATAATTTTTGTTTTCTTTGCGTTGGTTAAGATTCGTTTTCAAATCGCTCAATTTGTGACTCATTAGGTCTACATCGTCTGCGTATTCAAGATCTTCGAGATGTACAAACGGTGTCCATTGTATACTACGTTTTCCGTTCATTGAAGCACGCATAACTTCATCCAAGCAGAGTATGAATAAAAGTGGCGACAAAATACATCCCTGTCGCACTCCAGATTGGACTTCAGACGGTTCTGACAGCAGACCATTGTGTAGAACACAAAGCTTGTTGTACATAGCTTTGATTATATTGATTATTTTTGATGGTAGACCTCTGCGGAGTAGAGTTCTCCATACATAGTTTCTTTAACGCTGTCGAACTCCCTTTTAAAATCAATAAACAGTGTTTATAAAGAAGTACGAAACTCATTGCATTGTTCCAATATAATGCGCATTGTATTTATAAGGTCAACACAAGATCGGCAGAGCCTAAATCCATATTAATTTTCGCGAATGTTGCTCTCTACAGCAGAGCTTATGTGGTCAAGTATAAGTTTTGTCAGAATTTTACTGGGAATTGGTGACAGAGTTATTCCTCTATAATTTTCACAGTTAGACACGTCTCCTTTCTTGCGTACTTTTATCAACAGGCCTTCGTTCCATGAGTTTGGGAAGTTTTTTCGATCCATACTTTTTCCAAAATAACGAGCCATTTATCTACTGCTAATTCGGGATCGATTTTTAAGAATTCAATGCAGAGTTATCATTCCCGGGTGCCTTTCCGTTCTTTAGGGCTTTAATAGCTGCCTTAACTTCCGCTTTTGAAGGTGGACTGGTATCTACACCATTTAAATAAGGTAGTATATTCGGTGGGTTATCGTTATGTAGTGATATATTAACCATGACCACACACAATACGTTGTTGCGATATTTAATGTGTCACACCGAAACACTCAAATATCAAGCATGACCGAAAAACCCAAAATGCCAAATATGAAATAATTTATAAGTCAGAAATTTGACTCGTCTGTTTTGTCATTTCTTTATGACAAATAAATTGTATGCATATTTAATTGTTCCAATATGAATTTGGCAATTGGGATTGCGGTATGCTCAACACATGAATTTGTATTAAGTGTTTCACGGGATCATATTGCACTCTATACTGTATTGATTTGCCCTCAATACAGTTGGTAACCAGATGTGTGCCACTGTAAAGTATATAACTATAATGACCAATAAATCTCTCCAATAATAACGGAGGTGTCTCAAGGCCAGCTCAGTGCGGACAGAAACCACACATAGACCAAAAGGGCAAATAGTGACTTGATCTCGATGTTAAGCTTTTTTGGTAGGATATTATATACGTCTAATTTGGGTTAACCAATTAGACGCAAGTAATTTAAGTATCAAACAATAGAATCGACACATAAGATTCTATTAGAAAGTAGTTGTAAGAAACTATAATATGTGAGATATAAGAATTAAAAAATAATAAAAATCAATCTTGAACAGAGTCTTGAATTGACAAGCAAAAGATAACGTTGTTTTATTTTTGGTAAAAGAATTCGTTTAAATATAAGTGTATCAATGCAGTTAGCAGGTGGTCCATTTATACCTAGGGGGTTGTTGAGTACTTCCCTGAAGTTTTCTGCCCATCTGAGAAGTTGATCTTGCGTGGCAGTGAGCATATGTCCCTTTTATTGCGTATGGGGGGATTCCGCTGTATAGGTCTGTTAGATAGCGTTTTCGTAATATCGTACAGTTGCTTTGTTTTTCCTAGCGCTGCTGCGTTTTCTGCCTCATCTGCTAATTTGTTAAGCCACGTTCGTTTATCTTTTCTGAAAGACTTTTTGATACACTTACAGAGTTGTTTATATTGGATCCGGAGTGATTCAGTTTGGTGACTATCTAGGTTTGCTTGCAGCAGTTGTTGCTTCACATTTCGTCGTAGCTCAAGTATATCCCAAGTTTCCTGACTTATCCATTCTTTCTGTTTTTTACTTTGGTAACCTAGGCATTGTTTGCCTACTTCTTCATATAAAGTAGATAGACTTTTGTTGCTTCACTTACACTTTGAGCCTGGATTTGTTCAGATTGTCCTTGGTGTTTGCTGCTTAACATATGTATGTATTGGTTTGCTGTATCATGGTTTTTGATTGTATTTACATCAAACCGATGTATCGCCTTTTCTACTGGGATATTAATTGCTGCAATTTTAATGTGAAAGGTAGCAAGTAGTAGATAATGGTCATTGCCACGACGTCTTACTGAGGTCAAATTGGAGGAAACGAAGAAGGAGTTTCATTACTTATTAAATAAGGGCATCTGTCAACCGTCTAAGAGTCCTTGTGCGAGTCCATTGCACATGGTGCTGAAGAATGACACCATCAAAAAATCGATCTCACAGCGAGATCGATTTTCTGGGTCACACCATCAGCATACACTTTTTCAAGCCTCCCGAAAGCAAAGTAGCTGCAATACTTGATTTTTCACTTCCACCAACGGTGAAGGAACTAAGACATTTTCTGGGGATGATTAACTTTTACCGACTATTTTTACGTAACGCCATCTGCAATCAGCGATTTATTCAATCTTTACTCCAGGAAATCGCCTAAAAGACAATTCCAAAATCATATGGAAACAAGAAAGCATTACCGCATTCGAGACTTGTAAAGCAAATTTAGCGCATGCTACGTTACTCAACTGACCACCGATGCTTCCGATACAAGAGTTGGTGCCGTTCTGCAGCAGATTGTAGAGGGCAAGACTTAACCTCTAGCATTCTATTCAAAGGCGTTGAATACAGCACAGTTAAAATGGAGCGCGTACGATAGAGAGTTGACCGCCATTGCCCAAGTCATCCAGCATTTCAAGTATTCACACGAAGGACGTGAATTTATCATTTTGACTGACCATAAACCACTTACATTTGCGTGCAGACGGAACAGCGAAAAAACATCGCCATGTCGTGCTAGGCAACTAGAATTCACAAGCCAGTTCTCTACGGATATTCGTCATATTGCTGGTGCAGACAATTGTGTGACCAAAACTCTTTGCCGTCTTTCGCAAATTGAACTCGAGGCAGCAGAGGTCGAATGGTTGAACGTATGCGTAGGACATTAAAAACGGCTTTGCGTTGGCACAACACTAACGACTGGACCGGTGTACTACCATTGATACTGCTAGGATTGAGGACTACCCCAAAAGAATATCTTGGTGCCAGTTCCGCCGAAATGCTATACGGAAATCCATTACGTGTTCCAGGACCACTATTGTCACAAAAACGCCAGAAGCCAGATGAAAGCGATTTCGTAAAACCTTGGATCAGCTGAAGACTAACAACGGTAAGCATGGGCAGCATCCAGTCTATGTTCCCAATGGCTTAAAAACCAATAAGTTTTAGTTTGTGCGCGTTGATCGTGTAAAGGTCTTTCAATTGAGGAGTTGATCGAGCGATGTCGTGTTTTTTGTCCGCGATTTTTGAACTAAATACATTAAATACTTGTTAGACTAAAGTTCTTACCGAGAATGATTGCAACCGTTAAGTTATATACATTACATAAATCGAACTTATTGTAATTAAATCGCGCAGAAAAAAAAACAATTTTTGGTTTTATAAAACAGTTTTTAATTTTTAAATTGTTTAATTGCTTTTACCATATGTAAACAAAGCAGCGATCAATGCTTAAAAGGTCAAAAACAAAACTACAAAACTACAAAACTACTTCATTAGTTTGGCTTGTATATTTTAAAACATATATTATCATTACTATCTTAAGGAATAAATAAATTTATGTCATAGTATAAATTATTATTATTCGTTATATATATAGTGCTATAGTACTATATTAATCAATACATTTTATAAAGTACTTAAACATTAATATAGAATAAAATTAATCCTCCTACAGGGGGTAAAAACGATATTCCAGCTATGGTAAATAGGCTAAACGAACTGGAAAACCTTATAATTACTTTGCAAAAAGTAATCTGAGTTTTAAGAGCTGAAAATAACGACTTAAAATCAAAGTGTGCTGAGGAAAAAAGAGCAAAACTTTTCACTTGAAGTTGTAACGACACTTTCTTGAGGTCGTTTCGTTTTGCTGGGGTATCGTCAGCCTCTCCAGGTTCGTTACAATAAAATTTATATATAACCAAAATATTCAAAGACACGCTTAAGTTTTCTGTTTTTTATTAGTTAGTATTATTAAATAAATTTAATTTTTAGATTAATTTGATAAATAACTGATTAAATCAAGGTGTAGACTGAAGAACGCTGGTTGTCTCTTTCAAATTATCTGAAGCTGCGTACTGATACGAATTCAGCAGGATGTCTGTAGAATTTGTACTTGATGTTCAACGGTTTTTCGGATGTGTAGATTACTCGATCGTTGTGATTCACTTTGGTTGACTTATGTGTTTTCTAAGGGAAAAATGATTAGTATCGATATTTCTTAATGTAGAAATATCCTTATATATGAATTCTGCGAAATTATATTATTTACGATAGACGTAATTCGACAACTTGAAATAATATAAGCCGAGTTTTTATTTATAATTCTTGATGTAGAATTATCCTTTGTATTTATGTTCTGTGAAATTATATTATTTGCGATAGACGTAATTTGACCACTTGAAATAATAGAACTCAATCTTGTGTTAATAATTCTTGATGTAGAATTATTCTTATTTATGGACTTTTGTTTTTCTAGGCGTAACATATATGCCTTAGTGATTCTATGCCAAGTCTCCTGCATAAGTAAAATGCGCGTCTTATATACACATTTACCCGAGCTTTTTCCTAGCGTATCATATTTATTTACAGCTGATCTCACATTATTCTTGTTTACTTTGCTGTTCTGTAATTTTTTGTTTCAGTTGTGTGCGATACCCAGCTTGTACATTTTACTTCTCTTTAGCTTCTCTTACGGCGAATATTTTTGGCAGTTCTTTGTTTCTTATTTCACTATTCTGCTGCTTTGTTTTGATTTTTACAAAACGTGTTTTAAAACTATATTCGGTTGGTGGTGGTTTTATTTATTTTATTAGTTATAATGAAATAAAATATTAAAAGTGCAAATATTTATTAAATTTGAAGAATAAAAATAAAAAATATAATTAACAAATAAATAAGGTAAGTTTATTTTTCATTTATTTAATTATATTTTTATATTTCATTTCAATATAATTTCAGATTACTTTGAGGTGTTACTACGGCTTACAAGCGGGTTGGGTTTTGGTAAGTTTTTTCGAATAAATATTTTAAATATTAATTCATTTTTTTAATTCCAGATATTTGCAACATTTATTACCAGTAAAACCACTTTTATCAAATTTATATATAAATATAAAACATGCGTTGTTTTATAAAAAAAAACTGTGTTGTGTTGGCGTGTTTTAGTTCGTGTTGCTATTGTCTTTAGTTCATGTTTATGTATATGGAAATTTAGTGTAAATTTCCATCCGTACAAAGTGCAACCAATAATGCAATCTATGAAACTGATGAAGAAGAGCTAAATCTTGAAACGAATTGAATATTGAAAAAGAAAAAAGAGAGAAAGCAAAAAACGGAACGCTAATTCATCACCTCAAACAGAAAAATTCTATGAAGCTAACAACGGGCAAGCTAATGTAAATGACAAAAAACTTATTAATAAAAACTTTGATTTGCGCTCACCACCTATAATGGTTTCCAATATTACTGATTATCCGAAATTTCACGCTACAATCCAAACCGTTCTCAAAAATTAATTTTTTATTTAAATTTTGAATAATGGTATTTTCAAAGTAACAGTTTTTAATGCAGAAGGTTTGAAAACCGTTTCAAAAACTCTCAAAAACCTATTATCAAAAGGGACACTAGATATGTTTTAGCTCACTTTCGATTCCACCGAAGATATTAAAAAAATCTACGGAATAAAAATCAAATTCTTAATATTACTGTCAAGATTGCACCAATCAAAAGTTCTCCACTTATTCCTCAATGTACATCCTGCAAATCTTTCAATCACACAAAAAATTTTTGCTCAAAACTCCCACGCTGCGTTAAATGTACAGGCTTACATAGCACGAGTGATTTATATAAAACTACTGAAGAAATACCGAAATGCTGCAGTTGAGACGAATCTCACCCAGCTAACTACCGAGGACGTATAGTTGTCAAGCAACTCCAAAAAATCAGGGATAAACAAGGAAAACGAAATTCTCAAATCACCAGTAATGTAGAAACAGAGGATATGGCAATGCATACCCAAAAATGTAATGAAATTTTCGGTGTCACTAATTAAATAAAACAAAAAAAAATAAGTGACAATAAAACCTGGAACTTGAGCATTGAAAGTTTGTGCAGCCTTGGCTTTTTGTGGATAAATACGATTAGTCATCGCTTCTAATTTGACAGGCACGAGTTCTAAGCCTGGCACTTGCAGTCCGAACAAATTATATACGGACTATAAACTAATTAAATAAAAATTCGATTATTCCAAAGACCACTGATGAAGAGTACTTGACAAAACTCGAAACAGCGTTGTATGGTCAGCCAAACTTCAATAAAATTAAAATAAATTTTTGTGTTTGTCCTTTATTTCTTTCTTTGCTATTCAAAATCCCTCTAAATTTTAATAAAGCTTCTTTGTCACCATACAAAGAAAGTCTAGCTTTACAGCAATACGAATATTTTATTCAAAAATTAGACTTGTGAAAAATAAGAACAATATGTTAAAATATAATATTGTTCAGCTTTTCCTAACCGCGAAAGCGGATTTGTAGAATAACATAGCATAGCTTCTTTGTAAAAAGCACCAGAATGGTCGCTTTAAATATAGTAAGTAAAACAATATGCATTACAAAATGTCTCTACAAAAAGAGTAGCTTTGAAAAAATAAAGAATAGGTGAACCCTGTAATGAACCTAGTTTTTCGTAGCCGGGGTAGTTCTCAGCCTAGTCCAAGGTCTTACAAGAAAATTTATATTCGCGGGGACCCAGCGTTCAACCAATGTAATTTCCACCGTCGTAAGTAAGATGCAACAAACTATTTCTTTTAATTCAAAATTTATTTTTATTTAACAATTTAGTGTATATATGTAAATGTGTAATATATATAACAATAAATGTATTAAAAAAAGGAAATTTACAAAATATCTATATCTTAGCAAATAATAGTATAATTGTTTTCAATATAAATATTATTTAATCACATTTTAAGCTTCAAGTTTTTTTATATTATTTGAACTTAGGTTTTTTTAATCATTTGATTTTCAATCGTTTTCTTTTTTTTTTATTTCGTTATTTAAGTTTTACAATAGTATTTTCTTAGCAAAAAAAATAATTTAATTGCTTTCAATATAAAAAGTATTTAATCACATTTTAAGCTTCAAGTTTTTTTTTATATTATTTGAACTTAGGTTTTTTTTAATCATTTGAATTTCAATCGTTTTCTTACTTTTATTTCGTTATTTAAGTTTTACAATAGTATTTTCTTAGCAAAAAAAATAGTTTAATTGCTTTCAATATAAAAAGTATTTAATCACATTTTATTTCGTGAGAATTTACCTTACCCTTGCTGGTACATAATGGCGTACTATCCTGTTGATTGTAACGTCCAGCGACGATTATATAAAAAAACAGCAACCAGCGTATGTTTTGCCACGTATCGAGGGGACACCCAAGCCGCGCCACGTCCTTTGCTTATGGTGTCAACACTTTCGTTTATATATACGAAACTTGCACGGGTACAAAATGTTTTAATCGACCACTGTTAAAGCCGTCGATTATACCTTTTGTACTGTTGCTCTTTATCACTGTTTTTTTTTTTTTAATACCAGAGGCTTTCAGTCTATATCGATGCGTACGATGCGTTAACTTTAAAATCCATCACCAACTAAGAGACAGCAGCTCCTCCGCCTGCCCCTTTTATTCTCTTTTTTTTTAACTGCATCTAGCAGACTTTCCCGCTAGCCGTTTTTAGGTCAATGCTCCCAACATTTCCCCTCATCAGGTGTTCTGTTGTCTTCTTTCCGAACTTCTGAAAGCTTTAGACTGCACTCGCAACTTATTTTTTTATTCGCCGCAACTTTTGGCGATCAACCGAAAAATTGTATAAAACAAATTACAATGAACTTTCTTTTTTTCCTATTTTTGTTTTGATTATTCTTCCCTTTGTTTCTAATGCAATGTGTTTCCGTGCGAGTTATAATGTGGTTCGCGAAAATTAATTTGAATTTATTTTAATTAATATAGTTCGAACTATATTAATTAATAATAAATATTCAAAAAGGGGTTCAAGGTAAGTATGACATTTTCCGATACATTAGTTTACATATCATCAAATTTTATTTTTTTTTAACAGGAGCCTTCGATTCAATGTCTTCAAGTGAGCGTTGCTGTGATCATGCCATACCATGTAGGCAGCCATACCCACGACGTTGTGACAATTTAAAATTGCGAAAATTTTAATCGTTACACTCCCTCCTTCCTTTACGAGAGGATATCAATGCGGATATCTCCATTTCTGGCAATACGAATCAGTCGAGTCTTGCCGTCCCATGTCGCCTTGAACCGATGACGCCTGCCTCTGGACCACTTCTTTAAATCATAGCCCTGCTTCTGTAGTATTCTCGCCGGGCTAAGGTCTTCATTCAGAAGTTCAGCAGTGGTAGCTTCATTATTATGCTTTGATGTGACTGCTTTCTCGTGGGCGTTTTGCTGTTGTAGAATGGCTTTAGCGGTTGGAAGAGTTGCTGGACAATCCCAGTTGTTTGTCTCATAGAGTGCTGTATATTTCGCTGTTCATGGAAATGGTTCATGTAATCATCTCTCGCTTCTGCATCACCTGACTTAAACGGCCAGCTTCATTTGCGATAGTGCTTGTTGTCATTTTCTTGGCGGTTTAAAATTGTCTTGGCAATTGGAGGCGTTGGAGGGCAATCACTGCTGTTCGTCACTCGTGGAGGTGTATGAAATATGTCCCACCAATCAGGAGGGGCCGTGATCTGCAGGATGTCTTCCAGACGACTCTCGTTCACCTCATTTGACAGCGAATTTTCAGAATGATGACAACTATAAAGATAAACAAGATTAAGTAAGTGGTACAAAATAATTTTAAATTAACAATAATACTGTTTAATTCGACTTAGGTGGGCAGAAATTATTTTATCGGCATGTAGTTCACGCAGCTTCACTATGAACGGTGATACAAAGTCTATTACTTCATAAGGTCCGGAATATTTCGGAGCTAATTTTGCATTAAAGCCGTCTAGTGCATTAGATAGTGGTTGTGAACGATTAAGTACCAGTGTGCCGAGTTCTGGTTTCCACTCCCGTCGTCGGAGGTTATAGTATCTGGCCTGGTCTTGTGAGGCTTTTCCCATGTTTCTACTAGCAATAGCGTATATTTCGAGTAACTTTTGCGCTTTGTCCTCTGGAGATTCTGTAGCTCTTCCAAGTCCTGGTGTCACCGCATCATATAATGTACTCGGCATTCGTAGTTCTCTACCTTGCGTAATATATGCCGGACTGAAACCTGTTGAAGACGAAATTGAGGAGTTTATCGCTAACGTGATTTCGGGTGAACACTCGTCCCAGTGTCGGTGATCGACTATTGAGTTTTGAGCGATCATCGTTTTAATTGTACGATTGGCGCGTTCAGTCGGGTTCTCCTGAGGTGTGTAAGGGGCTGTATGGTGATGTCGAATGCCCAATTCGGCTAAGAATTTTTGGAATATCTTGCTCGTAAATTGAGTTGCATTGTCCGTGACCAAGATCTTTGGAATCCCAAACCGCGCTATGACGTTTTCCCTGAAGGCTCTTTTAACTCCGGCTGTCGTGGCGTTCTTCATTGGTATAATCTCCACCCATTTAGAGAACTTATCAAAAAATACCAACGCTACCGTATTTCCTTTAACTGAACGTGGTAAGGGCCCAATAAAATCTGCGCATACTGTTACCCATGGCTCTTCTGGTAAACTTGTTAACATTTTCCCTGCATTAGGTTGTTGACTGACCTTGTATTTTTGACATGTATCACACTTCCGCACATATTCTTCGATGTCGCGATACATTCCTGGCCAAAAATATCTAGATGTAACTCGAAGGATCGTTTTCTGATTACCTAAGTGCCCTGCCGTGATATCATTGTGACACTGTTTTAATACTTGAGGCCGAATGGCTTGAGGTACACACAGTTTCCAGCAAGGATGTCCCTCGTTGCTATAAGAGTTGGGTATACGACGGTACAGCTGATTATTTTCGATAGTATAGTTGGGGTATTTACTTGGATTATCGGTTAATGCTCTTCTTAAGTTCATTAACTATATACAAGACTGTCCATCTTCTTTCGTCGTATCAGGTATATTCACCAGGGCCAGTGTAGTTTGAGGTTGACGAGACAGTGCATCCGCGACGACATTACACTTTCCTTTTCTATAGTGTACCTCAAAATTGTATTGTTGTAGCTCTAGCGCCCAGCGAGCGATACTACCAGTTGGATTTTCAATGTTGTTTAACCATTTCAGCGCCAGATGATCAGTTATGACTACGAAACGATAACCTTCTAAATATTGTTTCATTTTTCTTACTCCCCAGACAATCGCCAGACACTCCCTTTCAGTCGTCGAGTAGTTTTCTCAGCTGGATTTAAACTGCGACTTGCATATGCTATCACCTTTTCTTCGCCGGCTATTTCTTGGGTCAGTATTGCTCCTAGTCCAAAATTACTGGCATCTGTCTGCAACACAAATTGTTCGGTGAAGTTGGGGCACGCTAGAATTGGAGCACTCGTTAATTTTACTTTTAACATATCGAACGCCACTTGTTGCTCTGACGTCCATTGCCATCGTTTACCTTTCTTTAATAGCATCGTAAGGGGTTGTATTGTATTTGAAAAGTATGGTACAAAACGGCGATACCACCAGGCGATTCCAATACACCGTCGTAGTTCCTTGAGGTCTTTTGGTACAGGTAACTCTTTTATGGCTGCAATCTTTTCGGGATCAGTGTGTATCCCATGTGGTGTCACCAAATGCCCAAGATACTTTATTTCCTTCATGAAAAATTTACATTTCTGTACGTTGATTTTCAGTTTTGCACACCTTAGTCGATGGAATACTTTTCGCAAATTTTCCATATGTTTCTCCAGTGTATGACCAATGATGATGATGTCATCGAAATATGCGAAAGCAAAAGGCTCCATATCAGGTCCAATCACTGCGTCTAACGCTCGTTGAAATGTCGCTGGGGCGGAATGTAGTCCAAAAGGCATCACGCGCCACTCTAATAGTCCTCGTCTAGGTACTGTAAACGCAGTATATTCTTTACTTTGTTCAGCCATCGGTATTTGCCAATACCCGTTTTTGAGATCAAGGCTGCTGATATATTTGGCGTCTCTGAGTTGGTCTAGAATGTGTTGTATACGAGGAATTGGGTAGGCATCTGGTATTGAGTGTGCATTTACCTGGCGATAATCTATGCAAAGTTGCCAACTACCATCCTTTTTCTTCACTAATACTACCGGTGAGCTATAAGGGCTGTGAGAGCTTTCGATACAACCTTTTTGTAGTAATTCATTTATTTCTTTGTCCAGTATTTGTTGCATGACCGGGTTTCGAGGATAGTATCTTTGCTTAATCGGTTTGTCATCTTTCATGGTGATGGAATGTGTGGTGATATTGGACAGTCCCTCAAGAGTGTCGAACTTTGCTAATTCTCGAGCTAGGAATTTGTCTACGTGTTCCGATTCACTTACTGTAGAATTCAGCATTACCATCTCTCGTTTCACATTTGTAGTTTTACTAAGTTTGACTGTGTTTTCTCCTATTTTGAAGATACTTGACGCCGAAACCAGGAAGTCCATCCCCAAGACCATATCATGTACCATTCCTTCTAACACTAATAGTTCAACTGCATAGTCACAGGCCCCGATTCGCAGTGATGTGTGAATTATTGTATTTATGTTCCGCGGTGAACCATCTGCCAAACGTACCACCAAATCTACTTCGTTGTGTTTGCCATATAAACGTTTTGCTATGCCCGGATGAATAAAACATTTACTGGCCCCTGTATCAATCATGGCTGTCATCTGTTGATCCTGAATGAGTATTTTGACAAGAAGACGATTATTTTCGATTATGAATGGTTCTGAGACGGTGTTGGAATTTCGGTCACGCCCCTTGCTTCTGGACGGCGTGACCGCTGGAAGTTTCCCGGAACTTTTCGGCAGCAATCAATTGTTCGTACATCACGTCTGCCGCACTGCCAACAGAAGAGAATACGAGGGTTCTGACATCCTCGCGCTTGGTGTCCTTGTCGTCCACATCGAAAGCAAGCTGAAGCTAGGTTTATTGGTTCCACTGCTGCCAGTACCATCGGCTTATCTCGTCGTTCTGGTGTTGTAAAAGATTCCCTTGGTTTTCTGCTTTTTCCTTCGTCCCGAACTGCTTCGTAGTCGTTAGCGAGTAATATAAGCTCTCGTAATGTACAAAACTCGCGTCGCTTTATATGCATCCTGTATTCTGTTAAACTATTTCGGTAGAATCGTTCAAGCTTTGCTCCATCGTCCATTTTCAAATGTTGCATCAACTTTTGCAATTCCAATACGTATGTTTTAAATGATTCACCAGGTTTCTGCATTCGATTTCTTAAATCGTCTTCTAAGAGCTCGAAGTAACGATGAGGTAGGAAAAATTCTAGAAAATCAGATTTAAACTGCTCCCAGTGGTCCCAGTCCCCTTTATTGTGACGGAACCATACTAAGGCCTGCCCTTTCAGTAATTCTGGCATCGCACGAGGTAGCATATTTTTAGCAAGATCATATCCACTTGCTAACTCTTCCACACGTTCCACAAACGCTAACGGATCGCCACTCTCATCAAATCGGACCGCCCATTTTCTAGCCTGATCGATGACTGTTGCTTGCGTGGTTCTAGGTAGTGTATATGGGACGTGTAATGTGTGTTGCGTGTACTGCTGCTGATGTAAAGGGAGAGTCAATTGTGGGAATATTATCTTGGCATCGCTCCGTTGTCTGTTCTGGGGGTGGCAATGGTATTTCATCCACGACGTGATCGTTTTCTACTTCACCTACGGATACTCTGCTATGTCTATCTTCAAGTTCTTTTAATCGTGTGATTATCTGAGGTATATGGTCAGCTTGTGCAATAAAGTTTGCCAATCGCCGGCGCAATTCATCGACGATACCAGTTGAATCTTGTTCGAATTCGTCTAAATAAGCGACTAGCTCTTCTTTCCGTAGGTTTCTTACCCAAACGCGACCCATATTACCTGATACAAGATGTTTTGTGATATCTGAAATTAAATAACCTAGCTGTGCTTCGACGTATTTTGTTGAACCTTAGTTTCCGGGTCCCTGCTCGGGCACCACTTGTAATGAACCTAGTTTTTCGTAGCCGAGGTAGTTCTCACCCTAGTCCAAGGTCTTACAAGAAAATTTATATTCGCGGGGACCCAGCGTTCAACCAATGTAATTTCCACCGTCGTAAGTAAGATGCAACAAACTATTTCTTTTAATTCAAAATTTATTTTTATTTAACAATTTAGTGTATATATATGTAAATGTGTAATATATATAACAATAAATGTATTAAAAAAAGGAAATTTACAAAATATCTATATCTTAGCAAATAATAGTATAATTGTTTTCAATATAAATATTATTTAATCACATTTTAAGCTTCAAGTTTTTTTATATTATTTGAACTTAGGTTTTTTTAATCATTTGATTTTCAATCGTTTTCTTTTTTTTTATTTCGTTATTTAAGTTTTACAATAGTATTTTCTTAGCAAAAAAAATAATTTAATTGCTTTCAATATAAAAAGTATTTAATCACATTTTAAGCTTCAAGTTTTTTTTTATATTATTTGAACTTAGGTTTTTTTTTAATCATTTGAATTTCAATCGTTTTCTTACTTTTATTTCGTTATTTAAGTTTTACAATAGTATTTTCTTAGCAAAAAAAATAGTTTAATTGCTTTCAATATAAAAAGTATTTAATCACATTTTATTTCGTGAGAATTTACCTTACCCTTGCTGGTACATAATGGCGTACTATCCTGTTGATTGTAACGTCCAGCGACGATTATATAAAAAAACAGCAACCAGCGTATGTTTTGCCACGTATCGAGGGGACACCCAAGCCGCGCCACGTCCTTTGCTTATGGTGTCAACACTTTCGTTTATATATACGAAACTTGCACGGGTACAAAATGTTTTAATCGACCACTGTTAAAGCCGTCGATTATACCTTTTGTACTGTTGCTCTTTATCACTGTTTTTTTTTTTTTAATACCAGAGGCTTTCAGTCTATATCGATGCGTACGATGCGTTAACTTTAAAATCCATCACCAACTAAGAGACAGCAGCTCCTCCGCCTGCCCCTTTTATTCTCTTTTTTTTTAACTGCATCTAGCAGACTTTCCCGCTAGCCGTTTTTAGGTCAATGCTCCCAACATTTCCCCTCATCAGGTGTTCTGTTGTCTTCTTTCCGAACTTCTGAAAGCTTTAGACTGCACTCGCAACTTATTTTTTTATTCGCCGCAACTTTTGGCGATCAACCGAAAAATTGTATAAAACAAATTACAATGAACTTTCTTTTTTTCCTATTTTTGTTTTGATTATTCTTCCCTTTGTTTCTAATGCAATGTGTTTCCGTGCGAGTTATAATGTGGTTCGCGAAAATTAATTTGAATTTATTTTAATTAATATAGTTCGAACTATATTAATTAAAAATAAATATTCAAAAAGGGGTTCAAGGTATGTATGACATTTTCCGATACATTAGTTTACATATCATCAAATTTTATTTTTTTTAACAGGAGCCTTCGATTCAATGTCTTCAAGTGAGCGTTGCTGTGATCATGCCATACCATGTAGGCAGCCATACCCACGACGTTGTGACAATTTAAAATTGCGAAAATTTTAATCGTTACAACCCAAAAGTTAACTTTCAATTCGTTGAACTTATGTTTCCAAAATAAAGCTGTAGTTTATAAGCTCGTTCTAATTTAAAGCACGGCAAGTGCTTTGGTTGGTGTCACTAATTAAATAAAAAAAAATAAATGACAATAAAACCTGGAACTTGAGCATTGAACGTTTGTGCAGCCTTGGCTTTTTGTGGATAAACACGATTGGTCATCGCTTCTAATTTGACAGGCACGAGTTCTAAGCCTGGCACTTGCAGTCCAAACAAATTATATACGGACTATAAACTAATTAAATAAAAATTCGATTATTCCAAAGACCACTGATGAAGAGTAATTGACAATACTCGAAACAGCGTTGTATGGTCAGCCAAACTTCAATAAAATTAAAATAAATTTTTGTGTTTGTCCTTTATTTCTTTCTTTGCTATTCAAAAATCTCTCTAAAAATCAAAATTATTATTTAATTATTCACGTTTTATTGTTTAAAAAGTATTGTTTGATAATTTATTAAAATCAAATAATTTGAAATGATTATATAAAAATTAAGTAAATTCTTTTATATAATTAAAACAGAACAATACTTAATTTACTTGTAAAATATGCTTTATTCTTTGCAATTCTTTACAACTCATTTGTAAATGAATCAATGTGATATTATTCGATATTAACCATGATTCGTTATGACACCAGTATCAATTATATATGGCTTAACCAAATTCCGTCTGTTATCCACTGTACTTATTCTGAATGAATTCATTATGAACTGAATCATAATGAATATATTATACAATATGCATGCGCACATAACTAAATTTGTTATTGAAGGTGTTCTTTGTGATTCCATAAAATATAACAAGCGACGAAATCTTGTTATCATGATCAAAAGTGTCTTGTATGACAAGTGCTTTGGCCGTATTTTGCCATTTTATAAATTGGTGTCCAATTGATATGAACCAAACACTAGTTCTTTCAATTATTCTCCATACAGAAGCCTTTGATATTCCAAATCAAATACCAAACTCGCAAAAAGTATTCATATTTGCCACATACCACTGTTTAGAATTAGGTTAAACTTGTGTCTTATTTCAGTTGTTAAAAGTTAATATTTTAATACTCTGTCAACCACAATTTAAAACTACCATATATTTTTTATTCTTAAGTAAGTTGGTTAAGATCTTTGCGTACGTGCGGTTGTCAAACGTGTAAAAGCAAAGCTTGTAAATGGATATACGGAAAAAACCATTGCACAAATTAAATTCGTTGTTTAGAGTTATTTTTATTCAGTATTTTGAACATTTTGGCATCCCTTGCGGGGAGCAATATTAACTTCAGCTTTTGCAATCAATTGCCGAAATTTGTTGCTACTTACGGGCACTGCGCTCTTTATCGTGAATTAAGTGATATAGTTTGCCCCGTCAGCAGCTCGAAATCACGTGATTTGCTGTTATAATACTTTCAGAACTACCGCTATAAAAGTACATACTTTACTGAAGCCGCTGTACACAATTAGGTATTTATTTCAATATTATTAATACGGTTTGCTAAAATTGCGCAAAGTTGATAGTTTGTCTCGCAAATAAAATGGAAAAATGAACTCACTTTCAAACCGTCATAACAAAGTTTTCGGCAAATACGAAAAAAACTGCTAAATTAAGCAAACTAAAGGCTACTTTATTGGCCGAAACGTATCAAAGTTCCCTCGTCCGATGAAAATTACTTAAGTTGGTTTAAGATCGTTTAAATATTTATTCACGTCCGTCATCATCAATAACTTTGCGCTTTCCTTTACGCAAAAATTTCAGTATATAAAAGAAGACTTGGTGATAGGCGCTCAACATGCTTTAATAATATAATATTATTATATATAATATTATTGCGGTTTTACGGTTTTCCATATGTTTTAATATTTAATGTTCTAATATTTGATTGTTCATATACAATCCTTAACGTTTATTCATTTTAACTTCTTGATTATATATTTTTACATTTTTTCATTTCACAACATATTTAATGTTCTAATACTTGATTGTTCATATACAATCCTTAACGTTTATTCACTTTATAGATTGCCTCTTTTAGATTAATTCTTTAGATTCATTTTTTGGAATCACTTTTAGAATTACCTTTTAGAGATACTTTTTAGGAAATAACTTTTAGAATTACTTTTTAGAATTCACCTTTTAGAATCATCTTTTTTGATTTACTTTCTCCGATTGCCCTTTTAGAATAACTTTTGGGAATCACTTTTGCGAATCACCTTTTACGATTCACCCTTTTAGATTAACTTTTTACAATTGACTTTCTACGATTAACTTTCTACGATAGGCTTTCCACGACTCAATTTCTACGACTCATTTTCTACGATTCGCTTTCTAACATAGACTTTCCACGATTGACCTAATTAACAAAATAGACTCTATATATATAGAGGTGCTTTTACCAACGCTTAAAACTTTCTCTAATATGACCTTTATATTAGACATCCCCCAATAACCCAGAAATATTTAAAAATTAATTAAAAATTAAAATTTATTTTGTAATAATAATTTTTGTCTTTACCTTGTTACCATTTCTTTTTTTCAAAGTCATTTACAATTGACCCAGTTAATAAATATTAACAAAAATCAGCATTTCACTTCGACAATTTGTCTTACTGACTTTTTGACTTCTTGTTAATATTATTGCAACTGTAAATAACTTTGCCTACTTTTAGGTGTCATTAGAAAATGTCCCCATAAAGACTGCTATGTATTTATTAATTATTATTAAACAAAACTTTCAACTTTACTATATTAATTATCCAAAAATACGGTCTTAATTCTTACTTTTAGGAAAGAAACTACTGTTAACTTTACATCACAACACAAGGTTAAAGAAAGGTTAAGCACTTTTAACGCTTCCCTGGCCCACGGTTTCGGCAACATGAGTTTGTCTACAAGTGCTCAACTCTCTCCATCTATTAAGATGAAATGAGGTTATCCACTTATACACATAGGCTGCCGTCATGTTGTAACTTAGTGGTATTCTGGCCTCTGGGCCACAGAAGTTATTGCTTGATCCTTGCTTTGCAAGTTCATCTGCCTTCTCGTTTTGCTCAATACCGATGTGACCTTTAACCCACCGTCACCTCATTTCCAAGAGCATATTCCATGAACTTCGTTACACATTCTTGAACTAAGCTGTTAGCTATGTATGTCTTTTGCATGCTTTTAATAACTGTTGATTGACCAGCGCTATCAGAATCTTTTTCTGATACACCTGACAATCCAATTGGTGATCCTAGTGTAGAGTGCACGTTAGATTTAGCTATTTCGCGTAAACCCCAGCACCAGCTCTGTCATCCATCAAGGAGCCATCGGTAAATATGCATATGTCATTCCTTTTACATTCATTATGTAGTAGGTCGTCTACTACGCAGTGTTCTGAAGGACACTTCTATCCCATAAGATCTCCTCATAGTCTCCAATGTCATCTGTGTTTTCTTGACCTCGGTCTGGAGGTCAAGAATTTTCCGATGGCCAACCAATTTTCCGAAGTTGTTCCACGTGGAGCTCCGGTTCATGCGAATTGCTGCCAGTGCCGCCGTTTTCTTTATATGTAAATCCAAGGGAAGCAAACCTAGCATCGCCTCTAACGCCGGTGTTAGCGCTGTTATTCCAACACAGGCTAGTCGCTGGATCCCATCTAACTTCACTTTTATTGTTTTTTGGGTGACTTTACATCACCAGACAACTGACGCATATGTTATAATAGGTCTGACCATCATCGTATAGAACCAGTGCAACGACTTTGGGGACATCTCCCATTGTCTTCCGCACACTCTCTTACATTGAAATAGGGCTCTTTTCGCTTTTCTGATCTTTTCATCCACATGTTCATTCCAAGTCCGTTTATTATCTAGGATGACACCTAGATACTTCACCGACTTTGATATGCGAATGTTATTATAGAAAAGTTGTAAAGGCTTCATTGACAGATTTCTCTTCCTCGTGAAGAGGATAGTGTCTGATTTCGTCGCATTGATGGTCAGGCCTTGTTCCCTTCACAATTTTTCGACGCATTTGAGTGCACCTCTCATTACGTTTCTAATGGTGTCTGGAAACTTGACGTTCACCATCAGTGCTATATCGTCCGCATACCCAATTGTTTGTATGCCTTTGATGTCAAGCTGTTGAAGTAGAGTCTATGGTCACGTTCCACAGAAATGGTGAAAGTACCCCTCTCTGTGGGCAGCCTCTGACTGCTCTGCCTCTCAGTCTATGTCTTCCATTTTGTAAGTTTACTGCTCTTTGCCTTAGCATGAAATCTATCCATCCAATAATGAGTGAACCGACTTCTCGGTAAGCTACAGCAGATTTTAATTTATCAAAGCTTACTTTGTCAAAGGCTCCTTCAATGTCCATCATGATGGCCATCTCTCTCAGCTGTCCTCACGACCTCGTGCTGTGCAGTCTCTGTGGATCTCCCCGCCCTATAGGCATGTTGACATCTGCTTAAAGGATATTCCATTAGCGTGGTGCCTTCCAGATAGTCCACTATTACCTTTTTCATAGCTTTAAGCATGAAAGAGGTAAGCCTAACCGTCCTGAATGACTTTGCTTCTGTGTAATCCTTCTTTCCTGGCTTTGGAAGAAAGGTCACTCTTGACTCTCTCCAAGCCTTAGGGACGTACCTTGTTGTCAGTGACATCCTAAATATCTCCGTGAGCCTAATTGCGAGCAGATAAATTCCCCATCACAGGAGTGCTGGAAATATGCCGTCTAACCACGGTGTTTTAAATGGAGCGAATGTCAAGATGGCATTCCTAACTGCATTTATGGTCACTATCCTTTCTGCTTCAAATCTTTCCTCTTTGTTGATTCCCCTTTTGGGAGAAGGCCAGTGATCATCAAATTTGAAACTTCCTGGAAAATGGATCTCTATGAGAGTACTCAATGACTCTCCTACGGTTTCCGTCATTGTACCATCCTTCTTTCGGATTAAACCAAGTCTTGAGACCGGGTCATTTGTGACCATCTTTTGTAACTGACTTACTTTAGAGGTTCTAGGCGCATTTTGCTGGGACGGATCTCAATATGGGTGTCATCGATTCAAGAGTCGAAGGACCTCTTGGCGAGAAAGACTTAGTTCATTTAAAAGCATCTTTGTTGAACGCCGTGGAGTCCCTAGATGGTGGAATTGTTGACATAGGGTTTGTTGGCAACGCTCGCCTTGAGGATGGGTACATTACCATTGTAAGAACCAACAATCAAAGGCATGGCTAATCAGCACGCTAACTAAGTTAGAAGGCCTTTGGTCTGAAGCTAAGCTGACGGCTGATACGCTAACAGCGCAACGAAAAGAGAATACTTATTTTTGTCTACGACTCTACTGTAGGCAAGAAAAGTATTCTTAGCAGGCTGCAGAAGCAAAACAGCTGTGTTAAGGACACTACGAAGTGGAGGGTTACTAACTTCAGCAAGTTTGACGAAGCGAGCAGTGCTGTTGTCATGCTCACAGTGTGGTGCCCCAAAGAAGATGCTGAGGTAATTAATACCACAGGGGGCAGGCTCAACTGCGTTCTAGATCAAGCCAAAGTGAAATTCTGAAGGGATGCACGACGAGCAAGACAACGCTTCTGGTATGGGTCTAAGGGGTCTATGTACACCAGAAAACCATAAAGGTTGAACAACTGAATATTCATCACAGTAAAGCAGCATCAGCAATGATCCTACGACACTTTGACGAGGAAAAGTTGGACATACTATTGATTCAAGAGCCCTGAATTGTTCAAAACGCTATTAAAGGACTCGGTACATCACTTGCCACACTGTTCTTTCCACAGATAGCTGGAAAAATGAGGACATTCATTATGGTGAGGAAGGGGATATACTGCATCCAATTGCCTCATCTATGCTCACCAGATCTTACTACGGTAAGAGTAGGGAGTGATGCAAACACCTTTATCGTGGCGTCAACCTATCTCTCATATGACTCTGCTGAGCTGCCTCCCGGTCAGGAGGTAATCAAACTGATGGAGTATTGTAGGACGAAAAGGCTAGAAATTGTCATAGGATGCGATGCGAACGCACACCACATTGTGTGAGGTAGCAGCCATAGTAACAACGGAAGGAAATCTCTCCTCGAGTTTGTTGAAAAATACAATCTGATGATTGTAAACAGGGGGTTAGAACCTACCTTCGTTGACGCACGTAGGTCAGAAGTTATTGACTTAACCCTGTTCTTAGGCGCAATGACGCAGAAAATTGAGAAATGGAGGGTCACTGACAGGATAACAATGTCGGATCATCGGGCTATACATTTTGAAATACTCTGTCATCCAAAACTCACTAATAGTCAAAGGCTAGTAAGAATTCCTGAGAATATGGATCAGGTAACGTACTTGACGTTGATGAAGGAATTATTACAAAACAGGCCGCTGAGGAAATTCAAGACCACATGGAATGTAGAGGACGAAGTCAAAGCAATTACTGCTGCGATGAGTAATGCATTCGAATACGGAGAAGAACTGCGTATCATAGGATATGTAAAAGGTCAAAAAGCGTGAATTTAAGAAAGCACTACGCCAACAAACCCTATAATTAAGATTTTTTTATTTTATATCACCTGGTATCGTATTAATTTTTAAATTAAAAATTTTTCAGCTATCAGACAAACCACAATAAAACGCTTTTATTTTAAAATTTTGAAGCAGATATTTCATTCTTTATTTTAGAACATCCTCAGTGCTGTAATAATAATACAAAAAACATTACCAATTAAAACTTATTAAAGTTACACATTACAATTAAAATAATACCTTAATTTTTTAACAAAAAGCTTAACTTAAGGTTTATGAAAATTAAAATTAAAACAATATATACGTAAATTAACATATATATATAATGACACTATTGAAAGCATAAATATTAAATAAAACTATAATTATTTTTATTTTTAACATCACATATGTTGGGAAACTGACAAAAATAAACATAGATGCAAAATACGAATAATGGAAATATACAATCTATATTGTTATGTCAAAAAGATTTTTAGTACAACTTATATATTTGTCTTTGTTTTATAAATTCAAAAAATATAATATACATTATTATTATTTCTCTTAAAACATATCTGAATCAATATCAACCGGTTAAATTATTTTGTTTCTTCTTTTTGTTTTCTTTTAACCGATATTTGTCAAGTAGATTTGAATAAAGAGTACTGAAATTCTCTGTGTCTTTTTTAAAATTCACCACCTGGTTGTGATTTAATATAATATGTATGACTTCAGCAAGTACTCTTTTTTGGTAGTTGTTCTCAATTTCAAGAATTGAAGCTTCTTCGAAATTGAAAGTATGTCTAGCTGAATGATGATGTTCCGATAGGGCTGTTTTTTTATAATCATCAGTACGTCTGCACGTACTATTATGTTCACTTAACCTTTTCGATAATTTTTGTTTTGTCATTCCTATATAAGATTTATTGCAATCATTGCAATCAATCTTATATATAAGATTTGATAAATTTTCTTTTTTCTCTTGATCTTTCAGCTTTGAGAAAAAAACATTGGTTGTTTTTAAATTGTATAATACGTCAATAATTTGTTCTTCTTTAAACAGTTTTAATATTTTTTGAGATAATCCAGGAATGTTTGGGAAAGTGCACCTTTTTTTATTATTATTTGAATTGCTCACTGTTGTGTTTTTAACTAATTGTGTATGTTTATTTGATGATAATATTTTGTTAATGAAATATTTAGGGTAGTTATTATTATTTAGTATTTTTTTGATTTGTTTAATATTATCTTCCATAAATATGTCATCACTTAAAGCTTTAACTCTGCTTATAAAGTTTCTAACAGTGTTGATTTTTTGGTGTATTGGATGATTAGATAAAAAATTCAGTAATCTACCTGAAGATGTCAGTTTTTTATACCAATTGGTGATAATCTTATTGTCATTTCTCATTACCGTTATATCTAAGAACAAAGAACAAACCCTATGTCACCAATTCCACCATCTAGGGACTCCACGGCGTTCAGCAAAGATGCTTTTAAATGAACTAAGTCTTTCTCGCCAAGAGGTCCTTCGACTCTTGAATCGATGACACCCATATTGAGATCCATCCCAGTAAAATTGGTATAGAACCTCTTATGGACAGGGCCATCTTTTGCGTCTCCTACTGCCCGCTTCCCGTAATTCTGCTTATTTGCAGTCATACTTGTGCTAGGTAGATGGTCTGCTGTCCTAGTTTGGGGTCCCACTTGGCTAGCCACCGTTACTAGTTGTTCACCTTGTTGTTTGTCATATTTAACGACATTAGCATATGAAACACTTGGAGAAACATGCTTAGGAGATGAAGGTTGGGGTACTTCAACTAATTTGATAGGGGTACTTCTAATTAGATCACGCAACGCTTTTTCTGTACAGCTAACCTTTGCTTCAGTTCTTTATAAATAAACTAAACGAATTTATTTTTATAAAAACGAAATCACATTTAAGACAATTTTTTACAAACAGTTTATAACACAAAATTCATTAAATATTTACCGCACAAGAATTTTACAATTATTTTTGCGGTAATTCTTTTTAAATTTGGGCCACTGTAATCATGTTTTTTTTTGCAAATTTTTCAACAATTTTTTAAATACACCTCAGAAAAAACAACAAATATACTAGAAAATAAAATCATACATGCATTTAAACGATGTTTTCGTTTTCATCCCTTTATGCGCGTAGAAATTTTTTCGCGCTTTTTTGTGAAATGCGAAATTTGTTTGTGTAAAAGTAACATTTGAAATTTTAAGAAATGCGTCGACGAAAATCAAAGAATTTTGATATTTTTTCAAATACGCTCGTGTTTTTGCGAATACGTCGGATTTTGTCTGCTTGCAAAATTTCATTTAGTTTGAGAAATGGAAGCGTAAACATCGTTTTTAAATGCACGCATGATTTATAATTAGCAGAAGATGCTTTGCAACTATGAATGAATTGTATCTTTTATTTAAATATTATTTGTATTTTCTACTTAGATTAAATTTCTTAATTTCCAAAATACGTTATTAAGAAGAATTAAAATATTACTAACCTTGGGCTACCAAAAGTATATAAATAACCAAACATTAAATTATAAGGAATATTTTATTTTTGTCTACCTATCTTGTCTACCTACGAAAAATTTATTACTAGAACATATCACAAAAAAATTTTAAATATTAAATAACATATAAAATAAAAAAATAAATATAAATATAAATATATAAATTAAAATTATAAATTATATATAAAACATCATTTTTCGTAACGAAATGACGCATAGCAGTCGCTGTTGACGCTTCAGCGATTGCTTTAATAACATACTGATGAGTGAACAAATTTTGCATTGTTTGCTGGAGGCGTGTTTAAAAAATTGTTGAAAAATTTGATGTGTAATGGCTAGAGACGACTTCGATGTCAGAGGACGTTACTGTCTAATGGCCACTTTTTACACATTCACATTCACCACAGAAATAGTTCCTTAGTCTTTTTGTTGATGAGTAATAATATCCCAGCGAACATTTTCAATCGCGGAAGAGTCTTCCGCAAATCGTAATGCTGACCAATTTAATTGCGGAAGAGTGCGTCTGAGAGTCGCAGACGATGCTTTCGTAGTGAGAACTTGTCCGTCCATCCGTGATTCGCTTAGAAGCGTAACAAATTAGTCTTTTATATGAATCGCTTATACGTCGCTTAGAAGCGTAACAAATGAGTCTTCCATATGCATCGCGGAGAAGCGTAAAAATTTACTTTTTTGTGTGTATTAAAGAGTAGCGTTATTCCTCTACTCGGAAGAGATAGAAAAAAAACAGCGAATATAAAATTTAAAAGAAGTTGAAGTTAAAATTGTTGGTTTATTAAAATAACTGGTTTGTTATTGGTTTATTGATAAAAAAAATAATATAATGAAATAAAATACTAAAAAATAACTATTAAAAATAGTTTATATTTCTTATTGGTAACATAATACTAATATTAATTAAAATTTTTAAAATACTAGATATTAAATAGATATTAAATTAGATATTACTAAATATACAGGTGTAGTTAATAATATATACAAAAAAAATATAAAATAATGAAATAAAATAAAAAAATAAGTATTAAAATTAGTTTATATTTCTTATTGCTAGTTATGCTAGTTATTTTATTAAAAACACATTTGATTGTATTTAGTAGATTACATATTTAAAGTTATTAACTTTGAATAATAAGATATCAAAATATTACTTACCTATATATATATATATATAAATCTTTTTATTAAAATTTATTTATTTAAATTTCACACACAACTGTAACACTCCAATTGCACTTTAATATTAACAAAAGCGCAACAAAAGCTACATATGTAAATATTATGTTACAGAGAAAACAAAAAGAGCAAATTAACAATTTTGAGACAACAATCGCTTAACGATCGTCCAAGTGCGTAATAAGGGAGTAATTTAAAAACACGTTCGACAAACAATCGTCGAGGTTAGGAATAATTGCACTTCAAGAATAGAGAAACAAAAGCGACATAAGTAAATATTATATTTCAGAAAAAATAAAAGAGCAAATAGTAATTTTGAGAGAACAATCGCTTAACCATCATCAAGGCAAGTCATAAGTGACGCATTTTGACAATTGGCGATAAATAAATCGTCTAAATGCTGGCTATTTTCTTGACTAGAGTAGAAGTAAAAATACTCATAAGTACGCATCATATACTTATTGATAATTTGTATGAGTAAGACCAAAAAAAAATATTTCTAGAATATTTTATACCAAACATTTTTTATTAACACTTTCAATCATTTCTGTTTAAAATGCTAATATTAAGATTATTAAAAATATTAAGATTAATATGTAATACTATTTTCCTCTAAATATGTAGGTTCTACATATGTAGGTTCTACATAACTAAATAATAATTGAACAAAATAATAATTGAACCAATATATGCTTTGAACTTAATTTGTAATTTTTAAATTAACAAAGTAATCAATTATATTCAAAGATGGTGTTTCAAATAAATAAATGAAATAAGATTTATATACTTAAGTACTTTTTTAACAATTTTGAAATGTCAAACTTAATGGGCCTATTTACACTATCATGAACATGAACATGAACTTGAAAACTGGTTGCTTATTCATGAGAGAAGGAAGAGAGTGTGATGTGAGTTCATGAATTTCACGCAATGAAATTTGCTGCGTTTCTTCAGCTTGACACGCATTCATATGCAATGTTATGTTTATGTTTACCATTTAATGCTGAATACTCTCAATTTCTGTGCTCTGCACATAAGCATTTTATACGTTTACTCAAAACAAAACCAATTTCACGCTCATGAGAGTTCATGATAGTGTAAACTGAACTGACAGTTCATGTTGTCGTCAAGTTCATCTCACGTTCATGATAGTGTAAATATACACATTTGTCAAAAATAAACACAACGTTAGTTTAAGTTTGATATATTTGTATTAGAATAAATTACAATACAATAAAAAGTATAGTGTGCACAACTTCACTCGCCGACGTTCGTAAACATACTGCCTCACTTTATTTTTGACAACTCGGCCTTTCCTGACAATTCGTCATCATCGCTGGAATAGTTGTAAGAATTTTCGTCGACATCTAGAATTGGTATTAAAGCGCACCAAGGCTTCATATGATCACTGGATACAACATTTGTGTAACGCCTTTGAGTAACACTTCGATCTGGTAAGTCTTCTACAACGTAGCGATCATTGCCTAATACTTTTGAAACAATATACGGACCTTTAAACGCAGGATCGAGTTTATGACTTTCGCCTGACGCTGTTGGGACGAAGTTGATAACCACCAAGTCGTCTTCTTTAAACTGATATGGTTTTGTATGCTTTGAATCATAGCGCTGTTTCCATTTTTGTTTCTCAACCTTGATGTTGATTGCTGCTTGTTGTTGATTTGTTATTACATCAGTTTTCCCTTCTGAACTATCTACTAATGCCTGAACTATTCTGTTATATGATACATCTTTTGGGTTAAAATTAAAAATCAAATCGTTAGGAGTGAATTTCGTTGTTGAATTGGCATTCGTATTTATACTCCATTGAATCTTTAGTAAGTGTTGATCCCATTCCATGTTTTTGATTGTACTACATTTTAGAGCACTTAATATTGTTTTATTAATTCTCTCCACCTGGCCGTTGGCACGAGGAGTACGCACCGCTGTTTTAATATGTTGAACTCCGTGCTGTTTTACGAACTTTTCAAATTCTTTTGATGTGAACGACGTGCCTCTATCCGATATAATGCGCTGTGGTTGACCAAATACTGAAAACATCTGTTTCAATGCCTTTATAACGGGTATTGTTTTTGTATTTCGCACTGCTGTCAAAAACGTATACTTAGAGAATGCGCAAGCAATTACCAAGATATGGCAATTTCCTGCTTTGCTTTTTGGAAACGGTCCAACGTGATCAATATTAATTGTTCTGAATGGTATTGGTATGACATCTTCTACATGCAATTCTCCTACAGGTTTTCCTCCTTTCACTTTGTTTATACAACATTCTGGGCATGATGCTATATAAGACTTTACGTAGTTTCTCATACGCGGAAACCAAAAATAACGTCGCATACGTTCTAAAGTTTTTTCTGTTCCATAATGCCCTGCATCATCATGGTTGGATTTCAGCATCCGCCCCCGAACCGCCTGTGGAATAACAAGCTTGTTTCCATTTTCCGTTTTGCGATATAATCGACTCGCTAAGATAACATAATCTTCTTTCACCTGTGGCCAGCGTGTACAATCGTTCTTGCCTTGGAGTATTTCGCAAATTTCTTTTATTTTTGGATCTTGTTTTTGCATGGTGAACACCCAGTCTTCATCAATTGGAGTAATTTTTAACACGTTATCCGCAACTGTTAACTGCTTGTCTGGTGTTTGAAGCACTGCTTGTCTGCTCATACCATCTACGTGTGGCATAAGTTCACCTGCGCGATGAATGCACTCAAAATCGAACTCCTGTAGCTTTAACCATCAACGAGCTACACGTGGTATTAGTGCTGTTGACGCTTTAAGAGTAGCTACTGCGTTACAATCTGTTACCACTAAAAATTTTGCTCCTAGCAAGTATATACGAAATCTTTCTAGCGCCTCGGTAATTGCCAGTACTTCAAGTTCGTGGCTTGAATAGCGACTTTCGGCATCACTGCACAAACGACTATAATAAAACGCTGGTCTTAAACCCTCTTGCTCTCGTTGAAATAGTACTGCAGCAATTCCTGTTGCACTTGCGTCTGTATGAACTTCATGATATTTTGTTGGATCATATAACGTCAATACAGGCTGTGATGTAATGGCTGCTTTCAAAAGTTTAAAAGCGTTGTTTTGCTCCTCTTCCCATATAAACTGATGATTTTTCTTGAGGAATTTACTTAACGGTTGAGCTATCAAACTGTATTGCTTAACAAATTTACGGAAAAATCCTGTAACACCTAAAAATCTGCGTACTTCAGTTTCGTTTCTCGGTTGTGGATATTCATCAATACATCGTGTTTTCTCTGTACCCGGCTGAATACCAGCATTGTTTATGACGTGTCCCAAAAACTTTACTTTTGTCTGCATAAAAGAACATTTCGACGGTCGTAACGTTAAGCCAGCTGAAGCCATTGCATTAAGAAATTCTTTTAATATGGTTAGTCCCTCGTCAACTGAAGTTGATGCAATGATTACTTCGTCCACGTAGCTAATGATCTTGTGCTGATTCTCAAGCCCTCTTATTATGTTTGAAACGACCTCTTGAAATACCATTGGTGCGTTGACTAAGCCAAATGGCATAATAAGTATAATGTGCACAACATCACTCGCCGACGTTCGTAAACATACTGCCTCACTTTATTTTTGACACATTGCAGAAAAAGTCTGCGTTCACCCACAAAATTTTTCTTAAATTTCGCATAACTTTTTTAATTTTTACTGAAATTAATTTTTCTTTTCTGATTTATTGTAACTGTTAACGTAATGAATTATGTTCGTACAGTAGTTTATTTTAGGTCACATCAAAATTTATTCACTATTTTAACAATTAATAATACTATAAAAAAATGTCTTTAATAAAGAAATAAATGAATAACAAACAAAACTGCTCGGCACGAAAACCCGACCGATCACCACGCTTGCTCACACACGAAGAAGCAAAAACTTGCCAACAGATAAAAAGAAGCCCACACACAATGTTTGCCAGTTTGATATATGTAATTTTAAACAGTAACCAAAGAAACAACATTTTTACAATGGAAAATAAAAAACGTTAATTTAGTTTCAGTGAGCAACAAATAACTGATATATTTTGGAAAGATGACGTAAGCCACCGAAAAATTGCTGAAGATATTGGTAGTCAATATTCGTGTGTGCAAAAAGTTATAAATAACATCAAGAAGACGAGTAATTACGTTTCTAAACATCGCACTGGTCGCCCCTCAATTCTGTCAGATAGAGAAAGGCGTTGCATGATCAACCAGGTGCAAGTAAATTCAAGGGTAATAACCTTCAAACTAGCTGAACATACTGTCGAAATATTAGAAACAAAATATGTCTTGATACTGTGCGGAAAACTTTGAAGAAATGCATGTATTATGCCCATGTTGCACGAAAGAAGCCATATATATCCAGATATAATAGAATAAAATAATAAAGCTTTGTAAAAAGCATATAAATAAACCCACGGAGTTGTGAAAATGAGTTATTTTCTCTGATGAGAGTTAATTTTGGATATTTGGAATCAAAGATAAACAATTTGTGTGGAGAAAATCATATACAGCCTATGATAAACAAAAATTGATTTCAACGGTAAAATGTGGTGGTGTAGACGTAATAGTTGTGGGGTGTTTACCAAGTAATGGTGCTGACAAACTTAAATTTATACAATATAAAACGCATAAATGTGGGTATCTATATATACTAAAAACAAATTTGAAAGAAAATGACAGAATGTAAGAACTTGAGGCAACGTTTCTGTTTCAGCAGTACAACGGCTTTAAGCATACAGCAGCGATCATACCGATTTGGATGCTGTACTATGCTCTCAAGCAACTTTAAACACTACCAGAATCACCAGACCATAGTCCCATAGAACATCTGTGGGTTTTTTTTGGAAAATAAGAATCGCCAGCACACGATTTCCAGCAAGGATATGTTCAGAAACGTCATCAAAGAAGAATGGCAAAAAATAAAGGCACAGGATGCTGCAAAGTTGGTTGAGTCTATGCAAAAACTCTTAAAATAGATTATTTAACGCAAAGGTTATCCCACAGGCTATTAAATTTAAGATTTCTGTGAATTTTAATTGTTTTAATGTAAATATTAAGAAGTGAACGTAGACTTTTTCTGCTTTAAGAATTGTTGCTTTGGCATATAAATGTCTTTAATTTTTTTTAAAGAATAACTGTTAATTTTTTGTAATAGAACTTTATTATTGTTTCTTTGGTTACAATAAATCACAAAACAAAAATTAATTTCAGTAAAAATTAAAAAGTTTATGCGAAATTTAAGGATAATTTTGTGGGTGAACGTAGACGTTTTCTGCTGCGTATATATTATTAATAAGCAATGATTTAAATTTATTTGCATTAAAAATTATGTATATTTGTATATTAGATATGATTTTAAAATAGAATAATGTTTTGTATTACGAGTTTCAGTTATAAAACATGATTTTAAAATGTTAAACATATTTTTATTAATATTCGAATATATGCGTAGTAAACAATACTATGAAAATTTTTGCTTTGACGTAATATTCATGAATGGCACATACTATATATTGCATCATTTTGTATCGAATATAAGTATTAATAAATATCATATGAGAAGAGAATAAATCTTACAAGTCCTTTCAGTTTTATGTATGAATCAGATAGAGTTGTGTATACAAAAAATAGTTAGAGTGAGTATAAGTGAAATGCAGCCAAAACTCGAGTATGCTTCGAGTGTTAAATACTTATTGCAGTTCACTGGAGAGTAATATATATTAATTCACTTCATACGATATGTTGACGATTCATATTGAAACGAACATTTAAAGAAAAACAAATTAAGTTTTGTTCAGCTGTTCGGTAAACATTTATATAATAGATAAAAATTTATACCTAATCCCTTTAACTTTTTTTAGGAAGAGATTGCTGATTGCTGAATATACTGGTGAATTTATTCTAAATATTTTTATTGGATATTTCAAAGTATAAATCGAGCAAGCAATATTTATGTAGATTTAGTTGTGTAAATTCTAAATTTTATCCAAAACAAAAATTTTAATTTGCAATTGCCGTACATATCAAAGACGAACACGCTCAAAAGACTGGCCTTCGCTAGAGAATATCTGCATAAGCCAAAGACTTTTGGAGAAGCGTTCTATAGACAGGTGAAAGCTCCTTTAAGTATAATTCATCAAAAAACACATTTTTTGTAAGACTTTCAGACGTGCAAAAGCAAATAAGACGTCCAGTTTTCCAAAAAGTGAGTCATGGCTGAAGCCAGGTCATGATTAAGTGATGTGTTACATATAATGTGCTGGGTGACTTAGTTCCTATCACCGACTCAATGAATTATGTCAATATTTGGTAACCCTGAAAGATTATGCCTTTCCTTTCGAAGATAGGCTTATTGGAGAATCACTTATGATGTAACAGAATAATGTCCCATACCACAAAGCCCGTATGATAACTAATTGTTTGATGGATATTGGTGTTTGGTGTTGCTTTGAACTGGTCACCTCAAAGAGAACATCTGGTCTCTTTGAAACGGAAGAGAACAGTTTTGTTAAATAAAATCACAGGGGAGACAATTTCTGAGGTCACTTCAATTCTTCAAAAGTTAGTGGATTTAGTACTGGGACGCCTTCGAAAAATTATTGAAGCCAAAGGATGTTCTACACTTTACTTAATTCTTCATTTCTTTACTTTTGTTAAGTTTAAACTTTGTTATCTTAGTATTATATACTTGTCAAAGCACTCATGCCAACATATGAAATTATTGATTAATTTATATCTTTTTAAGTTTCTATGAAAAAATATTTGCTTATTTTTTAGTTTGTATTAGTTATAAATAAAAACAAAAAATCAAACTAGAATTTTTACAAAGCCGTTTCCAAGTTAAACGCAAAAACGCATGATTTTTATTTTGTCAAAATATTAATGCCTCAAAACTCAAGAAGCGTTTTTCTACGGAATAAAAGTGTTGACCACTTTTGATGCGCTTAACACCAACGGTTGTCCTAATATATAATTGAATGACATTAAAATATTTTCTTGTAAATTTGCGATGGTTTCTAGAGCAAAGTTCATATACATTGCATTAAAAAATTCAAATGAATTTAATAAATACCATATATCATTGATGTATCAACATTTTGCAAATAAGAATAATTTAATTAATTTGCAAAGCTTAAAAGAGACATCACCATAATCAAAGCTAAGATTTCATGTGTTTATTTTTTATGATAGCGAACTGTTTATGTATAAAAAGAATCAATATATAAATTTTACTTATTTAATTAATAATTTTCTCAAGTTTTTTTAATATAACACTTGTATTATATATGTGTATGCATATTTAATAAAATTTTTGACTGTTACATGCAATGCAGACATATACATATATATGTACATTCGTCGTATTAACTTTCAATAGAAAATTTACTCTCGTGCACAGTCATAATAAAATGATAAACTTAAGCTCTTGAAAAGCATTTTACTGATATGCGAATTCGCCGTAAAAATTACGATCTTGTGTGATATGGTACGATCTTGTTGTCGTTTTAAAAAGCAATCAGTGCGTTTTTGTTATTTGTTCGTTAAGGTGTCGGTCAGTGGTGTAAGAGTATCTTCTGTTGTTTTTGAGTAAATAAAATTATAATTTTTTGTCATAAAAACGAAAGATAAAGTAAAAAAAAAACATAAAATAAATAATATACTTGTGTGTATGAAAAAAATTAATATGATAAATGATTAATTCGCTATTGGGTGTATGTGTCGCGTCATTCGTTTTAAAAAAGTATAATTAATATAATAATATGTAACACAAGCAAGATCAATATAAGTCTAACAGCTTTGGCTCATCACATATTTTATTATATGTTGATATTTTTGTGATGTGAGTTTTAAGTACAGAATTTGATAGAAATTCGTGCTTTCTGTTGTTACAAACTGTATTTATTTTAAATTAGTGCTGTTATTTACTAAAGTTTTTATGAATGAATATCTTTAAATAGCGAAAAATTCATTTACATATACATCCAACAAAAATGTGTTTATTACTTAATGCAGTTAGTTTCATTTACTCCATTGTGAATGTATGTATGTATTCATATGAACTTATTTGTCCATAATTAAGAAAATTCTAAAGATTATGGTGACAAATTTTATGACAATAGCAAATTAAATAAAAATTTGTTTGTTAGTTTATATTTTGAATTATTTTTGTTCAGATTGAATTTTTAAACTTAAATTGAATAAACATTAATTTATTTATAAGTATGAAATGAAAATATATTTACAAAACCTTGTATTAGGTGTAAACATATTTTATCTCGAATTTTATGTTTTAACATTTTGCTAAAAATGACTTACCTAAATAGTTTCTTAGTTTAATTTATAATAAATATGTTATATTATTTAGTTCATTGTTTTTTTTTTCATTGTTTTCCTATATGCATGTCTAAATAACTTTAATAAGTGCTTATCGAATGAGGTAATTTAGATTACTTGCATAAAGTTATGCCCTCAAAATAGTATCTATATTTCCAAGTACGTGTAATCTCAGCTTGTTTAATACTTTGTTTAAGTGGGATAAATCAGTAATTACTGATATAATTGAACAACAATTTTTTTGTTTGTAATATTTTAAACTTCATTATGCCACCCAAATTAAAAAATAAATTAATATATCACATATTTTTCTTTTTCAAATATTTAGTCATACCATATACATATGTTAAAAGTAATTTTTTATATTATTGAAATTGCCCTAGGAAGAATTTAGTACTTCAAATAAATACATTTGAAAATTTTGTAAAAATTTGATAATTTAGCTTAAAATAGTAATTATATTTTAAATTAGGAAGAAAATGATTCTTAACAAACTAAAGGGAACTTATACAATATACGTGTAGGTTGGCGCAGTGGAATATCATGAATAACGGGCACTAGATCCAAGTCAAAATATAGTTTTTATGTTATTTATTACTTTTTAGTATATAAAAACAGTAAGTTACTCAGCTGCGAGGTACATTAGATCATATTAAACAATGCACTGTAATCAACGACAGTTGCATACTGAGCTTTTCTGTCATATTTGTTCTTTTTTATGATTTTTCTATAACTCCTCCAGAAAACAAATTTAAAATATAATGTATTAATTACTTTTTGGACACCTCATTATATTGACTTAATGAAAGATTTTATCAGTTAAATGATTCCAGAAAAAGTAGAACTCCAGCAACTCTATAGTGATCTCCAATTAAAATTGTAATATTATGAAATATTTTTGCTGATAGAAAATCTCTTTCGTAAGTACGGTAAGACCTCGCTTAACGCTATTTCGTTTAACGCTATGTCTGTTTAGTGCCTTTTTTTTAAGCCGGGGATTCCCCGAAATTGTGCGTAGCGCTAAGTTTCCAAGCATGTACATAACATATCCGAAACAAATGTACATACTTACATACATATGTATGTACATACGCATTTTTATCATTTGATACATTTGACATTATTGTAAATATAAATTTATATAATACAATAACTATTATATAGTGACATATCTTATGATCTATAGTTTTTATCATGGGTGATAATGAAAAACGAGAAGAGAAAGCAACTAGAAAAAGCATTTCACTGGAAACTAAAATGTAAGTGATTAGAAGATTAGATTCTGATGAACGTCAGTCTCAAATTAGCGCTGCATTGCATTTGGCATAAGGACAATTCTTAAAAATAAAGAAAAAATACTGTCATTGCCGACTGCAACTACGCCAAGCTCTGCAACTAGAATTACCCGTTCTAGAAATAACATTATAGAAGAAATGGAAAAACGACTATCTGTATGGATTGACGACTAAATTGAACGCAATGTGCCATTAAGCCAATCTATTATAATTGAAAAAGCTAGGAGAATTCTTAATTACATACAGACTGTGGCAAGCGACACAAGTGAAACTTTCGTTGCTAGTCGAGGATGGTTTAATAGATTTAAACGCCGAAACAACATCTTAACAACATAAAGATAGCAAGTGGTGATACGAAAGCGGCGGCTGAATTCCCAGCGATTTAAAAAACAATAATTGAATAAGGAAACTATCCTCCAGAATTGGTTTTTAATGTTGATGAAACAGGCCCGTTTTGGAAAAGAATGCCAAAACGAACATTTCTATCCCGTGAGGAGAAACAAGCACCAGGATTGAAAGCCGCAAAAGATCGCTTAACACTTCTACTTGGTGGTAACGCAATCAGAGATTTAAAATTAAAACCACTACTAGCTTACCACTCCAAAAACCCAAGAGCGATGAAAGGCATATCTAAATCAACTTTACCTGTAATTTAGGAGTCTAATAAAAATTAATGGATAATTATGAAAAATTTTCAGGATTGGTTTACTGAACATTTTTGCCCGTCTGTTAAACGTTATTGCGAAATTAAAAAACTTGAACAAAGAGCACTACTGTTAATTGATAATGCTCCAAGCCACTCAACAAATTTATCAGACTTAAAAACATGCATTCCAGTCGAAGTGATTTTTTTGCCGCCTAACATAACTGCCTTAATCTAACCAATGGATCAAGGCGTTATATCGAATTTTAAAGCTTATTACTTGCGGCAAACATTTAAGCAGATATTTGAAAAAACAGACAAAGAAGAGAAGGAATCAATTAGAGAATTTTGGAAAAACTACAATATCATGAATGCTGTAGAAAACATAAACCTTTCTTGGAATGAGATAACAGAAAGAGCTTTGAAAGGAGTATGGAAGAACATTTGGTCAGATTTAAGTAAGAACGAAGACATTGAACGCTCTATCGATATGGATGAAATAGTAGAAGAAATAGTAGAACTAGCGAACAAACCGGTTTAGATGTGGTAAATGTGGAAGACGTCGCAGAAATAGTTCAAGAAACAGCTAGTCTTTTTAATGATGAGCTCAAGGCATTAACTGAGCAAGAAGAAAACAAAAATGTTAATAGTTGTGATTTCAAAGAAGAGTTTTTGATGGTTTTGATGATGGTAAAAAGGAGTTTAACTACTATAACTGGAATTATGGACCAATTTGTTGAAAATGATCCAAATTTTGACAGGAGTTCAAAAGCAAGACGAGGTGTTATAGATGCTTTATCCACTTATCAACAGAACGCAAAAGAAAAACGCAAACTACATTAGATGCCTTCTTGACAAAAAGGCAGAAAATTGGAAACACAGATTAGACTGACTTAGAATTTTATTTATTTTTATATATATTCATTTATATTATTTTTATTTTTGTAAGAAACAAATATTTGGTTTTATTTTTATTAAAAAAAACATAATTGTTGAATATAATACGTAACCAATTTTCAAGCAATGTTATCCTAACCCCATTATTTACATGTTAAGGCATCCTCGTTTAGCGCTGTTTTGCATTATGCTCTACTTTGATGGAACGTATCCCAGGCGTTAAGCGGGGTCTTACTGTATTTTAAAAATTAGCGGAAAAACTGAGTTATAAAATCTGATATTTATTTTAATGATTTAGCTAAAGGCCAAATATGTAAGATTCTTAAGAGTGTTATAAATTCATATGTATATATGAGCATTATTTGGGCTTAATAAAACTTTGAAAACATGAATAGAGAAATTTACTAAATTTTACTAAATATAATTTATACAATGTAATACAGTTATTATATTGTGGAAAAGTTTTTTATAATTCTTAATGTAGCTTTTTAGAAGAGGACGGCATCAATAAACTCTAATGGTGGCATTTCTGATTCTTCTTGGGGTAATCCGCCTTAAGAGAAAATATATATTTGAATATTAAGGCGGTTGATTTGTTTAATTAATTATTCATACAAATATTGACCAGTGACGAATGTATTGATATTAGTTACTGGTCCCCATTGCTTCTGACGTAACTGAAGGGCATTTCGTACATTTACATTCGGAATTTCTTAATTATTAATTTAATATAAGTTGGATTACGTAAGATATTCTCTTTTTTTGTTTTTATTTTTGTAAATATACTTTATTATTATGTGTTTTTTTTTGAAACGCCGGATCTACGTTGTGTTTTCAGATCTCTTTGGATTGAAGGCTCTTTAAAGGCAATCACGCACGATTTCTCCAATTGCAATATGTAATTGTATGTGAACTGTATCGGATGAGTTATTCATTATTTGTAAAAATGTTATAACCATGATAGTTGTAATGTCAACACTTCCGTATCTTTCATATCTTTTCTTAGCTTTAAAATTACATTATATAATATTCTCTTGACTCTTGAATGGCTCCTATAACTTGGTGATAAGCTCAGTTTACCTGTATCTAATAAATATTTAAACTTCATTTTCATGTAATGTGTTGAAATATGGCAAGAGAAAACAATCAATTAAATTTAAAAATAAAACTTCTGTTTCTTTTGAACAGAGTATGAAATATTTTTATAACAAAAATGACTAACTATATCAGAAAATTATTGTCTAAATGTATGCTTATTTTATTATATTAGATAAATATTTCTAAAATATACATACCTATTAGATGATAAAACCGTATACTAACTATAAAAATGCAATTTCAGCGAAAAATTAAAGAAAATTAAAAAGAATTTTAAAATAACGGTTGCA
Source organism: Teleopsis dalmanni (assembly GCF_002237135.1). Lineage (NCBI taxonomy): Eukaryota > Metazoa > Arthropoda > Insecta > Diptera > Diopsidae > Teleopsis > Teleopsis dalmanni. The sequence continues at coordinate 133,214,930 of NC_051846.1, read as the reverse complement.
TCAACAGCAGTTTCTTACAAAACTGGCAAATAGCAAAATATCAAGCAAAATATGTCAGAAAAATTCTAATCTAATTTCGTATAAATACAATAGGGGTATTCAGGCAACTGATTGCTTGCTTAGTAGTTGATTACAACAAAAATTTGCACACAAAAATGAAACTAAGCAGAGAATCAACTATTTCGGTGATTCTCAGATTAGTACAAATTTGATTAATAGTGCTGCCAGTACCATGTGTCGTAATAATAACTTAAAATGAACTTTAGTATAGAAATTTGTTAGCTGTTTCTCTCAGCTGTTTGAATTGTGTGTAAACAATTTTGCAAACACAAGTATGTTTCACTTTTGCTGTTGATGCGAGTGCTGCCAAGGCATTGACACACAATAAACTAATCAGATTACGCATTTTGGGTCGTTCAAGCAACTGATTAACATCAAAATGCTAAATTTTTTTTATATGAAGTTTTTAAATCAACTAAGCAACTAATCAGTTGCCTGAATACCCCTAATGTGAAAAACGCTTTGATTTGGTTAATTTACATTAACTGGTAATGAAATTTACAAATATTCCTAATAATAAAAATTATTGTAACGAAATTGAAAATTCTAAATAATTACAATACCTAAGAGTTTCGGTATGTTTATGCAGAATTGTGCACATCTATTTATTTTGTAACTTTCTTTATATTTATCTTTTATTAAATGTATCGTAACAGGTAAACTAAATGGGAATTCAAGGATAAAAGCAGCCTTGTGTAAATTGAATAGGAGGAAATATTAGCAGATATTTTTTATTTTTATCTCTCAAATTCTTTGAAAGATAAAAAAAATTATTAAAAAATCTCTTGTTGTGTCAAGAATTCATAATTTATATAAATAAAATAATGGCACTATTTGCAGAAATCTCGACGTCCGCTTAAGAATATAATTATTTTGAAATCATTACAGTACTTTTATAGTCAAAATATTTTAGAATTGATGTTTCGGTCAAATGTGGTTCATGTATCCATATGTGATGTATCCATTTTTCTAAATGTAGTCTTTAATTGCTCAGAATTTGTTTAATGGAAATAATTAAAAATAAAAACATTTAAAGTTTAAAATTCAAAAGCTATAGGTTTTTATCCCCGGAAAAATGATTTAATCCACTGTGCAACGTTAATATATTGAATGTTTTTTTTTTGTTTTTTTGAAAGTTTACAAATAAATTTGCTTGTTTGCATCGTTACTTGACCATGGACGTCGTTTGCTCTATGACAAAGTTTGTAATGGTCGTTAAAAATAAGTTGTTTTTCTAGAAAACAATAATGCTGTTCAGAAAGTTCAGTCATTAGAGTGTATGAAAGTTTCATGATTAACCGAATCCAATAAAATTTGATCACCCTTGAAATAAATTGTCGTTTCTGTTTTT
>NC_051846.1:133145446-133213419 GCF_002237135.1 Teleopsis dalmanni | reverse complement strand
AAAAAAAAAAAAAAAAAAAAATGCTAAAATTTTTTTATATGAAGTTTTTGAATCAACTAACAACTAATCAGTTGCCTGAATACCCCTACTATTTTATCGTAGTGATTAATTCAAAGTGATTACATTAAAAAGTGTAACCGAGATGTCTTCTTTAAATTTGCGTAAATATATGGTATATACCTTGTTGGTTATCATCCTAGTAGGTTGACTGGTAGTAAATTACCATAAAATAGGAAAGTATTGAAAGTCATTTTTTACCATGCGTGTGGTTAAGTTATGTTTAAGGGAAAGTGTTACATTAACTATACAAGGCGTTATCATATTTTGGCAACAAGCACGAATACCAATAAACATTACAAAGAGTAGAAGACTTAAAAAAACAATTCAAAGTTTGTGAGCTATGCAGTTTTTGTGCATTGGGATGAAAAATTGCTGCCAGCTTTAGAAGGAAAACAAAATGTGGACCATTGACCTATTATTTGAAAAATTGTACAGGAAGAGCACAGGCATCTGCTATTTGAATGGGGTTTGCAGGATTACGTGCAAGCTTTAGTTTCTGATATGGCAGCTGTAAACACTGGTTCTTTTAACGAAACTTGCTCAATTATTGAAAAACATTTAGAAAGAGATCTTTTATATTTAGCTTGCAGACATCATATTTAGGAAATTATTCTCAAAAGTATCCTTCAAGCTAAGGTTTGTAAGTCTGCAAGTTCAAATGTTGAATTATTTCAACGATTTCAAAACTTTTGACCGAAAATAAACGTTGACATTTTGACAGTCGACTTAGATAATGAAGAAGTGAGAAAATCATTGAACATAGATGATGTGTTACAAATTACAAGTTTTCTTAATAAGATTCGTAAGGATAACCAACCAAGAGATGATTATAAGTAACTTATGGAACTTGTATTAATATTTTTAGGAGAAAAGTTGAACTGCAGCAAAAAGTTTCGATCTCCTGGGATTATTCATCACGCAAGATGGATGGCGAAAGCCATGCATGCAATAAAAATATTTTTATTTAGGAAAGAGTTCAACTTATATACAGACGAAGAAAATGCTTCTTGCGATATATGTATATTTATTACTAAAGTGTATGTTGAAGTATGGTTTAATGCTTTGTCATCAGTCAAAGTTAATTTCCAAGATTTTAATCTTCTTTTACTCTCAGTCAATATGAAAAAATTGATGAAGATATATCTAGAGCTACTTTGGAGAAATTATGTAATTATCTTTGGTGTTTAAGCTCCGAACTTGTTGGCTTGGCATTATTCGATTCAAATATATTGCCTGAAACAAAGAAAAAGATGGTTTCGAATTTGAATATAGGAAGTGATGACATGGACGTCAAGAGAGTATGAATAGATCGTGCAAAAAAAAACTGAAATGATCGAAAAGGGAGTTGAACAATTTGTATACAAACATACTAAAAACATTATGGTAGGCTCCGCAGGAAAAAATATTGTTACTCACATGAGGCTGGAATGGGCAATCAAATCATTCGCTTCATACAAATCTCCTGGACTTGATGGTATTTATCCAGCTATGATACAAAAGGCTTCGGACCTAATAAAAACATGGCTGATAAATATCTTTAGAGGATGCCTGAAGCATAATTACGTACCCGTAAACTGGCGAGTGGCAAGAGTCATTTTTATTCCGAAAGCAGGAAAAAATGGTCACCTCTACTCTAGAGATTATAGGCCAATTAGTCTTACCTCTTTTATTCTCAAAATTTTTGAAAAAATACTAGCAGCACATATAGGAGACCAATTAGCTCCTGAAGTTCTGTCAAGAGCACAACACGCTTATACTAAGGGCAGATCCACGGAGACTGCTCTCCATACACTTGTCTCTAATATTGAAAAGGCCTTAGAATACAAAGAATACGCTCTAGGAGTTTTTCTGGATATTGCGGGTGCTTTCAATAATGTATCAACGCAAGCTATTTTAAATAGCTTAGATGATGTTGGTATAGACTCAGCCACATATCAATGGATTGCAAGCCTTTTAAGCTGCAGACAGATAAGGGCAGAATGGAACGATACAACTCTTGCTAGGGAAACATGTAGAGGAACCCCACAGGGAGGCGTTCTCTCACCCCTTCTCTGGTTACTGGTAATCAATAAAATTCTTAAACAATTTGATGGTAAAGCTCCGAAACTAATTGCATATGCGGACGACATCGCAGTAGTTATAACGGGGAGATGCCTATCTACTCTAAGTGCGTTAATGAGCGACGCTCTCAAATCAATTTACAACTGGGCGACTGACGCTGGCTTAAGCGTAAACGCAGAAAAAACTGACACAATACTTTTCACAAGAAAGTACAAGGTCACAGCATGGACGCCACCTAACTTGAACGGAACTCTTCTGCCACTGAAAACTCAAACGAAATACCTTGGAGTAATTGTGGATAGCAAACTGACGTGGAAGCCTAATGTAGAAGAACGGGTAAAGAAGGCAACAAATGCTTTATACGCATGTAAAAGGATGCCGGGAAGTACATGGGGTCTCTCACCCGGTCTTATGTACTGGTGCTACACGGCTATAGTTAGACCTATATTACTTTACGGTATATTAGTTTGGTGGACAGTTGTGAAAAAGAAAACATATATAAAACCCCTGGAAAAGGTCCAAAGACACGCGGCGATGTGCATCACCGGTGCAATAAGAACAACTCCGACGGCAGCTCTAGAAGCTATACTAAACTTACCCCCAATTGATATCTTTGCCGAGAATATGGCGGCAAAAACGGCCGAACGGCTACGCATTACTGGGCAACTTACTCGAAGATCTTTCGGGCATAACGTTGTAAATCAGAACGCCACTCTTGATTCGGATTATATGATTCTGGTCATGTACCCCGGAGCAACAATAAAAACTGTGATCGAAAACGAAGGATGGAAAAAAGGCATGGTGCCAAAATGCAACACCATAAATGTTTTCACAGACGGTTCAAAGATGGAAGTGGGAGTAGGAGCTGGCATATATTGTGCGGAATTGAGCATAAGAATGCCGTTTAAACTTCCCAACTACTGCAGTGTATTCCAAGCAGAAGTGTTTGCTGTTAAAAAAGCGGCGGAGCTTGTGTGTAGGGATGAAACCAGAAACTACTGCATAAATTTCTATGTGGATAGCCAAGCAGCCATTAAGGCGATCAAATCTTACTGGTCATCATCCAAAAATGTTCTAGAATGCAAGGAAGCTATAACAAGACTAGCCTGCAACCGCAGACTTTGTATGTACTGGATTCCTGGTCATAAAGGCATAGAGGGAAATGAGACAGTTGATGCTATTGCTAAAAATGGCGCAAAACTTTCAGAGGAACAAACGAGCGCAGTACTTAGACCTCTGAAACAAATACATAAACTTCTGGACGAGCACATGATAAGGAGAGCAAAGGAAAGGTGGCGGAACTTAACCACCTGTAGAACAGCTAGAATTATGTGTAGGCACATATATGAAGAAAAATACACCAAGAATGTTATATCGTTAAACCGAAGGAACTGTAGAACATTAATTGGTGTGTTGACAGGTCACTGTTTGGTTGCATCACATGCCCGAAAACTAAACCTAATTCACAACGATGCTTGCAGAAAATGCAATGAGCCGGATGCAAAGGAAACTCTAGAGCATCTGATGTGTAATTGCCCGGCTCTCTCGAGAACTCGACAAAAATACTTGGGAGCTTTCAGTTTTGCAGGACTGGAGTACATACCTGAGGTTTCTGTTGGAATCTTAATAAATTTTGCTAATGAAACGCGCATCTTAAGTGATGCTTACAATCGCTAAAACAAGACTCTGATCTGGTATCGCAATGGACCCTAGTGGTCTACGCGTGGCCTTTATGGCCTGCCAGCATAATCTAATCTAATCTAATCTACTAAAAACATTTTTTATCGTTTCAAGTTATGCGATGTGCTCATGAAAATATGTCCCACAAAATGGCATTAAAACCCCTTGTTTTATTCAAGCTAAGAAAACGCTGTTAAGTTTAAAAGTAGTAAATGACTAAATGACTACTCATAATTCGATATTTTCGGAACCAGTAGAGATATTGATATGAAAAAATATAGTTTTTGAGTTGATCTTTCTTTTAAATCTAATTTGAGTCCAATCGGTCTACCGGAACTATCCGAAATTTTTGTCCAAACATGGGGACTTTACCGTGGTCCCAAGATTACTTAAAAGCTATGATAGGTAGAAAGCTGAATTTTGGTGTCCGGAAAACTTACGTTATTATCTAGATTCCAAAATTTTTTTATGGTTTTCCGCCCACTGACACACCCACCCCCCATACAAAATTTTCATATTAAATCATTTATTATCGTTAAAAACACTTTTTGCACTTATTGGACTACATATATACGTGACTTACATAGCAACACAACTTTATGCACAAAATGGGTGTGATCTGCCCATTAGTTCTTAAGTTATTTGCAGTTTATGCAACTTTAGCGAAATTATGATTTTGTAAAAATTGAACCAATTTTAAACCCTTATAGCTTTTTTATTATTTATTCAAAAATAATCATTTTTAATTTTTTTTAAAGCTTACGATATTCTATCTGCGACACCCAAAAAATGTATCCGAGTTTTTTCATGAAATTTTTCCTACTAATACCCAAATAGTTAAACTTTACAACAAAATAAAAATTGGTCTGCGCACTCTACGTTTTACACCTATTTCAGGCCTCAGAAACCAGCGAAAAATTACGAAAAATATGACCTTCAATAAACCCCATTTATTTTAACAACAAATTTAATAAGTAATAAGAAAAAGACATTTATAATTTTACAAATATTTAATTTATTTATATTTCAAAATTCAACTAAATCGGTTGAAAAATAACGAAGTTATAACGCGTTTTTCAGCCAACTGTTTCGGATTGTCGTACCGAGCCTTCAGCCAGTTGCGCATCGTGCCATCAGACTTGATGATGAATCACCAATATTTTTGCAGCTACTCGCTTCAATGATGACCACGCTGAGTTACGCCTATTTAAGGCAGCCATATTTTCGTCGTAAAAAGCCAACTTCTAAAGCGCAATTAAATTTTTAATTAAAAACCGAAACTCCCGGGTTTCGGCACCAACAAATGTATGAAAAAACAGACACAATTATTTCCACACACGCAAAAGTTCATATATTTATTTAATTTACGAAAATTGGACTGGAATAAGTTATAAATTACTTATATTTCGCGAAATCAAAAAAAACGCGGACACCTTGCCAGTATCAAAGTAAGAAGAAGAAGAGGAAGCAAAAACGAAACCAAAATTATTGCTCACCAGATTTTAAAATGCCACTGTCAAAAACACTAGAGGAGTGATGCCATATTGCCTGGTTGTTGTGCCAAATCTCAAACAATGTTACTAATTAAATAAAAATTAGTGACAACAAAACCTGGAACTTTAGCATTGAAAGTTTGTGCAGCCTGTAACGACACAAAAATTTTATTAATTAAAAATTTGATCGTTACAACGCCGTGGGTATAGCTTCCTACAAAACGCAAAACGACCACCTAACACACAACAACGAACACTTATTGTGGTGTCTTTACCAAAGTAAAACGCGCTTTTGAGTTGTATTACAGACTGACTTTATTATAATTTTACAAAAGCTTACGAACTAAACATTTTGAGTATATTGTGTAACATACACTGTAACTTATAATAATGTAAATATATATATTAATTATATATATAACATGCTCCTACTAAATGAGCTATTTATTTAAATTATATGTTACATTAAATAAGACAATTTGAAATTATAACTTTATAAATGAAACATTACTTATAATTACAATTCAACTAAAATTAGAATAAATTCAATAAATCAAAATATGTAATTCAATTAACTTCAAAATATCTTATTAAATTAAATTTATTATTCTTTAGTTACTTTACCATTCTTTCGTGGTCTTAAGTTATGTACATTATTATCAATCAAAATATTTTCATTATTATTATTTACTGAATTTTCAAGTGGTGTGTGAGTTTCCATGATATTCTCAGTGACTGAAGGATTGTTGTCCAGAATATTAGACTCAGTGTGGCATTTGATATTATTATTTTGTTCTAATTTTTTAGTAGCACCTGCTCGTATTTGGTCAGTATACCGCTTTATTTCCCTCCCATTATGTGAAAGTGTACATAAGAAAGATCTTGGACCAATTTTTTTTTTAATATTTGCTGGAGACCAGCTTGATCTGTTAGGGTTTGTGTAGTCACGAACGTACACATTCTGACCTATATTAAAATAAACATTTCGTTTACCCTTATAATTATTCTTCTTTCTTGATTACATATTATTTCATCTTTAGTTAATGGAGGTGTCATGAAGTCGAATCTATTTCTAATCCTTCTACCTAAGAAAATCTTAGCTGGAGACTCTTTAGTAGAGCATTTTCATTTTGATTACGCAAATTTGCATATAAAAATTTTTTTAGTGTTTTTACAAAATTTTCAATCTGTCCATTGGTTGATGGATGACCAGGTGCGGTCAAAATATGTTTTATATTGTTCTTTGTGGTGAAAACTTTAAATTCTTCTGAAGTGAATTGTTTACCATTATCACTCACAATTGTATTTACAATTCCAAAATGATGTTACAAAACTTGAAGATATGTTTCCGGTTTGATTTACTTCAACCCATTTAGAAAAAGAATCAATTATTACAAATAAATAAAACCCTTTAATAGGATCTGCAAAGTCTATATGAACTCTGCTCCATACAGTATCAGTTTGAGTAGACGCTATTAAAGTGCTCTTTTCTGGGCTTGCTAAAAGTTCTTGAAATGGAATGCAATTTTTGATTAAATTTTCTACATCAACATCTATATTTGGCTACCAGACATAAGATCTAGCTATTGATTTGGTTTTGACAACCCCTAAATGAGATTCATGTAATTTGTGCAAAACACTTTGTCTAAGTTTTTGAGGAATAACAATAGAATATACCCCCAAAGTATATATCCACGATCAACTGTTAATTCTATACTCTTAGGGGTAAATGCTCCTTCGAGGATTGCTATCTTGACGCGATGAAGGAGTTTAGTAGATATGATGATCTAGAGAGCGATGCCAGTGGTAGCGTAGCTACTGGTAAGGCCTCCCAAGCCGGTAAGGTCGACAGTGAATATCGAAGCCTAAAGCAATCCACAACGTTTCAGCGTGTGATACCAGAGGTACGGCTGAAAGCAGACAAATATATTTGGCTCGCTATATAAATGTGTATTGACGGAAAACAATAAACCCTTCAGAAAGCAACGCTATATAAATGTGTATTGACGGAAAACAATAAACCCTTCAGAAGGCAACGGGAAACCACTGAAGTACATATCCCAGCATATCATGTAACAATGGAAGTGCAACCACAATCAAGGCCCTCAGTCTCCGGCAATACGAGGGTGCTAAGAATCCCGGAGGTAAAACTAAACAAACTTTAAACATTGGAACATGGAATACTATAAGCTTGTATGAAGCAGGAAAATTAGCTAACATGATTTTAGAAATGAAGAAACACAATATTGATATACTCGGCGTAAGCGAAACATGGTGGCCCGACTGCGGAGAATTCTTTTCTCAAAACACAAAGGTTTATTACTCTGGCAACCAAAACAAACATCATCGTAATGGAGTAGGCATACTAATGATAAAGGATATTACAAAATTTGTTACTGAATTCATTCCCAAATCCGATAGGGCTATGATGGTAAAAATAAATGCCAAACCACTTAATATAAATATTATTCAAGTATATGCACCAACTGCTGACAAAAGTGACGACGAAATAAAATCTTTTTATGCTGAATTAAATGAACTTATGCGACTGACCAAATCACATGAAATAAACATTATTCAAGGAGACTTTAATGCAAAGGTTGGAAAAGGAGAAGTTAATGGAGTTGTGGGCCAGTATGGACTAGGTGAAAGAAATGATACAGGAGATCGACTAATACAATTCTGTCAAGAATATAAATTAAAGACTTCAAATACTATGTTCAATTTACCTCCTCGTAGACTATATGCGTGGAAATCTACATCTGAAACTCCTGATAACATTATCAGAAATCAAATAGACTTCATCCTAATTAATTATCGTTTCTGCTCTTCATCTGACCATAATCTTCTAATGGCGAAAATTTGCATAAGATTAGCATCAAATCGCAAAAAGAAACCAAGCCTTAAACTCAACTTAGAAGAACTACGAAATGATGACATAAAATGTTCATTAAAAAATAAAATAAATCATAACATTAGTAGTATTGATTCTAGGAACCCAAATAATATATGGGAGCAACTCAAGACAACGATTACATCTTCATCGAAAGAAATTTATGGATCATATAGAAAAGAAATAAAAAATCATTGGATGAGCGAAGATATAGAGAAATTGATAAATGAACGTCGTTAGTATAAAAATACACAACAAGATCTATATTGGCAATTAAACAGAGACATCAGAAGTAAGATCCGTACAGCAAAAACAGTTTGGGTAAATAATGAATACCAAGAAATTGAACGATTGCAATCACTACATGATGACTTCAATCTACACAAAAAACTGAAACAGACTGCAGGAATTTATCGAAAAAACTCTCCTTCATTTCTCATTAGTGATGACAATGAAATAGTTTTGACATAACATTCTTTTTTTTTTTTTGAGATCCATTTATTTTATTACAATCTGTCAGGCATGAATGACAATAAGTAATAATGTATAGTTATAAATCGTAATAATAATTATTACGATCTAAAAAATGAAAGACACGTATGGACTATGCCCAGTGACATATCCATATATATTTAAAGTAACAGTGTGAGCGTGATTCTTTAGAGTACTGGCTATTTCTTCCTCGATTGTCCGAACATGTAGTTATTTATGCAGCTGTTCATTCGTTATATACCAAGGTGCATTTGTGATCATCCGCAATGTTTTAGATTGGAAACACTGAATAATTGCCAGGTTTGAGTCTGCTGTAGTACCCCATAATTGGGCCCCATAACTCCATATAGGTTTTAGTACAGATTTGCATATGAGCAGCTTATTGTCTAGTGACAGTTTGGAGTTTCGGCTGAAGAACCACAATAAGTTTCGTAATTTAAGACCCAGAGCCTTACGCTTTTTGAATATGTGTGATTTCCAGGTTAGCTTACTATCCAGATGTATGCCCAAGTATTTTGTTTCTAAAGCTTGTGGTAATTCAGTATTGTTTATTAAAACAGGCGGGCACGTAGAAAGTTTTGTAGTAAATGTTATCTGGACAGATTTTGATTCATTTGGTTTGATACGCCAGTTTTTCATCCAAAGAGCAACATTGTTGAGGCAGGTTTGAAATTTGGTGGAAGCACGGATTGGGTCACTGTTAACTGATAAAAAATCTGTGTCGTCTGCAAATGTACCGATAACACTCACATCGGTAAGGGGAAGATCCGCAGTATATAAAAGATAAAGCATTGGTCCCATTATGCTACCTTGAGGTACTCCTGCTCCTATATCATGAAGTACTGTAGTTTCGTTTCCATGCTTAATGAAAAAGTGTCTTGCCGAGAGGTATGATTTTATATATATGAAAAAATTTGGGGGTAGATTCAGTTTTAGTTTGAAAAGAAGGCTTTCATGCCATACTCGATCAAAAGCTTGTGAAATATCTATAAATGCAGCAGTACAATATTTTTTACCATCTATCGCACTATGGATATGTCTGACAAGTCTATGAATTTGTTCTATTGTGCTATGTTTTTGGCGAAATTGATGGTCAGGGATGAGTCTGTTTTGTTGGATAATCGGTGTAAGGCGCTTTAGAAACAGGATTTCCATAACTTTCGACAGGATTGGAAGTATACTTATTGGGCGATATGATTTGACGTCTTCTGGGCTTTTCCCTGGTTTCGGTATCATGGAGATTTGCGCTATCTTCCACCGTGGCGGAATAAATCCCCTTATTATCACAGCGTTAAATAGATGAGTCAGAAATACAAATCCTTTTGGTGGAAGCTGCTGCAAGGCCATGTCTGTGATTAAATCGTATCCTGGAGCTTTTTGTACTTTTAACTTTGTTATTATATCCCTAACTTCGTTAATAGTATATCTTTTAATTGGAAGTTCCAATTGATAAGGCTCTTGTAGAAAATTTATCCTTTGTTTCATGACATCAGGCATATTTTCGTTATCATTTGGTTTAAAGACCTGATCCAAATCTAACGTTCATTTCTCATTAGTGATGACAATGAAATAGTTTTGACATAAATGAAAAGAAAAGAATTTGGAAAACAAATATTGAAAACGTTTTTTCTGATAGCAGTAGACTAAATAATGATATTTATTTTACAACTGGAATGTACATAACTAAAGACGAAGTCAAGAAAGCTTTACAATCGATGAAAAACAATAAGGCAAATGGCCCAGATGAATTTCCATCTGAAATTTTGAACTGTAGAAAATAACTGTAGAAAATATAGTTTTCACATGAAATAAAATACAACTGTATGCTGCGAGTGTGCATTTATTACTACTTTTAACAAAAAAGAATAATTCAATAGTAAGTATAAAGTTAAAAAAAAAGAGATTAAAATATTAGTTCATGATAAGAGATAAGAGATATTTATGATATTAAGAGATATTTTTTACATCCTGGGACCCGGCGAATCGCATATTAATTCAAGCGGATATAGTAGTTGAATAGGTCTTCTCATAATTTTCTGGTCTTTGAGTCTGACATCGCACGCTCTGGCACGCCCATCTCGTCCAATGTAAGTAGCTACGACCACTGCCATTCGCCAAAGAAGTCTTGATTGATGTTCATCTTTGACCAATACTACATCGCCAATATTTATAGATTTTGTTGGTTTAGACTTATTAAGATGAATTGAGCGTAATTGAGTTAAGTATTCGTCCTGCCATCGTTTTAAGTAACGCTTTAAAATATAAGTTCGTGATTGCCACATTTTTGCTATAGTGCTGCCGTCAGATAAGAAATTTTCTTTGCTTAACACACCACATTCTCCCAAAAAATGTGCAGGTGTTAACGGCGCCAAATCGTTACAGTCAGTAGTAATATAGGTGAGTGGTCTTTGATTTACTACACTTTCTACTTCTGTTAGTAAAGTATCCATTTCATAAAAAGTCAGCCTTGCTTTCCCAATTGCTGCCTTTAAACAGTTTTTTACAGTTCGTACAAGCCGCTCCCAAAATCCACCCCACCACGCTGCACGTTCTGGAATAAACTTCCACTTAATGTCATTGGCTACAGCAAATTGGTTGATTCTAGTTTTCTCCATTAGTTGTTCAAGCTTTTGCACTTCCATACAACTTCTTTTAAAAGTTTTCGCATTGTCTGATATAATAATAGAGGGGGTGCCACGCCTTGCAATAAATTTTCTTAGTGCGTTTATACAGCTTTCAACAGTTAAATCTGCTACCAGCTCCAAATGGATTTCTCTAGTTGCTGCACAGGTAAACAACATTATATACGCTTTTTTAAAATCATTTTTGTTGTCAGTAGAAGTTATATATAATGGACCAGCAAAGTCTATGCCAGTGGTTTCAAATGGTTTGGATACAGTGACCCGTTCGATAGGTAAATCCGTCCAGTTTTCAGATGCATTTTTCCCATGCAGCCTTTTGCAATTTATACACCGCTGTACAACGCTTTTAATTAGTTGCCGGCTTTTAACAACCCAAAATCGCTTTCGAATCTTAGCTAAGGTAGCATTAATTCCACTGTGCATAAACTTTTGGTGCGCTTCCAAAACAATCAACTTAGATAAATATGACTCCTTTGGTAATATAATTGGATTGCTTAGATTTTCATACTCAGTCATTGATAAACGACAAGAAAGTCGCAGTAACCCATCTATTAAAACGGGATTCAATTGTAAAATTTTTGATTCCGCTCCAATTTTTTGTCCTTTCTTCAACGATATTATTTCTGACAAAAAATACTCACTTTGTGCACAACCAATCCAATAAACTTCCGCTTTATTTAATTCCTCTAGAGTCAAATCATCAATCTTCTCCAATTCAGTATTGATAGATTGCTGAATTCCTTTATTTTTTATATTCCTTAAAAATCGAAATACGTATGCGGTAACTCTTAACATTTTCCGTAAATTACTAAACTTTTGTATATCAAATATAGTTTCCTTAGATATATTGCAAACATTCTCTTCTTGAAGTTATTTTGTGATAAGAGTTGCGCTATCCTCAATTTTGCTTATATTCCATTCGTTGCTTTCCATGATAAGCCATGATGGACCCCATTTCCATAATTCTGACTGCATCAATTGTTTGGCTTTTATACCACGAGTTAACAGATCTGCTGGATTACATTTGCCATCACAATGACGCCAGTCATACACATTTGTTAGTGTTACGATATAAAATCAATTATCGTAACGAGATGGCATCACTAAGGTGATCAGCTGTTTTGGAGCATGCGAAGAAAAGGAGAGATAGAAAAAAGCGCGTGCACATGTAATAATTAATTGATAATTGAATAAATGATTTTGTGAATAAATAAAATAGAATTATATAAACACAGAAATATAACAGTTAGTTTGTTAATTTCGCTTACTTTTGAGCTGATATTTTGTTTTACTTGTTTACCGTCTCCAGTTATCCATTGCAGAGCTATACTTGAATCTGTCCACATGTTAATAGAAGAAAAATTTATGTTTAACTCAAGCTTTGAAAAATTTGCTAATCTGGCTGCAATAAGCGCGGCTGTTAGCTCTTACTTTGGTAAAGTGAGTTCGCTTTTATTTTTATTTTTAATAGGACTTACTCTGTTTTTAAAACATATAAAGCTTGTAAATAATTTGCCACTAGACAAAATTTCTCGTAGGTATGCAACAGCTCCGTATGCAATCGGGCTCGCATCTGCAAATACATGTAGTTGAATTGTTGACAAATTGGATCTTACTAATAGTAAAATATTTTAAACTATGTAAATCATCACACCATTTATTAAAATCATCCGCTAAGCTTTCAGGTAAGGTAGAGTCCCAGTCTAAATTTTCTTTCCATATCCTCTGCAATAGTGTTTTCAATTTTACAGTAAACGGACCTAAAAATCCTAAGGGATCATAAACTCCAGCCATAATCTTTAATACATTGCGTTTAGTTGGTCTTAAATTCCGGGAAATCTCTATACAGTGATCTAAATTTATAAATAAATTATCTTCATAAATGTACCATAAAACTCCAAGCACCTTTTGTATCGGATGCTGCTCTTCATTATTTTCTTCAAATTTTCGTCGTAAGTCTTCGCTGTTGGAGGTCCACTTCCGCAAATTAAAACCTCCTATTTTCATTATTTTCGTTGCAATGAGGTATAAATATTCAGCTTCTTGAACAGTTGATATACTAATTATTAAGTCGTCTACGTAAAATGAGTTTTTTAGTTTGTCACATATTAAACCATATTGTTCAACATTGCCTTGCAGATGTTGCTGCATTGTCGACGCTAACAAGAAAGGACTAGATGTTACACCAAAAGTTACCCTTGCCATTCGATAAGTTGCAATTTCCGCTAGTTTGTTATCATCTCTTAAATTTTTATACCAAAGGAAACGATGACTATCTCTATCATTCTGATTTAATGAAATTTGTAAAAATGCTTTTTCTATATCTGCACTCATTGCAATTTTGTGACAACGAAATCTTAGCAATATCGAAGTTAAATCTGCCAATAAGTTCTCACCTGAATCAAGCATATCATTAAGTGATGCCATTCCTGGGTTACTTGAAGAGGCGTCGAACACAATGCGCATTTTTGTTGTAATTTTATCTTCTCTGTACACTGGACGATGCGGCATGTAATATGTTCTCTCATTATTATGGCCATCTGGTACTTCCTCTGCTATTCCAGACTTAATTAGTTCGCGCATTCCAGTGTCGTATTCGATTAGTTTATTATGATCTTTAAATAATTTAGAACTAAGAGTTTTGAGTCGATTTAGTGCATTATTTTTATTATTATGAAGGTAGACATCCTTATCATATTTCCATGGTAGGCTTACAGTATAACGTCCATTAATTTTCGCTAAATTTGCTTTTTTAAGAGGTTTTGTACATTCGGGGTATGATTTAATCCCAACGGATTCTAAATCCCAAAATTTAGAAACGTCAAAATCGTTTGAATCTTCGATAACATTCAATACATATTTCGTTTGAGTTTGATTATCTGAACAGCCTTGAATTGTCCAACCGAAAAATGTTTCAACTGCAACCAAATTCTTAGTAATATATTCACAATTATTAGAGTTAAATTGCCAATAATTGTCTTGGCCAATTAATAAATTAATACCAGTCATTTGTTTTACATTTGTGACTACATTTTCAGCCATGTTTTTAATTTTATCATATATGTCACCAGGAACTGGTATAACATCAGCACATATATTTTGCACAACTGAAGCATAAATTTCTTTAATTTCATCGGAATATTGGCTTTGCACTTTTAATATTACACGTTTTATTTGCTTAACTTTTCTATTGTGGCTACTTTGGCCAAACGAAATAATTCGTGTGTTGTCAATACCTACAACCGGTAATTGTAGCTGCTTTGCCAAATTTTCGGTAACATATGTTCCTTGACTTCCATTGTCCATAATCACTCTTGTTAAACATTTAGATTCATCACTTAAAACTATCGCTTTAGCGGTTTGTAAATAAACTTCATTTTTCCAACATTTGACATTGTGTTCAGAGCTGCTGATGAATTTGATGTGCTCGTTTCAGGCAATGCTGGTTTTTCCGTTGTAGTTGTTACCGATTGGCGTTCAACCAAATTGTCTACGCTGTTTAATTTAAACGTTTTATTCTCACAAATAGCACTCATATGGCGACCACTGCAAATGGAACATTTTATCCACTGATTTTTACAGAACTTAGAAGTATGATTTGCCTTACCACATCTGAAGCACCTACCTTGACCTTTTAATATATTTTTCTTTTGATTAATTCCAATGGTTTTGTCTTTGCAATCACTTGTATTATGATTTGCGCGTTTACAAAAAATGCAATTTCTGTAAATTTGTTCAGAAGAATATAAACCAACGGCTGTGCCTCGTGCTGTCTTTGTTTTGTCATTATCCCTTTTATCTGCATTGCAGTGAGTTGACATTGTTGCTTTTTCTAATGCTTCTACTTCAATTCTGATATGTTCTAATAACGTTATTAGCTGATCATCATATTTTATTTTTGTTATGCTTTCACCATTTTCTGTCGCCGTTGAATTGAGCATAGTCGAATGGTGAATACCTCTTTTTTTCTCTTTAAGAAATTCTACTCTTATATTCGGAGGAATTGCTTTTAATATTAAAGAGTATACCATGATTGTATATTGAGAAGAAGGAACGCCGAGAGCCGTGAGTGTTCTAATTGATGATTTTGTTTCATTATACAAACTTCGTAAACCTTTTATATTCGATGATGAATGTACAGCTTGAACGTTAAGTAATTTTTGGATGTACTTTTCGATTATTTTTTCTCTGTCTCCATATTCTTCCAACAACAAATTTAAAGCGTCTTTGTAACATGCTTCTGTTGGAATGAATCCCGCTATTTTCGCTGCTGCTTCACCGGCTAACGCTTCATTTAAATAATTAAATTTTGTTGCTGCATCTAGCTTTTTATTATCATGTACAGCTACTTTAAATTGCTCCCAAAAGGGCAACCAACTTTCAAATGCTCCGTTAAATTTTTTCAATTCTATAGGTTTAAGTCTGACTCCATTACTGTTATTGGAATTTTCAAAGCCCTGAATTATACTTTCCTTAAGGTCTGAGGGAAATGGTTCGTTGCTGGAAATCTTCAGCCGCTGTATGTTATATTCCAGTTTCGCAATAACTGCTATTGCTTTGTCATCATAATCAATTACTATGTCAAAATCTTTGTCATCCTGAACCATTTCATTAGCCTTTTTCAACTTTTCGTGGGCGTTCTGAAGCCGCTTCAGGTTAATAGCCAGGCCTTTTTCAGTAATGTTATCAGGCTCGTTCAAATAATTATTGATCTGATTACACAACTTTGTAAGTTGTGTGCGGCACGATGTCCTATATAGTGGGTCGCTCATATTTTATGATGAATTTTATTTTACGATAAAATTTAAGTATTTAAGTTTCTTTTACACTCGCCCGTTAGATATTCTTCGTTTATAATTTTGATAAAAATTTCTTTTTTAATTCGCTTTTTAATTAAATCGCTTTTTACTTGCACTATTATATTAGAATATCGACAGTTGTCTTCCCGGGTTTCGGCACCATGTAGAAAATATAGTTTTCACATGAAATAAAATACAACTGTATGCTGCGAGTGTGCATTTATTACTACTTTTAACAAAAAAGAATAATTCAATAGTAAGTATAAAGTTAAAAAAAAAGAGATTAAAATATTAATTCATGATAAGAGATAAGAGATATTTATGATATTATGAGATATTTTTTACAATAACACTGCTTCAGAAGAAAAATGCAAAAAAAATGTGGTGAATACAGACTTATCAGCCTTATGTTGTAACGACCCTTTCTTGGTGTCGTTGCTTATTTGCTGGGGTATACTCAGCCTGTCCAGATTCGTTACAATAAATTTTTAATTGTAACCAAAATATTCAAATACGTGATTTTATTTACAATATTTAGGTTTTATTATAAATAAAATTTTATAATTCAAAAAAAATATAATAATGAAATAGTTAAAGGAAAAAAAATGATATTATTAGGATGATTACTAATTGTTCCGGAGTACAATAATTGTTTTGGATGTCCTGGTGGAGATCTGGTACTGATGATGTCTTCGTGTGACAGCCGATCGTAGTGTGATGATTAAAATTCAAAAGTATTCCTTCGTATGAATATATCCTGATGTGGATATATTCCTTTGTATATTATTACAAATTCAAGATATTACTTCGTATGAATATATTCTGATGTAGATATATTCCTTTGTATATTATTATAAATTATTCACTTACAGTAGGCGTACTACAGCCGATCGTAGTGTAATAATTTAAATTCAAAAATATTCCTTCGTATGAATATATCCTGATGTGGATATATTCCTTTGTATATTATTATAAATTATTCACTTACAGTAGGCGTACTACAGCCGATCGTAGTGTAATAATTCAAATTCAAAAAATATTCCTTCGTATGAATATATCCTGATATGGATATATTCCTTCGTATATTATTATAAATTATTCACTTACAGTAGGCGTACTACAGCCAATCGTAGTGTAATAATTCAAATTCAAAAAATATTCCTTCGTATGAATATATCCTGATATGGATATATTCCTTTGTATATTATTATAAATTATTCACTTACAGTAGGCGTACTACAGCCGATCGTAGTGTAATAATTCAAATTCAAAAAATATTCCTTCGTATGAATATATCCTGATATGGATATATTCCTTCGTATATTATTATAAATTATTCACTTACAGTAGGCGTACTACAGCCGATCGTAGTGTAATAATTCAAATTCAAAAAATATTCCTTCGTATGAATATATCCTGATATGGATATATTCCTTCGTATATTATTATAAATTATTCACTTACAGTAGGCGTACTACAGCCGATCGTAGTGTAATAATTCAAATTCAAAAAATATTCCTTCGTATGAATATATCCTGATATGGATATATTCCTTTGTATATTATTATAAATTATTTCTTTACAGTAGGCGTACTACAGCCGATCGTAGTGAAATAATTTAAATTAAATATATTCCTTCGTATGAATAATTTCTTTATATCGAAATTCTTCTATGTGCAACTAGTGCTAATTTCAACTTGTAATCCCCAGGTGTATGTGCCTTAGTAAATATTTTACAAGTGAACTCTATAAGAAAAATGCGCATCTTTTATATGCACTCGACCGAGCTTTTTCGGAGCGTATCATTTTATTTACAGCTGATCTCACGTAATTCTTGTTTAATTTTTGCCGTTCTGATTTTCTATTTCATGTTTGTGCTGTACTCAGCTTGTGCATTTAACTTCTCTTTGAGCTTCTCTTGCGGCGAATATTTTTGGCAGTTGTTGTTTTCTTATGTTAACGCTGCTTTGTTTTGATTCTTACAAAATGTGTTTTTAAAGCTACATTCGATCGGTGGCGGTTTTTATTTCTGTTGTTTGTTACAATAAAATAAAATATTAAAACTGCAAATATTCAACAATTTACAACATAAAAATAAGAAATATAATTAACAAATAAATAAGGTGAGTTTATTTTTCATTTATTTATTTATATTTTTATATTTCATTTCGATATCATTTCAGCTTAGTTTGAGGTGTTATTAAGGCTTGTAAGCGGTTTGGGTTTTGGTAAATTGTTTTGACTAAATATTTTATATATTAATTAATCTATTTAATTCCAATATTTGCAATATTTATTACCAGTGAGTCCACTTTTCCCAAGTTTAAATATAAATATATAAAGTGTATTGTTTTATAAAAAACTGTGTTGTATTGTTGTGTTTTAGTTCGTGTTGTTATTGTTTTTAGTGCACGTTTATGTAGCGTTTATGTAGGTGGAAATTTAGTGTAAATTTCCATCCTTACAATGTGACATGCTCTAAAAATTTTTCTACAAATTATACACGGCAGAATATACAAAAAATACGAAGAAGTAATGGGGAAATCACAATTTGGTTTTAAGGAAGCACTTGGAACTCGGGAAGCACTATTATGTATTCAAGTTTTAGTTCAAAACTGTAAAGACGTTCACAAAGACGTTTTTCGCTGTTTTATCGATTACGAGAAAGCGTTCGACAACGTGAAACATATTAACTTATAGAAATTTTTCAAAACATTGATATTGATGACAAGAAAATCCGATGTGATATAACAGAAGGGATATCCATTTTAAGAGGCGTTAGACAGGGTTGCATATTGTCGCCACTGTTATTCAATGTGTATTCAGAAATAATATTTGAAGGATCAATTAGCGATATTCAACAAGGTGTAAAGGTAAACGGCGTTTTCTTTAATAACATCAGATACGCGGATGACACCGTTCTTATTGACGACAGTTTAAGTGACCTACAAGAGCTAGTAAACAGGGTTAACACCACTAGCGAACAATATGGACTAAAAATAAATATAAATAAAACAAAATATATGATTGTAAGCCGAAAGAATATGTATAGCAACACAAATTTAATGGTTAATAATATTGGTATAGAAAGAGTACAGCATTTTAAATATCTTGGATGCTATGTAAATGAAAATTGGAATTGTTCCAAAGAGATCAAATGCCGAATAGAAATAGCACGAAATACTTTTCTTAGATACAAAAAAGTGCTTAATAGTCATAATCTCAATATTGAAACTAAAATCCGTTTTGTAAAATGCTATGTAGCTGTGGCGCATAGTACCGAAACTGAACTGAAGAGTGGTTTAGGTAAACAAGATTTAGGGCTTTAACAGTTACTGAATCTGGGTTGCACGGGGTATAACACACGTAGCTTTAACAGTCACGTGTGTCTATACCATAGCGCCGGAAACTGTAGGTGGCTTTTAACAGTAATCTAACGTCTCCGGCCCCTGGGCGCTTCAATAGTGAACAGGGAAGGGCGTGTTAACTGCGACCTATAATTCAGCACACGTATCTTTAACAGTCACGTGTGTCTGTGTTATATCGTGTCGGCTGTTCGGTGAGTTAGTTGATCTGCAGTTCCGAGTACCTTCAGTTCAGTTTATCAACGATTCAGCTTGTTTCGATTCAGGTTTTAGGAGCAATCAGAAGTGACAGGGTCTCACCAAACAAATTTCTTGTGTGGACCTTGGGTACGGCTGAGTTCAACCTCAGCTATACACGAACCAAAAAAGGTTCATTACAAGCCTTGATTACTTGTAGATAAACACGATTAGTCATCGCTTCTAATTTGACAGGCATGAGTTCTAAGCCTAGCACGTGCAGTCCACATGATTTATATACGGACTATAAATTATTTAAAATAAAAATTCGATTATTTCCTAAGACCACTGATGAAGAGTACTTGGCAATACTCGAAACAGCGTTGTATGGTCAGCCAAATTTCAATAAATTAAATAAATTTTTGTATTTATCCTTACTTTCTTTGCTATTCGAAACCGTCTAACTTTTAAATAGTTTCTTTCGTCATAAAGGCACGGCACTATCGGCAAGAAAAAATAAACATTCTTTTTTTTTTTTATTTATAATTACAAATTCCACTGTTTAAAAAAAAAATATCGCAAATTCTACTAAATATTTAAAAATTTCGATAAATAAAATATATAAAACAAAATAAATAAAAAAAAATTGCGTATTAAAATTTTTCTTTGTAGTAAATTAAGACAGATTTTTGCGTACGCTAAAATTTCTACTAAGTTTTAAAATTTCAATTAATAAGATATATTACAGATATCATTTAAAAAAAAAATTGCGTATCAAATTTTTTTCCATTGTAGTAAATTAAGATAATTTTTGCATAAGCTATATGGTACATTCTAAGTTTTATTTATTTTAAAAAAAAAAAATCTATAAATAAAATATGTATAAAGAAATTAATAAGAAAAACAAATTAATTTTTCGCCTATCAATTTCTTTTTTATATTTAACTTTGCAAACTTTTCGTTTATTTTGACAAAACCAAAAAAAAAACTCGCACTCACCGCAGTTGTAGTGATGACGTCACCGCTCCTCTGCTGTATGTTACCTTGGCTATGTTTTGAACAAAAAAAAATCAAAGTTGAAGCTTCTTACCGTAAATATTTACAAAAATAAAGGGGGGAAAAATTAATAGGCTATATTAAACTAAGAATAGTCACTAAAATACATTACACAATTCATACAATATATTCTTAATTATTATTGAAAAAAAAATTGGAAAATTTCAAAAAAAAACTAATAAAATAATAATTAATAAAATAAATAACACAATTGATATAAAATGATTTATGTGGGTATTTAAATATACAAAATTCAATTAGTTATATAAAAAAAATCTCAGTTCTTAAGATTTGATTGGCTTTTTCTTGTAAACACACTAGTTTCTCACTGATGAAATGGTTTTAAAAGATGCTGTTCAAAATACCTTTTCTTCGGTGTAAAAAAATGATGAATTCGAGGTAATATCCATGAAATATTTGTCATATAATAGTTTTAATTACTTACTTATAACAGGTCCTCATCCCTGTAAGATCAATTTTATTTTTGCTGCAAAAATTGATCATTACAATGCCAATGAACATAAACGAGAAACTATCGAAGGAAATGTCTCCACAATGCAATGAGATGAAAAACGTGCCGTATCAAAATCTAATTAACAGCGCCATGTATTTGTCTACATCAACGTGTCCAGATACTGATTATGTTGTAAGCGCATTGAGTCAATATAATACAAATTTTGGTAAGCAACATTGGATAGTGGCACCCTTTAGAGAACGTAGCACCCTATTGTTTAGTGGATGAGAAATTAAACAAGCCACTAATTGCATATGCTTATGCAGATTGGGGCGCTTCAGTTGATGACCGAAGATCCTATACTGAATATGTTTTTCTACTGGCCAATGGGGTTGTGAGCTGGGAATCACAAAAGCAACTGATGGTTGAAATCTCTAATACAGAGACAGAATACATGGCATCATCTGACACGGTGAAGAAAGTCATTCATATTTGCCGCTTTCTCGATCCAATTTTGAAGCCAAAGTAATATATAGAGATAAACAGAATGGTGATAGATTGACGAAAAATCCTGTTTTTCATAACCGCACTAAACATGTTGATATTCGTCATAATTTTGTTAAAGATGTTGTTGCTGATAGCATCGTTGAGGTGAAGTACCTGCCTACGGATGAAATGTTGGCAAACGTTCTTATGAAAGGTTCACCATCTGAAATGTAATACAACTGTATTTACGCTATTGGTAACATATGTGTTTGAGATTTGGCACAACAACCAGGCGATATGGCATCATCCATTTAGTAGTTTTTGACAACAGCAGTTTAACGTCTGGCAGACAATAATTTTTGGCTTCGTTTTTTGCCTTTTTCTTTTCCGGTTCTGTTTTTACTTCTGGTTGGTGATGTGCGCATCCTTTTTAACGTGGCTTCATAAATATATATATTACTATATTTTAAAATCGTGGTTTAATAAAGCCATTGCAATTTGCAAGCAATTGTGCATGCAATATGATTTGCCCTCTTTTACAGTTGGTCACCATATGTGAGTCAACTATTTACAAAATTATATTGTTGACCAATGACGTAAGTATATAGAAATTAAGAAATACTGTAACCAATAGAATTTAAGTAAATAATTATATATAAAGTATTGTATCGTAAAAATCGAACTGTTATCGGTATGAAAAATATAATTGCACGACAGTTCTGAACGTAATATTAAAGAGTGTACACAAAGTTTGTCAGTGTACTTATCCTAAATGATAAATTAAATAAATAACTGAATCTTATACTAATAAAAAATGTGTTTGAATTTTAAATTTATGGACCTTACCACCACATGGCGATTCTGCAAATTTGCCACTCGGCAAACGGAAATTAATGATTAAATAAATTATTAATTTAAAAACTTTAAAAAACAAAATTCACCAAAAATATTCATTTGCACATAAACAACTGATTAAAATGTCATTGAACGAAGAAACTGACAACCTAGTACCCCATAACCAATTTATACCAAACCCACTGTTGTAAAAAATAAGAAAATAAATGCACTTTTGACAATTTTAAATAGCACTCTTTATTTTGCGCTTAAAAAATCTGTAACATGATTAATGATTACATTAAAAAATTACGATTGAAAAATTAAACTAAAAATTTACTCACCTTTGTCTAGCAATCACAACAAGAAAAGAGAAAAAATGAAAAACGGAAATTTACTAAATAATTTCGAAGTCTCCAAGTCAACTGTTTGTCATGATTGCCAGACAAAGGTTTTTAAATTATTCGCAATTTTCGGCAACATTCTCCTCCCCGCAGGCGACCCCAATGTCGTTTGCGTCAACTTTACCGATATCCAGAATGGCCAGCTTTACGGCAGGGCGCTCCAAAAAGCCTTTTGTTGTTTTGACCTTAGCTCGTCTTACTTGGCCGTCTTTCGCTACGGTTGTCTCGATAACTATGCCTTTTACCCAAGTATTTCTCTTAGCCGTTTCATCAACTATCAGCACAACGTCTCCTACCGTAATGGGTTTCACTTTATTGAACCATTTGCCGCGACGCGTTAATGTCGGAAGTATCTCACGCACCCATCGTTGCCAAAATTGATTTGCAAACATCTCAGATTGTAGCAGGCACATCTTTGGATCGATTCTCTTAGCATCACAAAATGGTTTCAAACCATTAGCGCTCCCCAACAAGAAATGGTTTGGAGTTATCGGATCCTCATCTTCACTATCGAGTGACACGTAGGTTAAAGGACGCGAGTTGATGATCATTTCAACTTCAAGTAATGCAGTACGTAAACTTTCATCCGTAAAACGTTGAGATGGCGAAATTTGATACAGCACTGTCTTAATTGTTCTAATCAGTCGCTCCCACGCTCCTCCAATATGTGGTGCTGCCGGTGGATTAAATTTCCAGTCTATTCCTTGATGAGCTAGCTTGTGTTGCATAACCGAGGAATCAATGTTATTTAACTCCTTTCTTAAAACGTTCTCGACACCGTGAAAATTCGTTGCATTATCGCTGTAGATGGTGATAGGTTCTCCTCGTCTGGCAATAAAATTTCTTAAACACATTAGGCATGAGTCAGTACTAAGACTATGGGCGATTTCGATGTGAACGGCTCTGATAATCAAACAAGTTATTATAACACCCCACCTTTTCAGTGCTTTGCGATTCTCAATAACCACCATTGGTCCAAAATAATCAATACCCACATGAGTAAATGGACGTTGAAAAGCTGCTAGTCGTGCTGGGGGAAGTAAGGCCATTTGCGGCGCTTGAGGTATTGCCGATGAAATTTTACATACGTTGCAGTTTCGTCGCATCGATTTGAATAATGGTCTTAATTTTGGTATGAAATACAATTGTCTGACCTCATTTAAAGCAGTTTCATGTTGGATGTGATAAAATCGTTCATGATAGTGCGCACATATAAGGTACGATACTCTATGTTTTGGCGGTAAGAAAATAAAATCAGTTTGAGATTTACACTCATTCGTAAAGTTACTCGCTCTGTTTTTTACTCTTATGAGCTCATTGTTATCCATATACACCTGCAACCTATATAACGGACTGTTCCTTTCTATTATTCTCCCCATTTTCAGTGTCGACCAATCTTCAAGTAGTTCCTGTTGCACGCTTTTGTATATTAAGAGCTTCGCGCGCTCAATGTGTTGAACAGTCAAAATAACGTTTGTAGCATTGAAACCGCCACAACGAGCCTTTAGTTTCCCAATGTAGAGTAGCCAATTTGCAACGGCACGGTACAACTTGATCCAGGATGAAAAATATTCATAATTGAAACATGGTTGTGTCTCGCGATGATATAAAAATTTTGCACGAGTTTCACTGGTCTCCATCGAACCTAAGTCCACCTCAGTTGGCCATTTATCCTCGTCTTGTAGCAAAAATTCTGGTCCTTCGACCCACCGCTGCACATATTCGGGACTTTGTTTTGTTTTCGTTGCACTGTCTGCAGTATTTAATTTCGTGGGTACCCATCTCCACTCTTCGACGGTTGATGCTTCCTGAATTTCTGCAATGCGAAACATTACGAATTGTTGAAATTGACGTGGATCACCACGCAACCACTTTAGCACCGTTTTGGAATCGCTCCAAATGAAACGCTTTTTAATATCAAATGTGTGTACTTTACATATTGTATTCATAAGCCGTGTGCCAATTACAGCAGCTTGTAGCTCCATTCTTGGAATAGACATCGGTCGCATTGGAGCGACTTTGGTTTTTGCTGCTACGATCCTCGTACTTACTCCATATTTATCTTTAATGCGGAAGTATGATACAGCTGCATAAGCAAACTCACTCGCATCTACGAATGTATGAATTTGTACATCACATGAACTTTCTGTTATGTATGGTGAATAACAACGGGGTACAGAAATATTAGCAAAAATAGGTATGCAGGCAACCCAAGCTAACCACTTGCCCATAAGATCGGGTACCAGTGGTTGATCCCAGTCGATTCCGCTTCTCCAAATATCCTGAATAAGTATTTTTAAATATGATGTGAGGCAAGCTGCCAGTCCCAATGGATCAAAAATGGACATTAAAATTTGAAGTACTTCTCTTTTAGTGGGTACAATTTCATCTGCAAAAACATTACGACGTAAACGAACGAATTTTAAAACATATTTAAAGCAATCTGACTTCGGGTCCCAATACATGCCGAGAATTTTTTCGATCGGAAGTGTGTCGATATTATTATCAAACGACTTACCCGTCTGTTCACCATTTTCGTTTAACGCAGCTAAAACTTCTGGTGCATTACTTGTCCAGCTTCTCATATGGAAACCACCTTGTTCATGTATGTTGCGAACTGCCTCGGCTAATGCTATTGCTTGTTCAATGGAATTTGTTGAATCTATAAAGTCATCCACGTAATGATTGTTTTTAATAGCGTACACTGCTCTAGGATTTTCAGCTATAAATCTTTCTGCGTTCAGGTTTCGAATAAAATGCGCTATATATGGTGAACATCGCGCACCAAAGCTAACTACATTTAATTTATAAACGCAAATATTTTTAAATGTCTCGCTGAACCATAGAAATCTCTGAGCATCAGTATCTGCTTCTTGTACTAGAATTCGATGAAACATTTCAGCAATGTCACCACAGACAGCTATTCTTCCTATACGAAAATTTAATAATATGTTTATAAGTGGTCGCAGCATATCCGGCCCCTTCAGCAAAAAATCGTTTAGTGACACTCCTTCAGCTTTGGCTGCAGCATCCCAAACTAATCTATGCTTTTTCGGTTTAAGTAGATTGCGCACAATAAAAATTGGTAAATACCAAATCTTCCCATATCGCTCGTTAATTGCTTCTGGTGGCAACTCAGTTGCGTAGCCCTTGCTGACTAAAGTAGTGATTTGTTCCTTTAGCTTTTGACACAATTCAGGGTCCCCATGCATTTTTCGACGTAAGCACTCCGCTCGACGTAATGCCATCGGCAAGCTATTTGGCAATTCGACTGTATCGGTGTTCCATGGCAAATTGACAACGTAGCGGTTTCCGCGTAACTGGCACTTGCGCATTATTTCCTCTGCTCGCTGATCCTCAACTGAAAGTAATTCTGCTTTTGGGGTAGCCACCGCGACATTCTCGTTTACTATAAATGTCTTTACTAACTCATGAAGCTCCCTATCAGCTTCTTGTCCACAGCTACATTTGTGTAGGTTTAAGTTGTTACGGTGGTTTAATTCACCACCACCAAAAACTGTCCAAGCAAGACGTGTTTTCACCGCCACGGGTTCTTGCCAGCCACCCATGTCATGTCAGATTCTGCTGACATGCGTAAGTTGCTTACTGTGCGGACATTTTTCAATGGGAATTTTTTAGCTTGAGGAGCATTGGCAGAAATTTGTAAGTTGAGCCTTTTTGAGTTATTTTCCTGTCGACTGATATTACCTGTCCAATTAATGCATAGCGCATCCTGGATACCATCGTTTCCCAATTCATCGGCTAGACTTGCTTCAATAAGCGTTAGTGTTGACCCATCGTCCATCAATGCATATGTGTTAATAGTCCTTTTGGTGCCATATAAAGTAACTGGAAGAATTCGGCAATATGACCAGTTTTTATTCACTGATGAATTATGGTTGTTGAGTAACGCTTTGTTTGAGTATGGACTTAAACTTATTTGTTCTACTATATCCGATGAAACATTGTTAGCTGTAGAAGATATTGCTGGCGTAGATTGGTCTATCCGAGAATGCAGCATGGGGTGGTGTCGTGCATTGCAGCCATCAATGCCACATACTTTATTACTGAAACAGCGACGCCTATGCTCGCCTAAGCATTGTCGGCACAGCTTCTTTTCCTTGACAATGCGCCAGCGTTGATTTGTAGGCTCGTTCGTGAATATTTCACATTCCATTATTTTATGTCCGCCGCCACAAATGTAACACCTAACTGCCGTGGTTGTCATTTCAGCTGTCTGATGTATGTGCACTCGTCCTTCCTTTTTTAGTGGTTTATCTAAAAAAGAAGGTGTAGCTACTCTACTTGCCGCATTTGCTAAAGATGAGAGCCACGCTGAAAAATCGCGAAGTGTAGGTTCGGCTATTGATGCTGAATGTAGTGCCCATTTGAGCTTCATATCTTCAGCTAATTTACTTATTAGCTCATGTAATAAGAGTGGATTATTAAAATAACTATTCAGCTTACATGCCTCAATTGTTGCAACTACATTATTAATGTTGACTGAAAAGTCAATTAAATCGCCCAGCCTACCCCTTGGAGGCGGTAACTGACGCATTTTCTCAACTAATTTATTTAGAATAATTTCTGGTCGTCCAAAATACATACGAAGAGTGTTTATTATTTCTCCAACCACATTAGGCAACACCAACATATTGCGTACTACATCGCGCGCTTTACCAATGAGGCACCTCTGTAAGCGCATTAGACATTCATAATCGGAGAAACCTGCGATTTGCTTAGTTTGCTCGTACGCACTTATAAAAATGTGCCATTCTTCTGGATCGCCGCGGAACGTAGGCAAATCTCTCGGTATGCATTGACGCGCTGCTAGCTGAGACGACGTAAGCGTGGGAGCGATCTGTAAGGTATAAAGAGATGGATTATTTACTAACCTTGGTGTACTCTGTAGATGAGGTTGGCCATGTGGCGAAAAGTGTTCATCAGCTACGGCTTGATGTGCATTCAGCTGAGGTAATTGCCCAACTTCAGGCAAATGTGATTCCACGATACCCTCGTCGTCACTATCTGCAGTGAGGATTTTAAATTTTTCCCGCAAATAGCTCTCCCTGATCTGCAACGACTCCTCTAGTTGTTGCAACTTAAGTTGTTTTATTCGAGTAATGTTGGCGCTGGGCTGCTGCTGTTGTCTACTATGTTGACCATCATCCTCATTGTGTTTGTGTGAGATTTTATCATCACCATCTGCATCTCCAACTTCAAGTATGGCTGCTGATGTTAAACCTTTTTGAAGAGGCAGCTCCACGTCATTATCATTTTCCATATTATAAAGATTTTTTAAGATTTTCTTGTTGTAAAAAATAAGAAAATAAATGCACTTTTGACAATTTTAAATAGCACTCTTTATTTTGCGCTTAAAAAATCTGTAACATGATTAATGATTACATTAAAAAATTACGATTGAAAAATTAAACTAAAAATTTACTCACCTTTGTCTAGCAATCACAACAAGAAAAACGGAAATTTACTAAATAATTTCGAAGTCTCCAAGTCAGCTGTTTGTCATGATTGCCAGACAAAGGTTTTTAAATTATTCGCAATTTTCGGCAACACCCACCAAGTACAACACCAACTACAAATACAAGAATGGCTTCATATGACTCAATTCTAGAAAATGTAAAAAAAATTCTACCAACACTTCAAGAAAGACAAGAGGAATTAAGTTCATTCCTCCATAGATTACAATTGTACGATAAGAAGATAATACAAGAAAACAAACAAGAGCTCTTGAAATATATCGTAGAGTGCAAACTTTACCATAATGTACGTGCTAGAGTCTCACCACTGGGTTATCAAGACACATTACAACAGTTAATAGAAAACTTACCACAGCTTACGTTGCGAAGAATATAGTATAACAGTTACTGCAAAGAATCAACGATACGAGAAAAGGTCACAATCAATCCATTACAGAATTCAGTGACAAGATAGCCAAACTACTTTCAAGTCTCAATAATATCTCCTTACTTAAGAGAAATTATAACATATCTTCACCATAGGCTGAATGCATTCTTATTAGCAATGATGAGCACACATTGTTAGCCTACAAGAAAGGTCGTAATACAACCTACACACAAACAGTACAACCTAAATCTTTTTAAGAAGCTAAGGACTTTGCAGAAAACTTCATTTTTCCAGATCAAAGACAAGAGGTTTTATACACTCAACATTGCCGTGGCAACATGTCGCCACAACAATATAATTAAAGGAGAAATTTCTCTAACCATTTAAATAGAAACAACCACATAAGAAACTAACATAATAATAATAGGCAATATAATAATCAAAGAAATCAGTTTAATAATCACCAAAATAATAACAGTTCAAGAAACCGATGCCAAGGAATTCAATATAACAACAACCAAAGGTACCAACGTAACAATGATCAAAGAAACCAAAACTATCAACATAACCAGAAATGTTACAATAACAGGAATATGAACCAAAGACATGTTCGCTTAACATCATCACAGGAAAACTACATGCGACCAGAGGAAAACCAGTAGAACTCTCCTCTGGTAAACCCAAAAATAATATCTACACATTTAATACAAACAAGTCTAATTATATATGGTAAAAACTTATTGCCAAAATGCTAACACTTATGTAGACTTATTAATCGACACAGGAGTAGATGTGTCAATAATTAAAAACAGACATAACATAACATATAATTCGGATAATACATGTATACTAATTGGTATCACAGACAATTGCAGACGATCTTTAGGATTTCGACGGAATAGGTTTAAATCATGAAATCATTTTCAGTAGTTGAAGAAGACTTTCCTATAGAAGTGGATGGCATTATCGGCAGAGATTTTTTAACTAAATTTTTATGTAACATTGATTACTACACTTTTTCGCTAACAGTCACTTGTAATAAACAGCAAATTATTGTTCCTATCTATTTTGAACCAGTTTTACTACAAGCTAGAACAGAAAGTAACCTACCAATCGACATGTGCTTTGATGAAGATACATTGTTGATTTCTCAAGAAATCAACAAAGGTGTTTTCACAGCAAATACCATTGTACCTGGAAAAGGAAACTGTCACATTCTAAACAAATTCTAAACGAATTCTAAATACGAACGAATACAACGTTATTCTAAATAAACTCAAATTCAAAACATATTCACTTAACCACTACAAACAAATCAATAAAAAACCCAATAAAGCATACAAACGCTTAGAAAATCTTTTTAATAAATTACAATTAAGTACAAACTACAATAAATGTGATGACAAAGCACTCATCTCATTGATAACTGAGTACCAGCATATCTTTTTATTGGAAGGAGAACAAGTATCATGCAACAATTTTTACACGGAACATTATATAATACCGATTATATATATATATATATATATACGATATATATACCGATTTATATTAAGAACTATAGATTGCCACATGTACACAAATATCATATGCAAACGCTGTTAAAGGATTCACTGGCCCAAGCAACGTCCAAAATGAAAACTCTACTAAACCATCTTCAAATATTGAAAACATGATCCAACTGTTTATGGAAAATATGACACAATTTATGAACACCATGCAAAATATGATGCAGGGAATGATTCAAAATCAAAATATCTTACTTTCAATCCTATCCAAACCATGAATGCAATCAAAATTTGCTTCTGGAATGCTAATGGCTTAAGCCAACATAAAAACGAACTTGTATTGTTTTTACAATCACATCAAATTTGTAAAGAACCTTTTTACCAGCCGAGGTTTTGCTCGCCGGATCCCAGAGTCGTTACAAGAATATTTCTTATAACCCTGAATCGTTCGAATAATAATTTTTAAAGCCAGTTAATTGTTTTTAATTTCTTTATTATTTTTTTTTCGGAATTTATTTTACAATATTTATAACTTATTTGCTAATAAAATATATAATACATCTATATATAATTACGCTAACATAAAAGTTTGTTACCCCGTTTTAACTGTGTTGCCGTTGACATATATGGATAAAATTTATACCGTTGGAAAGGTGAAGACGTGCAGAAGAGCACAACGTTATTTTTTCGCATGTACGTTAACGGAAACACAGGTAAAAATGCGTTGGCGTAAATTTAGCGACTACAACAACAAAATACATGTGTTTTTCAAAGTTTTTTTTTGTGACGAATTGTTAATTGTTTACGGTGGATTTGTGTGTGCGATTTTTTTCCACTTTTGGAAAAAAGTGGACTTTGTGTGTTTGGACTTTGTGTGTTTGGACTTTGTGGATTCTGTTACAATCAGATTTTTAAAGCTCATTAAATTTCAAATATTGTTTGTGAATAAAAAAAACGCATTGAAGTGGAAATATCCTTTGATATGAATCGTTTTATTTGCATTGTGTGATAGTTAAATTTTAATTGTGATAAATTTTAATTTTGATAAATTTTAATTGTGATATATTTTAATTGTGATATGTGGATAGTTAAGGTTAATGAGTTTGAAATTTTTAGATTTATTTCAAGTGTATTGTGTGATAGTTAAATTTTAATTGTGATGAATTTTAATTGTGAATTGTGTGATAGTTAAGGTTAATTAATTGGTTGAATCGACATTAACAACACTTCAATTCGAGAGATATTCATTTTGTACAATGAAAGAACATTATGATAGAGTATGCAATGCACAAAAAGAGATTTGTATGGCAATTATCGTGAATCGTGATACAGATATACGAAGATATAATATTTACGACTATAGATGATGAACCACCATTTGAGAGAAATATGATATCTTTTTTAAAAACAAATGGTGTAGTTAAGAATGTATTAGTATTAGATTCTGCTTTGGAACCATTGGCATATCCTTTACTATTCCCAAATGGAGATTTTGGTTAGCACGTTAATATATCGCATAACGTGCAACATAATTCTAATGGTAGGCAGATTCGAAATAAAGTTACAATGTTACAATTTGCATGTTTCAGATTTGCAATAAGGGATCAATTTAGCTTTTTGCATAAATCGCAAAAACTATTTTTGCAATACATTGTTGATATGTATGTGAGAATAGAAGGATGTCGACTACATTTTATAAGACAGAATCAAGTAAATTTGAGGGCAGATGTGTATAACAATATTAGTGATTATTTGCAAACGAATCAAGTAGGAGATGGTAGCTTAGGTCGAAAAGTGATTTTGCCTTCATCCTTCACTGGGTCTCCGAGAAACATGTATCAAAATTACTTAGATGCAATGTCAATTGTTCAGTACTTCGGCAAGCCATCGCTTTTTGTTACAATGACTTGCAATCAGAATTGGGCGGAAATTGTATATAATATTGATCCTAATGAATCATCTCATTTCAGGCCTGAAATAGTTGTGCGTGTATTTAAATCGAAGTTAAAAGAACTCATTTCTGACATTTGGAATAAATATATTTTTGGCAAAGTTGAGGCTCTTATATATACAATCGAATTTCAAAAAAGAGGTTTGCCTCATGCTCACATTTTGATAACTTTATGTGAAAATGACAAAATTGTCGGGCCGGCTGATATTGATAAAATAGTTTGTGCAGAAATACCGGATAAAAATTTGCAGCCAAAATTACATGAATTTGTTGTCAAACAACACCATGCGGTGTTTTGAATCCAAGCTCTGTATGTATGCAAGATGGAAAATATTCAAAACAATTTCCAAAGGATTTTGTACAATTAACGAAAGAATCAGTTAATGGTTATCCGTTGTATAGACGGCGCGATAATAATGTTTCCGTTGATGTTAGAGGAAAGTCTTTAGATAATCGTTATGTCGTTCCATACAACCCGTATTTGTTTGCAAAATATAATTGTCACATTAATGTCGAGGAGTGCACTTCCGTCAAAAGTATTAAGTACATATACAAATATGTATATAAGGGTTTTGATAGTGCAACTGTTTTAATTCAAAGTGAAAGCACAAACGAAAATGACTAACAAGTACAAGTTGAAGTAGATGACGTTAGAAATTTTTTGAATGGTCGATATGTGGGATCAACTGAGGCTATGTGGCGAATATATGAATTTCCTATGCATTTTCAGTCTCATATTATAATTCGTCTTGACATTCATTTGCCACAAAGACAAAATATTATATTTCGCGAAGACCAAGAAAGACAAGCAGTAGAAAATCCTAAGCTTACGAAGCTATTAGCTTTCTTTCAATTGAATCAAAATGATTCATCTGCTAATCAATATACGTATATAGAAATTTCATTGCATTATGTTTGGATTGATAGTAGAAAATCTTGGCAAAAAAGACAACGAGGAGGAGATAAAATTATTACTCGGATGTATATGGTGTCTCCCAAAGAAATTGAGCAATTCCATTTAAGATTACTTTTGTTGCATGTAAAATCATATGAAGATGTGCGTACATTCAATGGAATTGTTTATAGGACATTTATCGAAGCATGTCATGCTAGGGGAATTGCGTCCAATTATAACGAGTGGAGAGTTTCTCTCAATGATGCTAAGACATTTAACTCAGGAAAACAAATGCGTAATTTGTTTGCGATTAATTGTGCCTTCAATATTCCAGCAAATGCATTAGCGCTTTGGGTGGAATTTAGAGATCATTTAAGCGAAGATTTCGTTAGAGATGGTTGTAGTGTAGATGTTTCTTTTAATAGAGTATTATTGGAAATCGAGGATATTTTGTTAACACATAATGTTACATGTACGTCACTTGGTTTGCCTACACCTAAAATAATGCCAGAATTTGCTGATCTCGATATTTTTGAGAGATCTCCTTTCGTAGAAGAATGTTTATTTAATGAGCTTTATGATTGCGCAAATAATGAACAGCGTGATACTATTGATAAAGTTATTCGTGAAGTTCAGTATTACGATACAGGATCAAATGTGTTTTGTTTGACATCCCATGCAGGTTGTGGGAAAACATTCACACAAACGGCTATAATTCGTAAATTAAATTCCCTTAATCTTCGCTGTATTTCGTGTGCATTTAGTGGTATTGCTTCCACTTTATTGATTGGTGGAAAGACACTCCATAATGTTTTTAAACTGCCTATAAATCTGATGGAAAATACAGTTCCGAATATAAAAAAGTAGTAGTTATGCCAGATTTATTAATTCGGCGGCATTATTTATAATAGCAGTAATGATTGCAAATTGTATTACGAGTTGGGCAGAATTCCCGTTTTTCAATCATATAACGTTAACTCAAAATATGAGAGCACTCCCCGAAGAGTTGGAATTCGTTCAATTTCTAAAGAGAATTGACAATGGTGAAGATTTAGTAGAAATTCCAGCAAATTTGATAGGTGTTGAATCTAACACAGTACATGATATTTTTGGAGATATTAATGAAACCATTTTATCAGATAGAATGTTGAAGTCAGTTGTGTTAGCTCCAACTAATGAAGATTGTGGACTTATCAATAACGATGTATTGAATCGCATCGCTGGTGAAAAAAAGGTTTACTACAGTTTTGACAGAATTATTTGCGAGGATAACAGTGAGGTGTGCAACTATCCAGTAGAATTTTTGAATACTTTGATTGTAAGTGGTTTGCCACCACATAAGTTGGAGCTCAAGATTAATGCGATAGTTTTGTTAATTCGAAATTTAAATACGAAGCAAGCTTTAGTGAATGGGACGAGAATGCGAGTCAAAGCAATGCATAATAACACAATAGATTGTGAAGTACTCACTGGAGTTGCTCGCGGAAAACGTGTTTTGATTCCACGCATACACTTGACGTATTCAGGGACTGCACTGCCATTTAATTTTCAAAGAACACAGTTTCCACAGTCATCAGCGCATTTGCTATGACAATTAACAAATCCCAAGGACAGACATTTGATAGAGTTGGAATATTGTTGAGGAGACCTGTTTTTTCGCATGGTCAACTTTACGTTGCAGCCAGTTGAGTTAGATCATTTGACGGACTTAAATTTTAAGTCAGTAATGAAGGTGGACAAGGTCATTTGGCTAATGATGAAAGGGTTTTTACAAAAAATATTGTTTACACTGAAGTTTTGAGAACTTCGTGATATAAAATATAGAATTATTATTATGCATTATTATCATTTTAGATTTCATTCAGTTTGAATGTTTTTCAATATTAAATTTTTTTCATTCGTTCATTTGCCAATTTCATTTCTTTGTTTCTTGCCTTCACTGCATACCGCGATTTGATTTCGTGATGGCAGAGTATAGGAATTTGTTTGATAATTAACACGGGAGCGAGATGTTGTGCAAAGTCGCATTGTCGAAATTATGCAATAAATTGACGCAATAAATTGCGTCAGAATTTCGAATTTCTTTAGAAGAAGGTGCTGTTCTACAAAATTGCTGATTCCTATACTGATAACTTTCCGATATCACCTGAAGAACAAATGTACGGAACAGATGTTAAGATAATTTATTTGTTGAAAAGATTTCAAAATGGAGCATCAGTTCGAAATTTTATCGGTATTTCATTCAAACAATTCATCATATTTCATATTTTATACTAATTATTTTCTTTTTTCGCAGGTGCATATGTGGTCACATATGACGACAAATTTAAATTAAACGATTTGATTGGATTGATAATACAAGGAAGAATTAAGCCAAAAACCAGAAACACAACAAATAATTTTGCACGAGATGAAATTATAAATTTTAATTTATTTTTTAAATTGTTTTCTACAACTTTCTTTAGATTTTGTTCATATTTTAATCAAATTCATCAATAAAATTTAAATACTATTAAAATAAATAAATTGTATTTTCTATTGGTCGAATTTCGACCACTGGCGACCCTAGTATTAAGAATTATAATAAGAAATTTTAATTAATGGTGGATTTGGAACCAACACTACCGACAAGGCTGTGTTGCTTAGGAACAGTGTTACCGATAGGGCTACACTGATGAACTTGGAACCAATGCTACCGACAAGGCTGCGTTGCTAAGGAACAGTGTTACCGATTGGGCTACACTGATGAGCTTGGAACCAACGCTACCGACAAGGCTGCGTTGCTTAGGAACAGTGTTACCGATAGGGCTACACTGATGAACTTGGAACCAACGCTACCGACAAGGCTGCGTTGCTTAGGAACAGTGTTACCGATAGGGCTACACTGATGAGCTTGGAACCAACGCTACCGACAAGGCTGCGTTGCTTAGGAACAGTGTTACCGATAGGGCTACACTGATGAACTTGGAACCAACGCTACCGACAAGGCTGCGTTGCTTAGGAACAGTGTTACCGATAGGGCTACACTGATGAGCTTGGAACCAACGCTACCGACAAGGCTGCGTTGCTAAGGAACAGTGTTACCGATTGGGCTACACTGATGGACTAGGAAAATGTTATTTAAATATTTTTAATTACCTGTTTATACACTTGATCTGGCTCTGTCAAGTGTTCTGCTTCGTGGCCTGCCATAGAGTCTCTGGTGATGTGCACTGTTCGAAGTGCTGTGGCCAAGTCCCTGTGTTTTACTTTGCTTCTCCTTTTATACGGATTTTATATAACGGGATAACTGACTTCTGAGTGCATACTGTGTAGCTTTCTTCTAAGTTGTTATTGCCTGCTACTGATTTCGCTATGTTCTGCTGTTGTTGTTCGCTGCATATTTATTATTAAATTTTACAAAATAGTTACCCTCAAACAAAAAGGTGTGTTATTACTTAATTTATATCTTAAAAGGAATTGCTTTTAATTTTTATTAAATTAATATTAACTTAATGATACTGATTTTATATACTAACTTAATAATACCTTAATTTTAAACTTATTCATACCTTAATTTTTATTACTACCTTATACTAATATTTTATTTTATGTGTAACTTAATTAATAATAAACAAATTATATTTAACTAGAAATACCTTAATTCTATTGTTGTTTTTTTGTTTATTTTATTTTCTTGTTGTTTGTTTGTGACGTGTTGGAAAAAATCGTCACACTCCCTCCCTTCATTGGAAAGGGGAAACGACCCGGATGGCACCAGAATTTGCTATGAGCACCTTATGTTTTTTTCCTGATTTTGCACATAAAAACATGGCGATGGCCCCGTTTTAACTTTTGAGCGTCTCTCTGTATCCGTTCCCAAAGTTCTGCGTGCGGTTGTTCTGGGGCTAGTTTTGCAGCAAAATGAGCCTGAGCGTTGGATAGCGGATATGTTTTGACTTAAAACCATATCGCCAATCTGTGGTTTCCATGCTCTGGGTCGTAAATTATAGTGCTTGGCTTCTGTAACGTTTCTTCGGACTTTTGAATATTTTATAAAATTCGTCTTGGGCCGTGGTGACAATCTGATCGTTCTCCGGTTGGGTTGTACAATAAATTTTCGTTTGCCGTTGCTGGTTTTCTGTGCTGACTTTGTCATCTGTTTCGAGACAACGTTCCTTAATTTGGTATGGTAATTGTTCCTGTTGGCCTTGTTGTGTTTCAATAAATTTTATTTGCTGTTGTACTATTTGCTCTTGTGTACCTTGTAGTTGTTGTAACTTTTGTACTTTGATAGGTCTCGGATCTTGCTGTGTTTTTCCTTCGATAGGTCTCAGGTCTTGCTGTATTTTCACTTCGATAGGTCTCGGATCTTGTTCTTGTACGATGTGTTCTAGCGTGTCTTGTGGTTGCTGTGAATCTCGGCTAGGTGTTGTATTGATAGGACTTGGATCTCGGTATTGTTGTAACTTTGGTGCTTTAGTAGATTTCGGATCTTGTGGTATTTTCACTTTGATAGGTCTCGGATCTTGCTGTATTTTCTCTTTGATAGGTCTCGGATCTTGCTGTGTTTTCCCTTTGTTAGGTCTCGGGTCTTGCTGTATTTTCACTTCGATAGTTCTCGGATCTTGTTGTTGTACGATGTGTTCTAGCGTGTCTTGTGGTTGCTGCTGCTGCCGTTGTCGATTAACTTGCTGCTCTTGTTGTTGATTAGTCTGCTGCTGTTGCTGTCGTTGTTGTTTAACTTGCTGCTGTTGTTCTTCGATGGCTATGGATTGCAGTAGTTCTTGTTTTTGCTTAAAGAATCTAGACGGGATAAAAAACTTTAGAAAATCAACCTTGAAATGTGTCCAGTACTGCCAACGACAATTGTTGTTGCGATACCATATCAGTGCATTATTTTCGAGAAGTAAGGGCATTGTGCGTGGAATTAAGTTTACATCGATGCTATACTTGTCTGCCAGTTCTTCTATGTGTTCGATGAAACTCAATGGATCCTCACCACCGTCATATCTGAAGGACCATTTTTCCACATGTTCTATTGTTTGAATGGATGAGCGCATTGCAGGACTCATATCTGCCCCTTTGTATTCCACGTGTGATATACGTTGATATATATTTTTTTCCTTCCAGAGTTCTTAAATTCGTTTCATTCGAGTTAAGACTTCTGTGATGCGACCAACCAGGTTCGTGCTAAAATCGAATCCTCCTTACTCATTATTATATTACGAAGTTTTCTACGTTGTATTCAGGGTCCCTGCTCGGGCGCCACTTGTAAAGAACCTTTTTTTCTCAAGCCGGGGTTTTGCTCGCCGGATCCCAGAGTCGTTACAAGAATATTTCTTATAACCCTGAATCGTTCGAATAATAATTTTTAAAGCCAGTTAATTGTTTTTAATTTCTTTATTTATCTTTTTCCGAAATTTATTTTACATTATAACTTATTTTCTATTAAATAATAATACAATTTAGATTATAATAAAATTTTAATTTATGGTGGATTTGAAGTAACATACCGACTAGGTGTGTTGCTTAGGAACAGTTTACCATAGGGCTTCACTGATGAACTTGAACGAACGCTACCGACAGGCTGCGTTGCTAAGGAACAGTGTCCCGATTGGTACATGATAGCTTGGAACCAACACTACCGACAAGGCTGCGTTGTTAAAGAGTCAGTGTTACCGACTGGGCTACACTGGTGGACTTGGAACCAACGCTACCGACAAGGCTGCGTTGCTAAGGAACAGTGTTACCGATTGGGCTACACTGATGAGCTTGGAACCAACGCTACCGACAAGGCTGCGTTGCTAAGGAACAGTGTTACCGATTGGGCTACACTGATGGGTTTGGAACCAACGCTACCGACAAGGCTGCGTTGCTAAGGAACAGTGTTACCGATTGGGCTACACTGGTGGGTTTGGAACCAACGCTACCGACAAGGCTGCGTTGCTTAGGAACAGTGTTACCGATTGGGCTACACTGATGGACTAGGAAAATGTTATTTAAATATTTTTAATTACCTGTTTATACACTTGATCTGGCTCTGTCAAGTGTTCTGCTTCGTGGCCTGCCATAGAGTCTCTGGTGATGTGCACTGTTCGAAGTGCTGTGGCCAAGTCCCTGTGTTTTACTTTGCTTCTCCTTTTATACGGATTTTATATAACGGGACTTCTGACTTCTGAGTGCATACTGTGTAGCTTTCTTCTAAGTTGTTATTGCCTGCTACTGATTTCGCTATGTTCTGCTGTTGTTGTTCGCTGCATATTTATTATTAAATTTTACAAAATAGTTACCCTCAAACAAAAAGGTGTGTTATTACTTAATTTATATCTTAAAAGGAATTGCTTTTAATTTTTATTAAATTAATATTAACTTAATGATACTGATTTTATATACTAACTTAATAATACCTTAATTTTAAACTTATTCATACCTTAATTTTTATTACTACCTTATACTAATATTTTATTTTATGTGTAACTTAATTAATAATAAACAAATTATATTTAACTAGAAATACCTTAATTCTATTGTTGTTTTTTTGTTTATTTTATTTTCTTGTTGTTTGTTTGTGACGTGTTGGAAAAAATCGTCACCAAATTGACGTCATGCTGATCTCAGAAACCCATTTTAACGAGAAAAGCTACTTTAAGATACCTGGTTACATACTCTACGATTCAAAACACCCCAGTGGACGAGCAAGAGGCGGATCTGCTATCCTCATAAAAAACCACATTAAACACTTCCCAACTCAAACCCTTGAAGCAGAATATATGCAGGCGACAAGCATATGTCTAGAAGAATACATAAAAGGTCTGAATATAACCTCAATCTATTGTCCACCAAGGTATAAAATAACGGAACTTTAATTCGAAGAATATTTTACAAAGCTTGGACCCAAGTTCATAGCGGCCGGCGACTTCAATGCCAAACACACATTCTGGGGCTCAAGACTTATATCACCAAAAGGAAAATCCCTGATGAACGTGATATCAAAACTCGACCTTAACATATCCTCCACTGGCACACCAACATACTGGCCTTCAGATCGGAAAAAAACTCCAGACGTCATTGATTTTGCGGTAACAAAGAATTTAAAAAGAGATCAAATTGCTACCGAGGCATCCTTAGAACTCTCCTCTGATCACACGCCGACTTTTATTCTGATTAGAAACACAACAATAGTCAATCCAAAATCTGAT
This sequence comes from Teleopsis dalmanni, assembly GCF_002237135.1. Classification (NCBI taxonomy): domain Eukaryota; kingdom Metazoa; phylum Arthropoda; class Insecta; order Diptera; family Diopsidae; genus Teleopsis; species Teleopsis dalmanni. The sequence continues at coordinate 133,173,123 of NC_051846.1, read as the reverse complement.
GAAAAGCTCACAAACCAGCACACAAATTGGCTAAAATTTAAAAAATATGTTAGCTCACATATTAACACCGACGTTTCCCTAAAATCAAATATTGAAATTGACAAGGCAGTCCCTGACTTCACAGCTTTACTTCAACAAGCCGCTCGAATATCAACCCCACTCCCAATACCCCACAAACCTATAAACTACCATACATCGAACGAAATTGCAACCCTTATACAGGAGAAACGACAAGTACGACGCCAATGGCAACAACAACGATCCCCCCGTATTAAAAAACAACTCAAGAATCTGACGAAAGCACTTCAGAGATTACTCAAAGAAAAAAATCGCATAGAATACGAAAATTTTATTTCACAGTTGTCTCCAACGCAAACAACAAACTACTCCCTTTGGAAAGCCACTAAACTCAAGAAAAAGCCCGTTATATACAGAGCACCCCTCCGACTTACAGATGGAAACTGGGCTAACAGCGATGAGGAAAAGGGTGCTGCTTTTGCAAATCACCTTAAATATGTATTTACCCCAAACTCTACTTTAACAAAACTTGACTCTCTGCCTTACTCCACACGAAACGACAATATGACAATTTGCTTCAGTAAAAAAACACTAAAAAGCGAAATCAAAAATTTAAATACCAAAAAAGCCCCAGGCTACGACCTAATTACAGCGAAAATGCTGAAAGAGATCCCACAAATCGCCAAAGACCAACTACTTTTTATTTATAACGCTATTTTAAGGACTGCATATTTTCCAAACGACTGGAAGCTATCCAAAATCATGATGATACCCAAGCCCGGAAAGGACCCCGCTCAAGTCACCTCATATAGACCCATAAGTCTGCTTCCAATTCTCTCAAAATTATTTGAAAAACTTTTTATAAAACAACTAATGCCATATATAAACAAGAAAAGAATAATACCTAACCACCAATTTGGATTTAGAGAAAAACACAACACAATAGAACAAGTACACCGCATAGTACGAGTAATTAAGGAAACGTTTGAGAAGAGGCAGTATTGTTCAGGCGTCTTTCTAGACATAACCCAAGCCTTTGACAAAGTTTGGCACGAAGGATTGTTCTGGAAACTTGAGAAACATTTACCATACAATATATCCTCAGTTATCAAAAACTACCTCTCAAATAGAAGATTTGTTATAAAACAAAATTCTTTTGTCTCCAATGCCTTCCCCATCATGGCAGGTGTACCCCAAGGTAGTGTTCTGGGCCCCTTGCTGTACCTGATTTTCACAGCAGACATGCCAACCAGTGACTGTACAACAACATCAACATTTGCGGATGACACTGCCATTCTCAGCCATAGTGACGACCCATTCACAGCCACAAAATCAGTTCAAGACCACCTCAACAAACTGCAAAAATGGCTCGATCTCTGGAGAATAAAAGTTAACGAATCGAAAAGTGTACACATAACCTTCACTCTACGACGAGATACCTGCCCTGCCCTTCGTATTAATGGAAAAGTAATACCACAATGCAATGACACCAAATACTTAGGAATGCACCTCGACCGAAGGCTTACGTGGAAAAAGCATATAGAAACCAAAGTAACCCAAATTAAACTCAAACAACAAGAACTAAACTGGCTGATAAATAAAAATTCTAAACTTAATCTCACCTATAAAGTGCAACTTTACAACACAATGATGAAACCCATATGGACCTACGGAATTGAACTCTGGAGCTCTGCTTCTCCATCAAACATTGAAAAACTTCAAAGAACTCAATCAAAAATCCTCCGGCAAATAGTCGGTGCCCCCTGGTATATAAAAAACGCAAATATTCATAGAGATCTTCGAATTGACACAGTCACAGATGTAATTACCAGCAACACACAAAAGTACAAAATCAAACTCAGGAACCATCAAAATCCACTTGCAAGCAACCTTACCCAAAGCGCTGGTACACAGCGACTCAAAAAAAACTATATAAACCCGGCTATTCAAGAATAACGCCCGACATGGTAACGAAATTGGACGAAGCTTTGGCTAAGGACAATTAATTATCAATTTTTCTTTTTTCAAATATTTTAATACAGCAATTAGCAGCGAAAATTTATTGTTAGTTCTAAGTTGATTTTTAGAAGATTCAATAAAAATCAAAATAAAATTAAAAAAAAAAAAAACAAATAAAATCGCAAGTACAAGAATTACGTGGTAATGACATAATTCAAGCTTCTAAAAGTCCTTACAATCCCCCTATTTTACTAGTTCCAAAAAAGTTCTCAGAGGATAGTAAAAAATGGAGACTCGTGATTGATTATAGAAAACTAAATGACAAAATTGTAAATGATAAATTCCCTTTAACATGACTGGTAGATATTCTTGACAAGCTAGGAAACGCAAGATACTTTTCCATTTTGGATATGACTAGTTCATTCCATTAAATATCAAGTGATACAAGGGCACGTCAAAAAAACAACTTTTTCAACTACTGATGGCCATTATGAATTCAAAAGAATCCCATTTGGTTTGAAAATTAGCTCGAATAGTTTTCAACGAATGTAAGCACTCGCATTAAATGCTTCGCATTGACGAAGCCTTTTTGTATTTTGACGATATCATCGTATTTGGAAATAGCTTGAAACATCACAACATTAATTTAGAAAACGGTTTCAAAAGACTAAGTGATTGCAACTTAAAGTTAAATCCTGAAAAATGTAAGTTCCTTAAACACGAAGTCACATATTTAGGACATCTAATCACAGAACATGGTGTTAAAACTGACCCATCTAAACATAAAGTCATTCAAGAATACCCTAAACCCACAAACGTAGATGAAGTAAGAAGATATATTGCTTTTTGCAATTACTATAGACGTTTCATTAAAGATTTCACGTCTATAGCCAAACCATTGAATCTACTATTGAAAAAGAATCAAAAATTGGTGTGGAATACAGAATGCGATTTCGCGTTCGAACGTTTAAAATCAAACTTAATAAGCCCACCTTTATTGAAATATCCAGATTTCAGTAAACCATTTATCATAACAACTTACTATGCACTCTCTGACTATGCACTTGGTGCAGTTCTCTCTTAAGGTGACATTGGTTCAGATTTGCCAATATGTTACGCAAGTAAAGCCTTACAGAAACATGACTTAAATAAGCCAGTCATTAAAAAGGAACTTCTTGCAATACATTGGGTAATAAATTATTTCAGACCATACATTTATGGCAAACGTTTTTGCGTTATCACTGATCACAGACCATTGATATCTTTATTCGTTCATAGGAACCCTTCATCAAAAATAACGAGAATTCGCGTCGATTTGTCAGACTATGATTTCGAGATTATCTACAAAAAAGGAAAAATGAAAACAAACGCTGATGCACTGTCTAGAATTAAAATAGACAGTAATATTTTAAAACAATTGATACCAACTACAGAAGATAAAATGTCCAACCGCAAACTAAATAATCCGGATGACGATGAAGAAATAGTAAGTCATGTAAAAGAAAAAGCTAAAATATGTATAGCAACTCGAAGTACCGCGCCGCAGGTACAACAGATACAGCTGCGAAACTAAAAGTTAAAACGAATAAACAAATGGATAGAAAAACCTCTGAGCCTGATCAACTCTACTGTTGGGATTGTACTTCCATAAGTGACATTCTAATAAAAAGAATACTGCAGTTTAAAATAAATAAAAGGATGAAGGATGCATTCATACATTATGATGATAAAGAAATTATATTGGAATTAAGCGAAATACCACCGAGATAATATCCAAATTAGAAAAATTTAAAATAACAATGCTAGCGCTAAGCGATAATGATCCATAATGATAATGATTCAAATCCATGGATAAAAATAAATTTAAAGAAATGATTAATACGTTGCAACGAGAGAAGAATACTGAGTATGAAGAAGCACGTGAAAGTACGTAAAACATTTACTAAACTAAAACAAAAATACAGTTGGAAAAAAATGAAACAAATGGTTCACAAACATTTTATTACTTGCGAAAAATGTCAACGCAACAAACAAATACGACATAACAGGGAAGAACTTCAAATAACGTCAACCCCAAATACAACTTTCGAAACTGTGAAAATCAACTGTGGAAGATCATCTAACGAATACAGGTACATCTTAATAATGCAATGTGAATTAAGTAGATTCATTATTGCACATCCGATAGTTAGCATTGATGTCACAACAATAGCAAAAACCTTAATAGAACAACTGATATTAAAATTCGGTTCTTTTAAAATATTAAAATCAGATAGAGGCACAGAATTTTTAAATGAATTGTTAGCCAAAATTACAGAAATATTGGGGATAAAACAAATCTTTTCAACCCCATATCACTACGAAGCAGTGAGTATCATTGAGAGGAACCATAGAGTCCTTAATGAATACTTATTAAACTTCGCTAATGATGACAATTGGGACAAATGGGTACCGTTATGGTACATTGGCATATAATACTGCTCCCCATATCGACACAGGTTATACACCACATGAACTGGTATTTGGTAAATTACCAGCATTACCTAATGAAAACAGAAAATAAACAAGGAATATGTACTTAACTTAGACGATTATGCGAATGAAATAAAAGCACGGCTTAGGTTATCCATTGAACAAGCAAAAAAATTTAACATAGACGCTAAAACAAAAAGAAGAGAAATATCTAAGAAAAATAGTTGGCCGATTAAATTAAAAATACGTGACGAAGTGTTGGTTAAGACACAAAATAAGCGAAAAGGTATAAGTCCATATAGATGCCCATACAAAGTAAAATATATAGAAGGCAGTAATGTCGTAGTAAGCATTGGTAATGAAACAAAGACTTTACACAAAAATAATACAAAATTATTCAAAAGAGAATAAAAATATATAATATAAATATTTTAAACATATTATTCGAATTCAAGCTATATCGATCATATTATATGAATACTATTTAAAATATAGATTAAGATAGAATAATATAAGATTTCAATGTTTCATATCTACATATTTAAATATTTCATATTTATATTTTTATACTTCATATAGAGAATAAAATTTAAATTACAATTTGTCTAATTTTACAGTACTTATGATATATATATATATATATATATATATATATATATATAAAAGAATATATGAATAAAATAACTGCAATTAGTATATTACCACTTATGATCATGGTCAAAAAGTTTGTCAGTGTACTTATCTTAAATGATAAATAAAATAAATAACTGAATCTTATACTAATAAAAAATGTGTTTGAATTTTAAAATTATGGACCTTACCATCACAACGCACCATGCACTCTATACTCCGACTTAAATATTGCTCTGTGTTGGCTACGCAAAAACACATCACAATTAAAGCAGTACATTGTTAATCGCGTTGGCTGCATCCAATCAATGACAGATATCAGGCATTGGCATCAAATTACTACCAAACTCAACCCAGCTGATTGCGCCAGTCGTGGCATATCCCCCTTGGCATTGCATAACTACACATTATGGTGGTATGGTCCTAATTAAACTGATTATTCAATCAATGAGCTACACCACAGTGCACCAACAGAGCTGGCAATAATGGAAGGCGAGTTAAATCCACTTAAGGTAAAGGCATTGCAGGTAACAGGTCAACCCGCATTACAGACACAATACACTTCTGGCGATGAATTGGTCGTCATAGATCTGTGGGACCGGTTCAGTCATCTTGGCAAGCTATTGCGCACTACTGCATACATATTGCGTTACAAAAAGGCTGAAGATCTCACTTCTGAGGCGTTCATAAATGCATACACCCGTTTCGTAAAGCGACGTGGTCCATGTAACCATTTATACAGTGACAATAGCACTACATTCATTGGCGCAGATCGCTTAATAGCCGCTGACTTACAGGCTTGGCATATTGAATAATCTTAACAGCAATTGGCAAATCGAGGCACAAAATGGCATTTTCTACCACCTGGCGCACCTCATCAAGGCGGTCTATGGGAAGCTGCCGTTAAGTCAGCAAAGAAGCACTTACTACTCATTGTTGGCACCCATTCGATTTATTATTATCAGCTACATACTCTACTTGTGCACGTCGAGGCTTGCTTGAAGTCACGTCCGCTTATACCATTGCCCGACACTTGTGACGAGAAGATGGCTCTACCACCTGCAGATTTCCTGATTGGAAGATCTCCACCTGACAATACCAAATGAACCTATTGGCAAGGTACCTAGCAACAAATTGTCGTGTTGGCGACAATTAAGACAAATGCAACAGCATTTTTGGTGACAATGGCACTGTAAGGACGGAATTTTGTACAAATTTCCGCCCTACATAAACTTATTGTTTTTACTAAAAATCGGCTGCATAAAACTCTATTTATATATTTTAAACAAACAAGCAGCGAACATCCATACGCACAGCAGAGCCAGCAGCGAACATACACACGCACAGCCAGCATAACAGAGCCAGCAGCGAACATTCATACGCACGCGGAATTACACTTGTGCGGTTGTGCGTGCAAATAAGAATTGCATATAAAAGACGAGATTTTGTATGCAAAATTCACTTAGCACCGGCACACCGAAGTGAGTAGACCACTACTCCAGCGCTAAGTCCCTTTTAGAAGCCCATGGTGTTTCGACGCTAAGGCTAAATACATCCGTAGAACGTATTGAGTAGGATTTATAACACCTTTGATGTTTTGACGTCTTTGGTTAAAAACTAATTGAGTAGATTTGGAAAAAAAAACCTTTGATGTTCTGACGTCTTTGGATAAAACTTATTGAGTAGATTTTATAACGCCTTTGATGTTTTGACGTCTTTAGCTAAAAACTAATTGAGTAGATTTGAAAAAAAACCTTTGGTGTTCTGACGTCTTTGGATAAAACTTATTGAGTAGAGTCAAGCTTAAAATAAATTATTTAAGAAAACTTTTTAATAAATAAATTTTAAAATAACAATCAAACGGTCTTTTAACTTTCCTTGGTTTACCAGCTTCGAACTAGTCAATAAAACAAATTTATTGCAACGACCCGGACCGCGACTGAGTAATACCTCAGCAAAATTAAACGACGAATCCGTGTCGTTACAATTGACGTCCGACCAGGGACTAGTGTTCGATAGTATTCCAAGTGGGAAGAAAAGAATTACCAGGGACCTGATTGGTCAAATCACAGAGGTCAAGGCTCGAATGGAAATTTAAGATTCAGAGGATAAAATATTAACATCTATCACAACAAGAAATAATGTCGGTGGGATCAAGAGGAATACCAGGAACATATGGAAGTTCAATAAATCCTCCAGTGCGCCTCTACCTTCAGATGGTTGAAGAGGTACAGAAGTGGTCCTGTAAATATGACGGTGGTAAGGATCCACTAGGTTTTATCGATCACATAGAGGAACTGGCGGCTATGTACAGTATCGATGTAAATTTAATTCCCAAGATGATGCCAATACTCTTTGTAGATAAAGCATTAAGATGGTACCGCAACAACCATAAACCTTGGCCCCTCTGGTCAAGCTTCAAGGAAGATTTCTTAAAATTCTTCATATCATGTAGATATTTCGAAAAATTAGAAAATGAGGTACGAACACGACTACAAAAGACAAACGAAAGATTCAAGGATTACTCACTTGACATTATAAATTTAATGCGACACACTGGCATGGATCCAGATTCGCAACTGGAGCGGGTGTATCGAAACATGAAGGCAGACTACCGGATGTACATTAAACGTTCAGAGTTTACAAGCCTAAATGAATTAACAACACTTGCCGATGACTTCGAAGAACTAAGTACAGAACAGGATAAAGTGAGTCGTCAACGTGTTCGAGAAGTGAACGTAGGGCGCATAGTAGTCGAGTCCCCTCAGGTAATGGTGCTACAAAATACAATGAGGAGCATACCCAATATGCCTGAACGGGATAACGTTATTCATAGTCCAAACTCTGAGTCATCCATTCCTCATCAGAAACCAAGTAATCAGCCTCAGAAGCAATCAATCGCTGAGCAAGCAACAGCATTTATAACTAGAAATGTGACTTCAGCATCACGATCAAAGTCAAGCATAACGACACAACGCGTACAACCTCGAGATTATTTAAAAGCCCAGGCATTAAACCAGCAAGAAAATCCACAAGAGCAGACACCTTGTAGGTGCTTAGTACCACAGCGTCAGCAAAGTTTAAAACTCATCACAGAGTCGAAAAGTCAGAGTCCAGAAGTACCGCGTCAGCAAAGTTTAAAACTCAACACAGAGTCGAAAAGTCAGAGTCCAGATGTACCGCGTCAGCGAAGTTTAAAACTCATCCCAGAGTCGAAAAGTCAGAGTCCAGATGTACAGCGTCAGAAAAATTTAAAACTCATCACAGAGTCGAAAAGTCAGAGTCCAGATGTGCCGCGTCAGCGAAGTTTTAAACTCATCACAGAGTCGAAAAGTCAGAGTCCAGATGTACCGCGTCAGCGAAATTCAAAACTCAACACAGAGTCGAAAAGTCAGAGTCCAGATGTACCGCGTCTGCGAAATTTAAAACTCATCACAGAGTCGAAAAGTCAGAGTCCGGATATACCGCGTTAGCGAAGTTTAAAACTCATCACAGAGTCGAAAAGTCAGAGTCCAGAAGTACCGCGTCAGCGAAGTTTAAACTCATCACAGAGTCGAAAAATCAGAGTCCAGATGTACCGCGTCAGCGAAGTTTAAAACTCATCACAGAGTCGAAAAGTCAGAGTCCAGATGTGCCGCGTCAGCGAAGTTTAAAACTCATCACAGAGTCGAAAAGTCAGAGTCCAGATGTACCGCGTCAGCGAAATTCAAAACTCAACACAGAGTCGAAAAGTCAGAGTCCAGATGTACCGCGTCAGCGAAATTTAAAACTCATCACAGAGTCGAAAAGTCAGAGTCCAGATGTACCGCGTTAGCGAAGTTTAAAACTCATCACAGAGTCGAAAAATCAGAGTCCAGATGTACCGCGTCAGCGAAATTCAAAACTCAACACAGAGTCGAAAAGTCAGAGTCCAGAAGTACCGCGTCAGCGAAGTTTAAAACTCATCACAGAGTCGAAAAGTCAGAGTCCAGATGTACCACGTGAGCAGGAATATGATTACACCAGTACACATCAAGATGAATTCCTCAAAGTTTTTAGGAATCCTAGAAAACGGACACGAAACCATTCAACGAAGTTGTCCAGTTCAAATCCCCCGAAGAAGGAGGGAAATGTAAGGACGGAATTTTGTACAAATTTCCGCCCTACATAAACTTATTGTTTTTACTTAAAAACGGCTGCATAAAACTCTATTTATATATTTTAAACAAACAAGCAGCGAACATCCACACGCACAGCAGAGCCAGTAGCGAACATCCACACGCACAGCAGAGCCAGCAGCGAACATCCACACGCACAGCAGAGACAGTAGCGAACATACACACGCACAGCCAGCACAACAGAGCCAGCAGCGAACATTCATACGCACGCGAAATTACACTTGTGCGGTTGGCCAAAAAAGCTATGAAATTATTGAGAACAACCAGCATAATGGCTTCGTATACGCAAAAATAGATGGTTCACAATTTTACAGCTGCTATGTTTCACCTAACGACACCATAGAGGACTTCAATACTATGCTTGATCACCTCGTAGAGAATACAAAACACAAAACTCCATTAGTAATAGCAGGGGACTTTAATGCATTGTCAACTTCCTGGGGCAGCAGATGTACAAACAGAAGAGGTTTTGCTCTCTTGGAGGCTTTTGCTTCACTAGATATTTTTCTGCTTAACGATGGCATTAGCTATACTTTTGATAATGGCCGTTTCACATCAACCATTGATCTTACATTTGGAAGTAGAAGTATTTGTAAAAACAGTCTATGGAAAGTGGCAGATGTGTACACAGCTAGTGATCATAAATTGATTATATTTGAATTAACACAAGACCGTATAAGTGGAAAACATGAATCTACAAGGAAAGCACAAGCAATTAAATGGAATACTAGTAAATTAGATAAAGCAATGGTTGACCTTCTTGCTGATGAAATAATTCTAACTGGCAGTTCCGGAAATAGTAAGGCTGCAAGCCTAATGCAATCACTTAAAAACATCTGTGATGCATCAATGCCTCGAAGAAATGAAAGAAAGCATCATAGACATGATCCTTGGTGGAATGAAGAAATTGGAAACCTGCGGACAGAATGTCACAAATTACGCAGAGTTCAACAACGGGCAAGAGGGCATAACAATTTTGAGCAACTTAACTGGCATTATAAGGAAAAGCGGAAAGAGCTCCGTAATTCTATTTTACAAAGCAAAAAGCGGCTGTACAATACCTTGCTAGATGAACTATCAACTAATCCCTGGGGAAAAACTTATCAAAAAGATAATGAAGGGAACTTCACCACCAGCTCCTACTAATTTTCGTTTCTTAAAAGACATCGTACGGAACTTGTTCCCACAAGGCTCTGGGATAACAGACATACTGACCGATGACGACGTCCAAGTTAATTTAATTACTCCAAGCGAAGTTCTTGAAGCCGCAAAAATTATTAAGGATACGAAAGCACCTGGCGTTGATGGTATCCCAAATGGCGCGCTTAAACAAATCGTATATAGAAGGCCAGAACTGTTTGCGGAAGTATTCTCATTGTGTCTAGTAGAAGGTGTGTTTCCAAAACCGTGGAAAGTACAACGACTAGTCCTTATTCCTAAAAAAGGGAAGCACTTACATGAGCCGTCATCTTACCGACCGTTGTGCATGCTGGATACTACTGGAAAGCTATTTGAAAAACTTATTGCTACCAGATTGGAACAGTACACAGAAGGACCAAATGGCCTGTCAATATGGCAACATGGTTTCAGGAAAGGCCAGAGTACAATAAATGCTATAGCAAAAGTGCATAATATAGCCCAAAATGCGCTGGATGGAAAAAGATGGAAAGGCGGCAGCAAAGAATACTGTGCTATAATCACGCTGGATATCAAAAATGCTTTCAATTCAGCGGACTGGAACGCGACAATAGAAGCATTAGCAAAACTGGAAATACCGGCATATCTACTTAAAATGATCATAAGCTACTTCAACGACCGCATTCTAATGTATGACACGAACGACGGTGTGAAGACATATTTAGTGTCAGCAGGAGTTCCACAAGGCTCAGTTTTAGGCCCCATTCTCTGGAACGTAATGTATGATGGCGTATTTAATGTAGAAAAACCAGCTGGAGTGCAGTTAATTGGTTACGCTGATGATATTGCAATTGTAGCGGTTGCAAAAACCATCAACGAGCTTGTAATGAAATGTGATAGCACCATCGTAGTGGTCAAACTCTGGCTTGAGTCAATGGGCCTGGAATTATCAGAGCACAAAACCGAAGCAGTTCTTCTAAGTAGTAGAAAAAGAATAGAATTTATTGACATACATGTTGGCGAGCTTTCTATCAAATCAAGCTCGGTAATTAATTATCAGGGTGTCAAAATAGATCAAAGGCTTAACTTCAAGGAACATCTGAAGTCTGCTGGTGACAAAGCAATTAGAATCGGTGCAGCAGTTGCAAGATTAATGCCAAACATTGGTGGTCCCAGATATGCAGGTCGAAGACTATTGGCATCAGTGTCGACTTCAGTAATGATGTATGGCGCACCAATATGGTATCCCGCAGCCTTCCGTTTATCATATACAAGATCTTTGGTGTAAGCTCATAGATTAGCATCATTAAGGGTATGCTGCGCGTTTCGTACAGTCTCCGAAGTAGCTATAAACGTCATTGCTGGACGAATACCAATAGACTTACAGGCCAAAGAAGCTGCAGCTCTGAGAGATCTCAAATCACAAGAGTGTCTTAGCCGAAACTACAAAGATGAGGTACGAAGACAAATATACGTACAGTGGCAACAACGGTGGATTACATCAACAAAAGGAAGATGGACATACAATCTTATTCCATCAATTGCTGCCTGGACCTCAAGGAAATATGGTGAACCTAATTGCTATGTTACACAGTTTCTCACAGGGCATGGTTGTTTCCGAGAATATTTGTTCAAATATAAACATGCTGATGACCCCTTTTGTTTGCATTGTGGTAAAGTGGTAGAAAGCGTTGAGCACATACTGACAACTTGTATACGTTTTACACATGCTAGAGAAGCATTAGAAAGATTAATGGGTAACCATGTTACTTGTCATAGAGTCGTACAATACATGTTGTCCTCTAAAGATGCCTGGGAACAAATTAATCATATAATTACAGCAATCATGCAACAACTGCGACGAGATGAACGACAACACCAAATGAGAGTAAATGATAGTTGAGAAATAGAGCGTTAGTGCTCATCCTGTCCTCGCGAAGTAATACCTAGCTGGTGGTCCCGCGGGACGTTTTCTAAAGGGCAGTGTTATTTATAGGGGTTAAGGTTTAATCCGTAGGCGTACTGTGTCGCAAGTTTGGCATACGCAAGAGCATCGTACCTGCGTAAATTTGAGAAAGAGTGGTAGCGAACAGTATGAATCGGGCATGCTTTTATAGCATCTTTAGAAGATTCCACCTCTAATGAAAAAAAAAAAAAAAAAAAAAAAAAAACTTGTGCGGTTGTGCGTGCAAATAAGAATTGCATATAAAGGACGAGATTTTGTATGCAAAATTCACTTAGCACCGGCACACCGAAGTGAGTAGACCACTACTCCAGCGCTAAGTCCCTTTTAGAAGCCCATGGTGTTTCGACGCTAAGGCTAAATACATCCGTAGAACGTATTGAGTAGGATTTATAACACCTTTGATGTTTTGACGTCTTTGGTTAAAAACTAATTGAGTAGATTGGGAAAAAAAAACCTTTGATGTTCTGACGTCTTTGGATAAAACTTATTGAGTAGATTTTATAACGCCTTTGATGTTTTGACGTCTTTAGCTAAAAACTAATTGAGTAGATTTGAAAAAAAACCTTTGGTGTTCTGACGTCTTTGGATAAAACTTATTGAGTAGAGTCAAGCTTAAAATAAATTATTTAAGAAAACTTTTTAATAAATAAATTTTAAAATAACAATCAAACGGTCTTTTAATTTTCCTTGGTTTACCAGCTTCGAACTAGTCAATAAAACAAATTTATTGCAACGACCCGGACCGCGACTGAGTAATACCTCAGCAAATTAAAAACGACGAATCCGTATCGTTACAGCACGAAGAATATCTTTCAACTTTGCATCCAAGTTCCAAATGGCATCGGAATGGTGACACCATCAACATGGGCGATGTCGTGGTTATCCGGCATGAGAATCTACCAGCAACACATTGGAGGCTTGGCAGGCTGATTAGACTTCGCCTAGGCGAAAATGGTTTGGTACAAGTAGTCACGATCAAGCATTCAACTGGCGAATGCATGCGACCTATTCAGAAGATATGCAGACTTGTGGACTTGTGAACGTACCCGTCCAGCCGGGCAGGATGTTTGAGATTTGGCACAACAACCTGGCGATATGGCATCACCCATTTAATAGTTTTTGACAACAGCAGTTTAACGTCTGCCAGACAATAATTTTTGGCTTCGTTTTTTGCCTTTTTCTTTTCCGGTTCTGTTTTTATTTTTGGTTGGTGATGTGGTCAGCTTTTTTAACGTGGCTTCATAAATTCATACATTACTATATTTTAAAATTGTGGTTTAATAAAGACATTACAATTTGCGTGTATGAAATTTATTGTGTTTCGCTTTTTTTTCATACAGTATGAGAGACGTCAAAATTTCAAAACAAAAAAATATTTTATATAAACTTTGTAACGTGAGATGCCTAATCAAATTAGGCAGGAAGTGCTGAAATTTATATCAAATCTGTCAATACGCGAAGAATACAATGTAAAAGAAATATGTTAATATACAAAATAAATTCTTAATCTTTCTTCTTCTACCTACCAAACGAACAAGCATTCATGTCAAAGAAATACACATTGTATTAACATATTATATATTTGTGGTGGCAACCACAGGCGATTGCAATCTTGAACATGTCTTTGACATCTATAAAAGTCAACAGTTTTTGTTGCGTAGAAAAACCCAAAAGGTATTCAAAAAATTTGCAGTTTAAACTCCTAAGAAGGAAGAAAAGAAAAAGCAAGAATAGCAGTAATCTAATAATTTAATATTTTCATAAAATAATCTAACATAATTAGGTAAACATTTTAACATTTAACAACAACTATAACAATTAATTGTTTAGTACTTGTATTAATGTTTTAAACAATAATTTCTTAATGAATACAACTTTCTCAATCAGAACATGTATATATGTTGAAACTATTTTAAAACATTCTTATATGTTCTATTTATTTTTGAAATGATTACAGAAATATGTTTAAGTGGTACTTTTCTTATGTAAAAGTATATTTACACAAGTACACTGTCTACACATTGTTATAAATTCGACACTTTCGCACTTCTACACTATGTACAATCTGCAGTAATCATCCTTATAGTCCAAAAACTTGTCTTCTTTTTCTTTTTTATAAATATAAATTACAAAATTCATTACATAACTGTACAATATTTAAAGCAATAAATTAAGCACTAAGAGTATGTAATCGTAGCTTTTGCGGGTGGCGGTCTTAGAGCCAAATTTGCATCAAAATCTTTCAGGAAAAATTTAATTGGTTTTCTGCTTCCATTAGCATATCCACGCTTGCCCCGTTTACCATTTGTATGATGTTCGTGTTTATGAGAATTATGGTGTTGGTCACGTGCATTATTGTCATCGTTGCTTGCGTGTTGATATTCGGAATAATCAGGATTATTATTATTAAATTTTGGATTGTGGCTGTCATAGTCCGAATTCATTTGTCCTGCACCAACTGAAAATTTATGTTTATTATGCGCATTCATTTGTTCCCATAAGGAAACGGATGAACTGGTCTTGTATGTAGTCGCTGGTTTTTCTTTTTTTAAAATATACTGGTACAAATTCATCATTGGGTAAGCATTTTCAGAATATCCATCAGAGAGTTCTGTGTGCTCATTTTCGTTGTCTGATATTGGTTCTGCAAAGTAACCGGAGTAACCTTTGAACTGAGCGTTCATTTCATTTCCGGTTAGTTTTTTAGGCGCACTGTGGCTAGGTCTAGATTTTTCATATTTATACGGTAAGGAATTGATATCTTTATATGTGTTTGAATTAATATATAATTTATTTAGTTTTGATGTTGAAGAATTTATGTTTTTATGCATCTCGTCAGATTCTTTTGCTGTAATAACATGTGAAAGATCGAAGTCTTCCATGTTTTTTATAGCTGCAGAATGATCAAACGGTTCGTAACTGGCCTTGAGAGGGAGCACATATGGCTTTGATATGGTTTTAACACTAGCAGTTTTTATTGGGGCTCGTGTTTTTATTTTGTAAATAAATTCAACATTAGGTGTTAATGAGTCCAATACATCATGACTTTGCATTGTTGGTTCCTGGTAAGAACTTTCAGAATCTGTTTGATACGGCTGTTCAGTTGCTAAGTTTAAAGAATGGTCATGCATGTGAGGTTGATAATTTGCATTAACTGCTGCTGTATTCGCCGGATATTGTAGTGGAGTAGTGTACTTCGGGCGTAATCCTACTGAGCTTAATTGTTGTACTTTACTAGGAGTTGTAATAAATTTGTATAATTTTCGGTCTTTTGATGCAGTAATCATTTTACCTTCAGCTTCCAATTCTTTCATGTACTTTAAAACAGATTTTTCAATTTGTTTCATGATTTCTGCTTTTGTTATATCAGATAATGAAGAAACACGTTCATTCTCATCTGAGTCAGGATCTGTAAATTCAGCGTACTCTGACTCTTTTGGTTTGTAAGAATTTTTAGTATGATATAGTCGTTTTACAGCTTCTGGATTGTTGTATGTCACATTTCTAAATTCGTCATATGTTTGTGATGACTCCTTTTCATAAACGGGTGCAGGTTCTCGATGAATGTTATTTGGAAAATCATTTTCACTTTTAATTTCTTCGTTATTTGCTATTTGAGCATTAATTGCCTCTTTGTATGATTTATTTTGCTGATTTCGGTAGTCTTCTGAATTTTGTACAAACATTTGATGCGGCACTAACAGTTGCCTTTGCGTATTAATGTAGTCGTATTTTATATCATTTTGCAGTTGACTTTTAATCTCTCTTTGGGGTAAATCAAATAGTTGATTTATTTCTGAGGGTACCTGAATTGGTTCGTGTAATCGAGTTCCATATAAACCAATCGCCTTTGCTACATATTCTTCAGCAGTTTTAGTTTCATCCAAGGAAAATTGATCTATTTTATAATTATCTGAATATTTACTAACATTTTGTTTTATAGATGAGGGTAAATTATTTAGATACCCTTCTGTAAAATGATTAAAAATAATTAAAAAATTGTGTTTGGTTATACATTTCTAACCTTCATATTTTCTAATTGGTGTATATTGGAACAATTTGGTTCGTGTAGTCGTTAAGGCTATCTGATCTGGAATCCTCTTAATATTATCTGTATTTCCCTCGTTAATTTTCTTTACATCACTCTTCGATGGCTTGTGTTTACTATATACATTGTTAACGGGATTAGCAGATAACAGTATTGGTAACTAAAAAAATGTAGTACAAATCATATTTAGCAATTAATTTTTATATTGAAAGAAAATATATATATTATAATTATAAATATCATTACAACAATTTTAATTAATAAATTCTGACATAAATATTTAATAATAAAAAATTATTAAAATTGCGCTAAAAAAACACCTCAATAGGATGCACATTGGTCGATTATTATTAACACTGATAAAACTTTGTTTTTTATGTAAACTTGTATCATATTTATCGGCATTTCATAGAGTGATAACTTGTGTTGATATTTAGTCGTTATTGTCGACTATTTTATTTAGAATACAAGATTGTAAATACACATACAAAACTACTACTTTACTGACAAAATTAACAATCAAAAACGTACTCCGTGTTTAGCGTTGTCTGGTGTGTTGTTTTTATCAAAATTCACCTATTGTTGCTACACAATATATTGTTAAGTAAGCGATTGTTTCTTCTATCACCTGAAGTGGAATTTCTTTGAAAATTGTTTTAACTATTTTTATAATTTTAGTTGATTTTTATATATACTTAAAGAAAAATTTTCACGTTCATTGAAAGGTATTGTTACAATAAAAGCTATATATTTCTATAGAATTTTGGTTATTCTTTACAACATTTTATTTACTTTATTTACACTATGAAAGTGTTCTGTACCATTCACGTGTTCTAGTAACATTTGTTTTAGGCTGGTTCATAGTATCACACTCCTAGCGAAAGAGCACATGTGATACCGCGCTGTCATTGCTGTTGTCGCTTTATTTGTTAAATGCACTATTCTACCTGCGTGAGTGACTGAAGGTCTAGTTTCCCGTTGGTCGCTGAGGCCAGTCTCAACTTCTGTTGCTTTGAAGGTAGCCTTTTGAATGAAAGTTTTAGCTCTGCTGTTGTCATTGTCATCTGAAGTCATGAATGCTAGTTTTAGGCTGTCTGCTGCTATTGTGATATCTTTAACTTTTACGCTGATGACTTTTTTTTCGCATTGCAATGGACCACTCGGTAAGGATCCTCGTAAGGCTGCTCAGACGGTGCCCGCCTTAAATCGATGCGTAGAAAGACGTACTTACTGTTTGACAGCTCGATGGGTACAAACATATCGTAGTCCGGGTTCGTATTTTGCGCAGTAATTTAACGAAGTCTCTTTCGGTTGGTTTGATTTTACGTGTGTGAGTAACGTCTGTGAGTTGCCGAATAACATTTTCGTAGGACTGGCGCTTTTGTCTCACTGGCTTGCTGGAATACATATGCAAGTAGCTTATGATTAGTATATATGATGAACTTGCGACAATCTAATGCATATCCGGAATATAGGACGGCTTGATAAATCGTTGTCGACTCTCAATCATAAGTGCTGTACTTCATTCTAAATGAATTCAATTTTTTCGAGTAGAACCGTAATGATTAATGCACTCCATTAACTATTTGTTGGATAACTGTATCAACTGCTGTTTTATCATTTTGACGGTTCCCAGGCATCAGCGAAAATAAACGTTGTAGAAACTGCCGAAATTGCTTAACGGTTTTGGGTAGAATGAACTCATGTACGGCTTGCACTTTACTTTCTGGGTGGCGAAATCCTTTGACTTCGATTACCCAGAAACTCGATCTTCTTTCGCCCAAACTCACACTTGCCAAAATTCACAGTTAATCCTGCTTGTCTTAAATGTTCGAAAACCACACTTAAGTGCTCTTTATGTACAATGATGTAATGATGATGTCATCGATATAAGCGAGGGCGAAATCCAAGTCACCTAGCGTCTGGTTGACGAATCGCTGGAACGTTTTCGCTGCATTACAGAGTCCGAACGTTATAAATTTGAAATTGAACTGGTCAAATGGAGTTGTAGTAGCTGTTTTTGCGATGTCGGTGGTGCTATTGGGATCTGATAGTCCGCCTAAAAAAGACGTCACAATGTGTATGAATGGAAGTAGATAACGGTCGGGCTTCGTCTGTGCATTGAGCATATGGTACAATAATCGCCACAACGTCTCCAACTTCTATCGCCTTTACGCACCATATAGAGTGCACTAAGCCAACGGCTTTTGGATCACTGACAGATACACGCTTACACTTGCTTCTCTTCGTCAAATTTGCTACTAGTGAGGCGTCTGGGACGGGCGAAGAATGGTGGATCTGTAGTTTCGATGCAGTGCTTCACTGTTGTAACGGTACTTCACCGATTCGCGCTTGCATCGATCGTTGCCAGGTCACGGTATTCATGCAACAGTTTGGCGTACTTCGTTCCTATGCTACATGCCCGTACCTTTATCGTTAGCATCTTGGCAGAGTCAACTTTGACCATAACCGTTGTTTTGTTTTTAACCAGTCGCTTTGCTTTCATATTGACCTACATGTCATAGTGCCGTAGGAAATCGGCACAAAAAGGATAACAAAAGACGTTTTGTGTCGTATGTGCGTATTGGTGTGCCATTTGCAGCAAATTGGGTGATTAAAAGGCAACTGACTTGCCTTTTATAAGACTGTACTTCCTCGGCAGTTTCGATAAATTCCCTGCCGTGTCGATAAGAAATAAAGTTGACATTGCCGGATCTTGTTAAGTGAGTCGAGCTATTATAGCATTGTCCTCTAATCGGCTTAAAGTCGATTGAAACGCGCTTAGTTTTTTATGTCTTTGTGTTTATAGCATAGGCACATGGCTGGCAGCATTTGCGAGCCTGTGCCCCAAATCTGCTATGAAACCATCACCAATGAAGTGCTGCACAAATTAGAAGTTGCTGCGGCAATTTGGTGAGAGTCTCCCGATTCGCATATCCAGTATGCCAACTTAGCTAACTCTACTAGGTCTGTTGTAATACCTAGGTTCGATAGATGCTTTTTTACTCCGCAATACGATACAGTACGATACTCTGTGACAAGTTTCCCTTAAATCCCAAGTTTAAGTGAACCCTGTTCCTTTCAGCAAGATCTTTGAGAAGTTGAAGGCATTCCGACACTAGTTTTGAGGTTACTCGAGATGAGCGTAAGGCTAGGATACTGATTTGCTGTCAGAGAAAATATATATTTTCCCCCGTGATCGATTTTCATTTATATATCCTTGAACATAGTTCAATTGCATGTATTTCGGCCAGAAAGGCTCAGTTTTTTTGATTCATACTCGCAAATATTTCCTCTTCTAGTTAAACCCAATAAACTCCCGCTCCGCTCGTTTCATCATTTTGGAGCCATCTATGTTCCACAGATGGTGGTCTCCAATGAATGGAGTTATGTTATCCTGTCTGGAATTACTGCCAATTTAAGTGAACAAATGTCAGATGTGGTGATGTTTAGTGCTTCTTTTCTTTGCATTTCCTTACCTAAAAGGGAGTTATCGAGTGATCTTGTTAATCCATTACTATTCAACTGTAGCTTGGCTATAAAACCCATTACTTCCTTTTTGACAAGTAGGTGACGTGGGGGAGCCCCAATGTAATCTAGACTTATTATTATGCGGGCTGTTCCGTGCATCTTTTGTATCTTATCTATTGCAGTCTTTTGCTGAGCTTTCTTGTACCAGATGGGTGATCCATAAGTAACAATTGGCTCAGCAATAGAGGTGCACATCCAGAGGTTGAGTCTAGGAATTAGGCCCTAATGTTTACCAATGATATTTCTTCTTGTCCATAAAGCTTTTATAGCTTTTCGGATAACGTAATTCCACGTCAATTTCTCATTATATAATCTTACTTCTCTGCACCATCTAGCTACGATGTTTAGGGCTTGTTGAAGTCGATATAAGATCGTGTCTTTATATTTACCACTAATAAGTATGTGTATATCGCCAACATAGCCTTGTACCTCGAATTACTTGGCACTGAGGCGATGTAGGATTTCGTCCACTGCAATTGACTACAGGAGTGGGGATAATACATTCCCTTGTGAGCATTCTTTGTCAGTATGTAGCTTTATTTCGGATTTGTCAATAATAGATTTAACCAGACTTTTTCTTAAAATATTGCTTATTCATGTGAGTGTCGTACTATCTACTCCTCTGTCATGAAGGCATCTTTCGATATATGAGTGATCTGTTTTGTCTACCTTAATATCAAGAAAACAGCCCATCGTAAATTTTTTACATTTTGATCCCCTCCATAATTCATGTTTTATTTGAATTTCAATGAACATTAAACTTCTTATAATTCGTAATGCAAAACAATAAACCTCTTGTAATTTATAATGAGGAATTGTCCTGATGAAGGCAAAAGGGAATTTGCCGCAATACGTATAGAAATATACTAAAAACAATGATCAAATTAAAAATTAAAATTTTGAAAAAACAAAATAGGCTTTAAAACAAAAAACCCGTTATGTGTCATATGTAAAAAACATCGTTTTCAGTTTAACTACTGTTAATTTTTTTTGATTTTGTCGCATTCATGGCACCTTACGTTCTCATCTTTTTTGTCGTTTTTGTGTTTTTATTCTATTCTGTGGCTCGTTTATGTAAATCTCGAGTTTAACTCGAATGATTTCTTTCGAAAAGTTCTCACTTGCTTTTTGTCACTTCTTTCGAGTTTGCTGTTTATGTAACATGAAAAATTCATCACACGAGAACGTTATGGTGTGATTAGAGAAACTGATGAAAATGGAACGTGTTTTGAAAAAATGGAACGAAAATGAAACAATTTTAAAAGATTGCTTAGTGTTTGCAAATAGCACTTGTACCAAAAATTTTAATTTATTCACTTTAACTCACTTTGTTCCATTCAAAATTCAAAATTCAAAACTTCTCGCAAGCAATTTGACAGGTGACAAAAACTCGAACGAAAAAAAGTGAGAAAACAATTCACCACAGTTACATAAACACTTCTAGTGAGTAATTGTCAAAAGTGAGAAAATCGTTCGAGAAAACAAAGTGAGAAAGTTACATAAACGAGTCTTTGAATTTGTTTCTCTTAGTTTGGTAATTTCATTCAAAGCATATTGTAACATGAAAATGTCAAAAAAAAATGTACCAATAAAACCTTATCAATTTCTAAAAAATAAAAAATAATAGCAGCAATTGGTAATGGCGCAAAAAGAATTATGGTTGCGTAACAATTCGAAATCGCATAAATAATTCTACAAAAAAGAGAATTTATCATAGGAGCATCTTCACATAGTAATGTAAAACGTCAGAAACTATATGAATACCAAGATATAGAAAAGTCTCTACTCTTGTGACTGACACAATGCCTACAAAACAATGTTCCCATTGGCGGCCAGTTATTACCTGAAAAAGTTTTGGTTTTTGCGAAAGCAATTAACATGAACAATTTTAAAGCAAGTAATGGTTGGATTGATAGGTTCAAAAAGCGACACATCACATTAAAAAAATAATGCGATGAGAGTTCAGCTGTTGATGAAGGCGTATGTGTTGAGTGGGAAGAGAAGTTGATTTAATCAATTCAATATTACAATGCTGCTAATATTTTTGACGCAAATGAAACTGGCTTTTTTTATAAATGCTTGCCAGAGAAAACTAATTGTTTTAGGAATGAAACATGTCATGGTAGTACGTATGGTTAAGAACGAGTTACTTTATTACTTGCTGTAAACATGGATGGCACCGAAAAACTCATACCACCACTAATTGGAAAGCCTGCAAACCCAAGGCGCTTCAAGAACGTTCACAGCTTTCCTATGCTATACCGACACAACTAGAAGGCGTGGATGACAATGAATTTAACGAATGGGTTCAGACGCTGAATGATGGCATGAAAGCTTAAAATCGAAAGATATTGTTATTTAAGTATAATTGTACACCGCATAATGGCTCTCCTAACCTCAGTCTCCTAAAAAATAATTTTTTGCCAATAAAAACCACTTCTAAGCTGCAGCCCCTTGACCAGAAAATGTTTATTAATCTAACTAAACCATTGATGAAAAAAGAGTTCAAATGTACGCTATTTACGCTATCTTGCATTCAAAACTGCTTCCGAGCTTGCGGTTTTAAAAAATATTTAAACGAAGATTTATCTCAAGTCGAACAATTCAACATAAATTATCTATGGGACTGTTAAAAATGTCACCCTTTTCGATGATAACGTGAAAATTGATAATGACGTGGCTGTATCTGATATATTGACAGATAAGCATATTTTGAAATAAGTATCGGCTATTAATAATGAGAGCGACGAGCATGATAACGGTGAGGAACAACTTATAACGAATAAACAAGCGAAACTGGCCATTTAATGACAACGATATTATGTTTACAATCACTCCAACCAAAAGAGCTCTCATTGTTCTTTTGGTTACGTTCCTAACCTATCTTTCACATTAGGGTCTCAAATTTTTGTGCCTAAATGGCTTACCAAATCTTTTTTTGACAATTTTTTTTTAGAGCAAAGAATTTGTAATTTTAATTTGAATAATGCTACATAAACGCCACATCACTCCCCCACCAGTGGTTGAGTAGAAGCGATGGCACGTTATACGCACTTGATTCTATGTCATAAATCTGATAGGTAATCGAATAATTCTGCCACTAGCTGTTCTGCGACCAGAGTTGAGCTCATGCTGAGGTCTTCGTACAGGTTGTGCATCTGGGCTTGGTTGAAATGGAGTAGACCGTGACAACTGCGTGTGGTTCGATTTCTTCATTCAATAAATAAGCTACCTTTACTCTATCAATGCTCACTTGACCAGGTCAGTCTTTGATTAAAATAGTAATAAGCTTACGATCACGCCGAATCACTTTGAATGGTCCATCGTAAAGGGGGTCGTACGTAATTCCGTTCGATTGTGGGTGTCGCGAACTTGTACGTAGATGTTTCGCGCCAATCAACTGCATAAGCTCAGTGAACAGCTTTGATTCGAACTCCCTGCCCTGATCTGTAGTGATCTTTGAGGGAACGCCATAGTGTGAAACCCATCCCGTGATGAACGCCGCAGTTACTGTGTCTGCACGAATGTCCGTAATGGGGATAACAACAGGCTACCGGCTAAATCGATCTATGCATGTCAGGCTGTAGCTGTATCCTTCTGATGGTGGTAATGGCCTCACGATATCAACGTGTACTGCTGCAAATCGCCGGTCAGGTGCCTTGAAGGTTCCGAGTACTGTTTTATTGTGTCTACCTATTTTAGCTCACTGGCATTGTAGACATGTTTTTACCAGTTTCGCTACATCCCTCTTAATATTTGGACAGGTCCTGCTGCCTGAATGGCCTAAGTTATTTATGGTGTAAAAAACTTGCTTACGAAATTCATCTGTGATTCACGGTCGCGCATGCTTTGTTGAGAAATCGCACACAATAAGATTCGATGAACTAGGTAGATGCACCAATTTTAGCTGAAGCGAAGTCTCATCCGGTGATAAGAGTTGTTGTAGCTCCAGGTCGCTTCGTTGACTCTTTGCTAACGGCTCAAATTCAATGTGCTTTTCTCCCTGTATTCCGTCAATACGAAATAGGAAATCAGCTAAGCTGTTATCTTTCCGGGGAAATGTCTGATATCAGTAGTAAATTGACCTATGTAGTCCAGATGACGGAGTTGTCTGGGCGATGCTTTCTCAGGATTTTACAGGGGATACCAAGAACTTCAAAATTCTAAAAGTGCCACTAGACAAATCGCGCATCGTTCGTTGCAAATGTGACGGCTGATGGTCACCTAACTGACATTCTTGCATGAGACGCCGTAGTTTGCGATTTTCTGAATCCGCGAAATCTTGAATCAATCGTCTTTTGATTGCTTCATACTTATTAACGGTAGGTGGAGCACGTATGATATCGGCGATGTTCCTCAATATGTTGCTGTCGAGGCTGCCGACAATGTGGTCGTACTTCATTTAATCAGTTGTTATGCCCGCGTTTCGAAACTGCGACTCCATCTGTATGAAATATAGATCTGGATCTCGCTTGCTGAAAGCAGGTGCTTTTACTCCTATGCAGCAAATGTCGCCAGTTCAAATGTTAATTTGCCCGCTATTTTCCGTTAGCATATTGTTAACATCATGTACGACATTACTGTCTGATTCAACTTGTGACATGTTTTGAGTTGTTTCAAAATAACGGCTTTAATTATTATTAACTACTATTAAATTAACTATTAACTATTAAATGTTTGTATTTTTTGGCATTTTTTTTACTTTCATAGTGCTTAAATATTGTTCATTAAGATTCTTCAAAATCTGGATTGAAACTGCACATGCTTTTTGATTATTGCCAAACCAAATATAGAACAGCATTGCATGGCAGAACTCAAACTTTTCGCAAATTACAAAACATCTACAGAATGAAAAATAAATGGACAAAACTTTTAATGAAATGAATTTCAATATAGGTTTGCAGAAAGTTAGTTTTCATTCCAAAATTCACGGCCAGGTAACCAATAGCTTTATCTATTTTAGGGCATTACAAAACAGTACGAAAAAATAATTTTTAACAAATACAAAAAGAGTGATTTTTTTAAAATTTTTATTCTGTATACCTTGGTCCTTAGTTTTAATAGTACGTATACACTTTTTAATCACCAACTGAAAAGCAGTAAAAGGCTTGTTGTTGTTTTAAAAGGCGTCGAATCTAATGTAAGCACAGAAGGAATCAAAAAAGCCTTGCATTTAGCCGATTTTAAAGTCAAAAACATTCGCAATATAATAAATAAAAACAAAATTCCGCAACTTCTCTTTAAAATTGAACAGATTGCAAGGCTCGGAAAGGTGCAGCAGTTTTAATCAAAAATCGTCTAAAACACTACGCAATCGAAGATTTCGCTAAGGATTATTTGCAGGCCACGTCCATTTGTCTTAAATGCTAGAACGATAATATAGTGATATCGTCAATTTACTGTCCACCGGACGTGTTTTTAAGCCGGTCTCGGAAAAATTTAAATTTCAGTATAAAAACAAGTAAATAACAATCACTTTTAAAAGAATAACTTTTGTTATTAATACAAAAATAAAAAACAGAAAATTCTCGGACAAAAAAACAATTCCTAAAAGTTAAAAGTGCATAAAATATTAATTTGAAAATAGCGCGCGCTTTTTCGATTTTTGTTGATTTTTGCACAACTTTAATATTAAAAAAAACTCAAATAGCTGACAGAGACAGCAAATTATTTTCTAAAGCTCAAAATAAAAAAAGTGAGCAAGCATTCAAACAAAATATCAGTGCGGTTTTGTGAATATATAAACAAAACAAAAAAGTGCTGATAGAGACAGCTAGTATTATTATAAACGTGTTCCACAAAAGCTGTAATTGGAAGCCCGCAATTCATCACAACACAACACAACATCAAAACCAACATACGTGCTAACATTGGATTTTGGAATTTAAAGATATTTATTTTATTAATTATTATTATTTTTTTATTATTATTATTATTATTATTATTCTTAGTATAATTATTATTCTTTTTTCTCTCTTTTTGTTTTTATTTATATGTTTAATTATTAGAATATAAAGTATAATATTTTACACATTTTCATTTTATTTTTTACATCTTCATATTTATTTTTATTATTTTTTTTCTTCTTTATATTAATTTAATTTAATTTTACTTATATTTATATAGTTAATTTAATTTAATATCAATTAATATTAATAGTAGTTAAATTAAGTAAATCTTATAGCACACCTGCTATTTGCATATATAACCACGTATGTAAATGAGCAATCAAAATCTAGTAAGAAGACATACGATAAGCATTCCAAGTAAACGTAATGCTTATTTGGTAATAGACGCATCGAATACGTTGCCTCTGAAAACTACACAAACTGACAAAAGCTTGTCAAACATTGCACCTTCAGCAACTTCGCTTGCATTTTCCGACTTAGCGAGTCCAAAAAATAAAATAAAGGTCCAAACAGGCATGGAACGCTATGTAAATATGAAACGCAAACTTAGTCCTCAAAAAGCAATTCAAAAGGTGCTAAAATAACTAAAACTATCAAAGATAGTGCAACTACAAACATTCTTTCTGGCAATAGATTTGCTGAATTAGCTGAAACTACAGATGAAGCTAATCAGCCTATTAACAAAAATTTTAAACCGCCTCCAATCTACTTGCGTGAACGCAGCTCAAATAAGCTAGTTACAATCCTTGCAAGTCTGATTGGAAATAATACTTTTCATATTGTTCCTATAACTAGGGGCAATATACACGAAACCAAAATCCAAATCGACACTGAAAACAATTTTAGAGTCATAACTAAATATTTCGAAGACAGCAAAAAAAATTACTACACATACCAACTAAAGAGTAGTAAGGGCCTTGTTGTCGTAATTAAAGGTATCGAATCAGATGTAGAAGCCATTGAGATAACAAATGCCCTAAGCGAAAAAGGCTTTAGCGCTAGAGCAGTAATAAATATTGTTAACAAAGATAAAATCCCACAACCTATGTTCAAAGTTGAACTTCATCCGGAAGCTTCTAAGCTTAAAAAAATGAGAGCCATCCCATCTACAACCTACAGTATTTACTTCGCCGCAGAATTAGCGTTGAGGAGCCCCACAAAAGAAATGGTCCGGTGCAATGCACAAACTGCCAAGAGTATGGCCATACTAAGTCATATTGCACTCTTCGTACAGTGTGCGTAGCTTGTGGCGAGCTTCACCATAGTTCCGAATGCGATAAAAAAGCATTAAAGGATACCAACTCCAAAAAATGTAGCAACTGCAGTGGAAATCACACTGCAAACTACAGAGGCTGTCCTATTTATAAAGAACTAAAGCACAGGTTAGCTCTGCAGAAAGAAGCGTTGCGTAATCCTACAAGAAGCAACACCATTAAATTAGTTAAAGTACCTCAACCTTTAACTTTTAAGCCTGTTACACGAGGTGTTTCATTTGCTAATGTCGTTAAATCTGACAAGCAATAAGCCCCTCCAGTTCAAAGTAATAGTTTGGAAATAATGATCTCCACTCTCACTCAGAGCTTAACTCAGTTCTTGTCAATCATGCAAACTACTCTTAACGAGATAGTTAAAATGCAAAGCCAATTAATGCAAATGTTTTTGTCTAAATAATGAGTACTTTAAAAATTTGTTCATGGAATGCAAACGGCTTAAGCCAACATAAACTTGAACTCACAAATTTCATGTCCCGAGAAAGTGTGGATGTAATGCTTTGCTCAGAAACACATCTAACTAACTAAAATTTCTTTTCTATTCCTGGTTATTTATTCTATAAAACCAATCACCCAGAT
>NC_051846.1:133115232-133145346 GCF_002237135.1 Teleopsis dalmanni | reverse complement strand
TGAAATTCGTAAAGTGCATTAACTTGCATTGGAATTTCATTATTTAGTATTTCGGGTAATTATTAAATAATAATAATAAATTCATATTTTAATTGAAATGCATATTAAGCATTTTTATATGAAAATTACTAGGCGAACATAATATTCAGGTAGGTTAGTGTTTAAGTTAGAATAAGTATAAATACTGTACAAATTTAATAAAGAATTCAAACAGAACATTGTCTCGCTGATTATTTTATTCAAATTGCCTAGTTGCAACCTAGTTTTATTCGCCTCGTTGCGAACAAGAAAGGCGCCTCGCTGCGCTAGGAAAAACCAAACATAACTATATCTATCCTATCTCTTTACACCACTAATAATTAATAAGATAGATCATACAATTTACATAATATATAATAAGCTTAATTATTACTTAATTATTATTATTATTAGCTTAATTATATCTTCAAAAAAATCCAATTAGACCTAGCTTGTCTAATATTTTATCTTCACATTAACTCCATTAAAATTTTATATGTATAATATTTCTATTTATTAATACTGAATAATAATATTTTAAAGGAAAAAAAATCAAATGGACTTATACGGCGTTTACATTGGCCGAAAATGGCTCATTTTGGTCAAAAATCGAAAATGAGTATCGAATGGCTCATTCTTGCATATAAAATTTCAAGCACAAAAATGAGCAATTTTCTCACATTCTAAATGAATGACGTTCGAATGCATTCCACATACGTTCCAAATGCAAAGGAATCCATTGAACATACCCTAAATGAAAGCTCTTCATGGCATTTTGACAGTTTGAAAAAGCTGTTTTGACATATTTACAAAAAAAGGTAAAAAAATGTTTGGTGGTTGCATTTTCTTGAAAACGATGCACCAATTTTTGGAACTTCTACTTCCCAAAAATAAATAAATCGAATCTAGAAACAAGTTTTCAGTTTATATTGTAAGGTTTGAAGGCATATTAAACCTTCATGCAACATTTTTTTGGCACAGGCCAAAAATCAAATCAACATGCAAGTTGAAAAATTAGATGTTTAATGTGAACAAATGAAATAGAACGAATGTAAACACTTTCAAATGGCTCATTCAAAATGAGCCATTTTCGGCCAATGTAAACGCCGTATTAGATTATTTGCTTTGTTAAATTTACCATTGTTTCATCAAACAAAAAAAAAATATAATTAAAAATAAAGCAACTAACAATTTATACATATGAACATATAAGTTATGCACAAGAAACTATATAATATAATATATATTTCATAGATACCTAAATAGAGATAGGAAAAAAAAAAGAAAATATAGGTTCGCTGGTGCTATGTGCCAGGTGCGACGTTGTTGTAGCTGTGGTAGCGGCTGCTAGCGTCTGAATTGTTGGTGTTGTTGATGATGTTGCTGACGCGGTCGCGTTGTGTTTTTTTATTTTTAAATTCTGCTTAGATGTTTTAACCAAAAAAATCACGAACATAACACCGGTTTAAAGTCACCAACTAAACCAGTGATTTGAATTTTCGTTTTTAAAACAAAATGATCCACGTCCTTTTAGGCTTTAGTTATTTAGTTTTATGAATTTATATTTTTTTCAAATTTTTCCGTTTTTTTTTAATCCGTTTTATTCTACACGCAAGTTTAGTTCGATTGGAGTCCACGCTAAGTTGTAGTTCACATGTAATCTTAACTTTGCGCCACTTTCTATGAGGATTGTTACCTATTTTAATTTTCTCGTATTACTTCTGAATATCCCGGTTTTGGAAATTATTTGGTTTTGATTTCACCGGTTCTCTATATTCAGTGTTCAATATTCAAATTACCACACAAAATAAACAGCACTTATTTCGGTTATATTTAACCGAACAGACAAAAAGGAAAATTTATGCTTTTACATTACTTGTAGTTCACAGAAGTTTTTTTTAGTTTTTAGTAAACAGCACTTATTTCGGGTATATTTAACCGAACACACAAAAGGAAAATTTATGCTTTTATATTTCTTGTAGTTCACAGAAGTTTTTTAGTTAATCAAATCTAGCAAATGAAAACTCTGTCACTCGTTTTGTACATTCTGTTTCAAACCAACTAACCAAAAGAAAAAAGTAGCTTCCCTGACTGCTCCTTTTATTCCAATTTTTTTATAACTGCCCAAATCAAAAATATTTCCGTTAGCCGTTTTGCGGTCAATGAACTTAATTAAGGTTTTCTACTTCGAGACTTACGAAAGCTTTCAATTACTTTGTTATTGATTCTCTTACCTTGCAATATTTACGCTGCACTTTCAGCGTTTTCTATTACTCGCTGCAACTTTTGGCGATCAAACGAAAATTATAACAAAACAAATTAAAATGACATTTCTCACATTGCTGGTTTTTGTTATGATTTTTATAAATGTGTTGGATGTCAGTGATTTTTTTTCTTTTGTATTTTTTTAAGGTATGTTAATATTACTATTTTATTGATATAGTATTTTATATAATTATTCTTTCTTAATAATTTCAGCTTACATCCAGCATCTTATTCCACCCAGAACTCCATTGAAGTTATTACTGTGAACTAGTCGTGAGCATTCGAGGTAATGTCCATGATATATTTATCATTCAGTGGTTTTAATTATTTACTTATTCCAGGTCCTCATCACTGTAAGATCAATTTTATTTTTACTTCAAAAATTGATCATTACACGTTCCACAAAACACAAAAAATAAGAAAGCAAAAAAATACTTTGTTATAAAAAATTGTTGCGTGAAATATAAAAGAGACATATAAGTAATAAAAAAAATTAATGTTGGAGCACCACAAAAAAGCGTACTAAGTGTCATCCTATATATACGTTACACAGCAGATATACTGATTCCCCTAGAAAGCTATGACAAGATTACCGCATTTTCTGACAATTTAGCCTACCACATTATGTTCAATGTGACATGGCTCAAAACAATCTGCATATTTTAATGAATAGGGTGACTGAACGGTTTAAAAATAGAGTTTCAAAATGAATGAAGAGAAAACAATATAAGTTGTCTACAGAAATATACAGAACACCGAAAGACCATTAAAAGTTGATAATAAAACACATCGTATTCACTAAAGGTTAAATATTTTAGAATGGAAGTGAGCAAAAAAATCCGTTGGAAAAACCATGATTGATTGGTTGCAGTGGCAGGCTCTGATAACCTGATAGCTTTCATGTACCTCAATTTTCATATAATACTTCGATTAATGGTGTCTAGAAAAATACAAGCTGGTCCAGCAGAGGAGCCATCCAGGGAAGCATCACTACAAAATAAACTGATTGATTGCCATTCCATTTTTTTTATTTTTTTTAATTTAGTAATAAAGGATTCAAGGACTTTAACTTCTGCCTGGCTTTTTGTTAGAATTTCATTATATCTGTCCTTGATGTTACTTGCAACTTACCGACATGCTTCCTTTTTTTTTCTTCGGTTTATTAAGAAAGCAGTTCAACTTTATCAGATTACTTAAAGGAAAGTTGCGGTTTTTACTTCAAGCTATTGAATATTAATTAATGACTGGACGGTTAGCTAATTTTACGCGGGAAGTAGTGGATAAATGTGCGAGATTTCTTGCTAAGCGATTCAGTTTTAAATTCCCCTAGAATTTGTAGATCTTGGTGGATACTTTCATTCCTTATATAGTTAAGTCAGATACAAATGAAACGCACTCCGCTGCAGTACATTTATAACTATCTCTTTATTTCTTGCTCAAGAATCTTAAAATTTAAAATTATAGTAATTGTCTTAAAAACTAAAAGAGAATCTTACAGTATAATTATAATTAGGTGTAGTTCACACACATATTATGATATAATGATCTATAATTATGATTATGATATATTAGGTATAATTATGATTATGATAAATTAAGTATATTATAATATATGACACCCTCACCCCTACATTCAACAGTCCCTGTTGAACGTTTATTTCAATTAATTTAATTAAGTTACAAAATCATATTTAAATTTTAATGTTATTAATTATTATTATTGTTTTGAAATTTAAACTTTCGCTTTACTTGTGTTTTATATATTTTTTTAAATTTGTTGTTATTTGACAATATGTAATTCCCTTCTTTCCTGTAATTAGTAATTCTTTTATATTTTGGTTGTGACTTACTGACTCTATTATTATCTATAAATTGATTTTCAAATTGCTCGGTATTAACATTGTTCTTCTTTATGTTTATTGTCTTAATTTTGTTTACTTTATTTTTATGTATTTGGTCAGATAAGTTAAAAAGTTCTTCTTTAGATATTAAATTATTTATAAGATCTATAGGTCTTTTTTTGTGGTAGTGTTATTGTATAGGGTAATAGATTTAAATACTTTCTCATTTATACCATCCTTGCTACCTACGTCGGCGTTAAATAACCTGATATGTTCGTTCAGAGTAAGATGTAACCTCTCTATGTCACTATTACCTGATTTTTTATACGTGGTTGTAAACCTAAAAGATATGTTATTTTCTTTAAAGAATTTTTTTAAAGACATAATGTCTAGTTCATTATCTGTGACTATATTTTTAGGTTTACCTAAATATTAAACTCTCATTTTGATCCCTTCTAATATCGAGATCCATGATCTGTCCTTCAAAGCGTGCGCTGTTGCATACTTCGTGAGCTTGTCAATACCGGTTAAGTATATAACATTTCTTTGGGGATACCAAATATCAAAATGAACGATTACATTGTGACAACGTGGAGTTTCTGTAATATTAAGGCAGTGTTTCAGTGGCTGACTAGCATATTTGGCCAGATTACATATATCGCAGTTATTGATAAATTTTTGTAATGTTTTTAGAAAATCATGGTAGTAATAGTTTAGTTTCAGCTCTGAAAATATTTCATTAACAGTCTATATTTCTACCATGCTCCTGTTCGATTATATTAAGTAATTTGTCCCTATCAGTAATGTCTTTCAGTAACGTGTTCGATTTTAATACTCGTAACTTGGTGTTTTTTGCAAAGTATTTTGAGTACAGTTCTTGAAATTGTAAATATAATTGCTTATCGCTACAGTATACTACAATTAATCCTCTTTCAGGCAATTTATCTTGCAATATTTGTGGAAGATTACTAATTGATGAAACTCCAATTATTTCTCTAGTTTTCCTTTTGTATAAAATTCTTGTTTTAAGATACTCCCTTTTCGATTTCTGCAAAAATATTTGTCTTTTAAATAGATTGAGTGGCTTTTCTGAAATGCTAATGAAGTGCGCACTGTCAGTATCTGCACTGTGAACAGTTTCGATGACTTCATTAAATAGTTCATTTAAGTTAATATATAATTCGTTTATACTTTTCTCTTTTACATATCTACTGAGCCCATCTGCTACGACATTTTCTTTTCCTTTGATGTGTGATATGTGAAAGTCATATTCATTAAGTTCAATCTTCCATCTCTGTAACTTAGAACTCGGTTCTTTCAAATTGCTAAGCCAAATAAGTGGTCGCTGATCTGTCTGAATTGAAAACTTGCGACCAAACATATATGGGCGAAAATGTTTTTGTTTTTGTCACAACTTCAACCAACTTCGGTGAAGAAGAAGCAGAGTATCGGATTTTTGACAAGCATCATAATAACGAGCAACACGGTAACAACATCCGTTAGTTAAATGAAAATGCATTATAATTAACGTATTTGTCAGCTAAATTAAGCGAAGTAACAATTGAGTTTAGCTGAATAGCAAACTTACATAGCACGAGTAGAGATCGCAGTTCCAGCAGAAAACCGTTTAAGAGTGAACGTGACAATCGTAAGGTGTACTATTATCACATCAAATTTGGACCAGCTGATGCAAATTTGGCGATCAGGCAGCCAACGTTAAGCAGAAGGAAAACTTAAATCGTTGCCGTAAACAAGTACAGTAAACGACAACGTAAGAGAAGATTGCATTAAAGAAGCTCGTATACACGTAGGTGATTTTTTTTTTTTTAAAACTTAATTTTATTATGTACACTCTATTCTATGCATGAATAATAAGTACTACTTATAGCAATAGCAATATTTGACTAGGATGTACGGGACTACCCAGTGAGAATCAGACATCTATTTTCGATAATTGGCTTTAGACGTTTTGGAAATACTCTCTCACATACTTTTGACAACACAGGGAGTAAGCTGATGGGTCTGTAAGATGCTGCAAGTTCGACGGGTTTACCGGGCTTTGGAATTAATATGATTTGGGCGACTTTGCATTGAGATGGATAGTGTTCACAGGTGAAAATTGCATTGAACAATTGGTTTATGAATTTAAAATCCACATCTGGTAGCTCATGTAGCACTTTTCCAGTTATCAGGTCATATTCTGGAGCTTTTCTGGTTTAATATTGTTTTTTATAACCCACTTTAATTCACGTGCCAAAGACCTCAGAATAGGAAAGTCTAATTGATGCGGCGTGTGGAGAAAAACTTCAACTTCAGAGTCTTTCAGATTATTTTTAGAGCAGGGTTACAAAGGTGTACTGCAAAAGTTTTCGCTTTATCAGCATAGGTTTCAGCCCATTGCCCATTACTCATATTTATTGGTGGTATATGCGTCGTAGGTCCATTAAGTATGCATGTAGCTTTCAATAAGGATTACTCAGTGGCCTCAGAGGGAGATAAGCTTGCTAAGTAAGTTGCAATGCTTGCATTTTTTTTGCCTCTAGATATACTTTGAGTTTTTTGATGGCTACATTCGGACACTTCTTATCGTTAGGATCTCTCGTCATCTGCCAGATGCTTCATAATTTGCGATTTTCAAGCAGTTGTTCTTTGATATCCTTGTCTAGATGTACAGTCCTACAATTCTGTGTAGACGGAGTTGCAGACCAAGCTGCCTTTTGTACAATTTTGTTGAATTGTTCTACTGCGGTTTCAATATCATGATTAGTTTTAAGAGGAATATGTGTCGAGAGGTGCTCGCTAATGTGACTACGCAAAATAGCCCAATCAGTACTTTTGTAGTGAAGTCTGAGTTCTGGGATTTTGGGACGATATTCGAATGAATTTCTAACAGAAGAAGAGAGTGGTTTATGATTATTGCTGCGCTACCACGGGCGTTACGAGAAGGATGGTTTGCGTTGTACATAGTGTAATATGGAAGCCTCAGATAACTTCATTCGTCCTAAAAATCCCAGAACTTAGACTTCACTACAAAAGTACTGATTGGGCTATTTTGCATAGTCACATTAGCGAGCACCTCTCGACACATATTCCTCTTAAAACTAATCATGATATTGAAACCGCAGTAGAACAATTCAACAAAATTGTACAAAAGGCAGCTTGGTCTGCAACTCCGTCTACACAGAATTGTAGGACTGTACATCTAGACAAGGATATCAAAGAACAACTGCTTGAAAATCGCAAATTATGAAGCGTCTGGCAGATGACGAGAGATCCTAACGATAAGAAGTGTCCGAATGTAGCCATCAAAAAACTCAAAGTATATCTAGAGGCAAAAAAAATGCAAGCATTGCAACTTACTTAGCAAGCTTATCTCCCTCTGAGGCCACTGAGTAATCCTTATTGAAAGCTACACGCATACTTAATGGACCTACGACGCATATACCACCAATAAATATGAGTAATGGGCAATGGGCTGAAACCTATGCTGATAAAGCGAAAACTTTTGCAGTACACCTTTGTAACTCTGCTCTAAAAATAATCTGAAAGACTCTGAAGTTGAAGTTTTTCTCCACACGCCGCATCAATTAGACTTTCCTATTCTGAGGTCTTTGGCACGTGAATTAAAGTGAGTTATAAAAAACAATATTAAACCAGAAAAGCTCCAGAATATGACCTGATAACTGGAAAAGTGCTACATGAGCTACCAGATGTGGATTTTAAATTCATAAACCAATTGTTCAATGCAATTTTCACCTGTGAACACTATCCATCTCAATGCAAAGTCGCCCAAATCATATTAATTCCAAAGCCCGGTAAACCCGTCGAACTTGCAGCATCTTACAGACCCATCAGCTTACTCCCTGTGTTGTCAAAAGTATGTGAGAGAGTATTTCCAAAACGTCTAAAGCCAATTATCGAAAATAGATGTCTGATTCTCACTGGGTAGTCCCGTACATCCTAGTCAAATATTGCTATTGCTATAAGTAGTACTTATTATTCATGCATAGAATAGAGTGTACATAATAAAATTAAGTTTTAAAAAAAAAAAAATCACCTACGTGTATACGAGCTTCTTTAATGCAATCTTCTCTTACGTTGTCGTTTACTGTACTTGTTTACGGCAACGATTTAAGTTTTCCTTCTGCTTAACGTTGGCTGCCTGATCGCCAAATTTGCATCAGCTGGTCCAAATTTGATGTGATAATAGTACACCTTACGATTGTCACGTTCACTCTTAAACGGCTTTCTGCTGGAACTGCGATCTCTACTCGTGCCATGTAAGTTTGCTATTCAGCTAAACTCAATTGTTATTTCGCTTAATTTAGCTGACAAACACGTTAATTATAATGTATTTTCATTTAACTAACGGGTGTTGTTACCGCGTTGCTCGTTATTATGATGCTTGTCAAAAACCCGATGCTATGCTTCTTCTTCTATTTCTGAGATTGAAGTTGGTTGAAGTTGTGCCAACTGGAATTGCTTTTGATACTAGATGGTGCTGGAGTATGTGTGGCAGATTCACCACATGTTTAATATTGTCAACTTCTTATTATTAAAAATTATATATGAAACGCTATAACCGCGTTTCTCAATATTCATTTGAATGATCGCATTATACATTTTTTTACCTTAGAACTTTATAGATTATATAGACGGAAATATACACCAAATTTCCGCTTACATAAATATACAGTAAAAATATCACTAATGTACGAAACAAACTAAAACAACATAACTAAAACAACAACATAAATTTTTTATTTCTGCACATCACATTTATTATTATATTAAAACATATATAAGAACACTAATTTGTAAATGTTGCAAATATCTGCAATTAAAATAGTTTAATTCATGTTTAATATATTTTAATGTAAAACTTACCAAAATCGACTTACCAAAACAAGAGTAGCACAAGAATAGTTGCAGACAAAAATGATACGCTACACAAAAGCTCGGTCGATTGGATGTTTAAAGCACGCATTTTTCTTATGAAGAGAACTTGAACTCTAACTTCTAAGGCATATAAACCTCAGAATAGCAAGTTCAAATTAGTACTTAGTGTACAAAGGCAAAATCACGAAGAAATAGTTCTATAAAACGGATTATTAAATATAAAGGAATAATTCTCTAGTAAGGAATTACCAAGCAAAGAAATACTTTCTATAATTCTAAATAATTCTATAATTCTATAATTTCTATAAGAATTCGAACGAATGAATAGCTATTTCAAATCACCAAAATACGACAGGAGGTATCACATCGACTGTGTCTGAAGTAATTCATTCATTGTAATAAGCTAAAATATTAATTTCTGTAGCAGAAGTATTCGAACGAAGTTATAACTACACCGATTTACCAAGACACGACAGATGGCATCAAGTGGACTGTATCTGAAGTAACTATAATAAAGTTAGCCAGATAATATCCCGGAGAAATTCAATTAAGTCCACACCAAGAATTCCCGCACAGATATTTCTCTTAATCAACTGATACGATTACTAACATCCATAAGTAAATTTCTTTCAACACATACTGTTAAATTTTTATATATCATTTCTAACTTACTATTTGTAATTTTTGACATACTACACTTAACGATAAAATACAAATAAAATAAATTTAAAAAAAAAAATCACAACTTCTATTATTTTGGTCATAATTTTATTTAATTTATTATAACGACTTTGGTGAGGCTCAGGATACCCCAGCAAATAGCAATGACCACGAGGAAAGTGTCGTTACAATTATAAACAAAAATTTTATTTTTATTAATTTTTAAATGTATTTTTAATTTAATTTATGTATTTTTAATTGTAGATTATTGTGTATTAATTAACAGACATAGTATTATATATAAAATATTAAACATATAATATGCACTAAAATTTGAGAAAAAATTTTTGGGAGAAAAACTTAACTCTGAAGATTTTAAAAACATTGTTGTTGCTTCACATGTTTTCTTAAAGAAAGAAAATTTCTTTCGTAAGTTGCGAGTATTTTTTGCTATTCAAAAAGAAAAAACACGACTATTAAAAATATATGACGGTAGTATACTCAGTGACGAACAAAATTATTCCCACAGTAAGCAAATTTAACTTTAGCACTATTTTTATCCCGTAAATGATGCGATTTTTAATAAACAAAAAAATTTTTTAGATAAAATGCTTAATTTGCTTTCAAATTCATTTCATTTCATTTTATTTTATTTTCTCTTATATTTAAAGTTTTAAAATTAAAAAACCAAAATTATTGGCACAGCTAATGCAAAAATTAAAAAACAATTTAAAAAAAAATATTTTCGATAACAATTAATATTTAGTGGCCAAGCTCTTCTATTTAATAACAGCTACTATTTGCTTTGGAATCGAACAAATCAATTTTTGTGTGGTTTTTGGTTCAAAATTTTGCCATTCTTCAGCAGTGTCACCTTTAATTCTGCCATTGTTGTTATAATGGGCTTCTTTGGACGTCTATCTAATTCTATATTTGTACAATCAAGGCAAATCTTATACGGAGATTGGAGAAATGACGGATAGAAGCCGCTATACCTTTCGGAGCATTGTGCAGCCTTTCAAGGAGGCGATATTGTTGCAAAGTGCAAAGTACACAGACCGATCTAAAGCCATAAGCGTCCGTGAATACAACATAATAATACGTAAAGGTCAACCTAAAAACATCTGCAACCCAAATTGCAGCTGAGGTTAAGCGAGAGTTTGACAAGGAAATTCATCCCATAACGGTCAGGAGGACACTGCAAGAGGCTAGATACTACTATTGTGTTGCTAGACGAAAACAATTTATTTTGCGAGTCAACCAGCAGAAGCATTTTGCCTATGAAAATGAGTACTTAAGAAAGCCAATCGACTTTTGGAACTTTTGAATAAAAGAAAATGTAAGATCTTTCGATCTAATAGCCCCCAAGCGGCTTGAACAAAAGCAAACACCGAACTGCAAAAAGAAAATCTTGCTGTGTCTGTGAATTATGGTGGTGGAGGAGTGTTTGTATGGGGCTTCATGTTCACTGCAGAGGTCGTCGAATTGAAATTCATTGACGGCATTATAGACAAAAATTACTATTTAGACATCCTCCAGAGAAACGTCAAGATAAGGGCCGAAAACTTGAGTTTACCTGCCACATTTAACTTCCAACATGATAATGACCCAAAACATACTGCTATTGATGTGCGTATGTGGCTTGCACATACCAAATCTCAACTCCATTGAACATTTGTGGGAAGAATTGGATAGACGTGCAAAGAAGCCCATTATAACAACAATGGCAGAACTGAAGGTGACACTGCTGAAGAGTGGCAAAATTTTGAACCAAAAACCACACAAAAATTGATTTGTTCGATTCCAAAGCAAATAGTAGCTGTTATTAAGTAGAAGAGCTTGGCCACTAAATATTAATTGTTATCGAAAATATTTTTTTTTAAATTGTTTTTTAATTTTTGCATTAGCTGTGCCAATAATTTTGTTCAGCCAAATTTAGTTATTTTTTTGGTTTTTTAAATTTGAAACATTAAATCTAAGAGAAAATAAAATGAAATAAAATGAATTAGAAAGCAAATTAAGCATTTTATCTAAAAAATTTTTTTGTTTATTAAAAATCGCATCATTAACAGGTTAAAAATAGTGCTAAAGTTGAATTTGCTTGCTGTGCCAATGATTTTGTTCGTCACTGCAAATATTATAAGTATTAGTATATAACGATTCTGTGAATCAAGCAGAAGGTGAAAATGCACTATCCTGACACATTCTAACTGTAATACACGAACCACACATTAATAAGAGTTGTTGTATGACACTATAAATAACATTCAAATTTTAATGATTATGATCACGATTTGTAACGCATTTGAAAATGTTTTACAAGAGATTTTTGAATAAAAAGCTCAATACTTTTAAGACAATTAATAAGTTCTCATCTTTAAAAAAGATGACACAAATACCCATGTATTTTAGGAAGTATCTTTTGGCTTACATTATCACACATATATTCAGCCCCATTGTTTTACCATATCTAATCAATTGAGTAGACACACAATATTCACTGAGTCAATATCAGACAGATTTCTGAAAAACATTCACTACCCCATATAGTATATTAGTTTTAATAGATTTCATGGCTTTACAACATTGATAGTCGTGTTATCTTTTTGAAACTTAGAAATATATGGTTTACCGGTTGAGCTGTTTGAAACTATTTAAATACATTCAGCAACTAATTCGGTTTGCTTAATTCATGAAAAATATGATGCTACAAAATGAGGCAATTATCGAGCGATCAGTCTTTAAATTATCGCAAATAAGATTCTGTCAAATATATTATATGAAATGTTAAAGCCAATCTTCAACCAACTGATCCTTATCAGTGGGGCTACAGACATGTAAAATCTATCATAGACAATAACTCGCAATGCTTCAGATCCTGCAGAATACTCAAGAAAAATAAATTGTTTATCAATTTCAAAAACTATGACTACAACTTTAAGATTACGTCTAAATGCACTCTTAATGAAGCTATGTTTGAATTTGGTGTCCCAGCAAAATTTATACGACTACGTATATGATGTAAATGTAAAGGATGCAGAGTAGTAGTATCAGCTCTATAAAAATTGAGAGCATCTTCCCTAAGCTGTTTGATACCAAACCAGATTTCAGCCAGGGAAACTCATTCCTTGTTGAGTGATATTTTCAATATTTTACAAAGTTGTGAGAATGCTTGCGAATGTCAATGGAATTAATCTTGTTGGTCCGATCAGTCATACCACAAGGTGGTTTTTATAAATTACCACTGTTTAGCGGTAATTGCAAATACTTCGAAGTATAGAATTCAGTAGTTTAAGAAACATATATAAGTTGATAAAGTATTATCACGAACCCAAATTCAGTTCAAATTATATTTGAAAGAAAATCCATCTCAAAAACTATATAAAGGGATTCTTTATTTCAATATTTCTACTGGTTCAGAAAATACAGCAGCAGTTGGCTGGCAAGGTTATGGCGTCTGTGTTTTGGGATGCGCATGGAATAATATTATATTCATCGACTATCTCCAGAAAGGGAAGACCATCAACAGCGACTATTATATAGCGTTATTGGAGCGTTTGAAAGACGAAATCGCAAAGAAACGGCCTCATATGGTGAAGAAAACAGTTTTGTTCCAAGACAACGCACCGTGTCACAAGTCGATGAAAACGATGGCAAAATTGAACGAATTGAGCTACGAATTGCTGCCGCACCCACCGTATTCTCCAGATGTGGCCCCCAGCGACTACTGGCTCTTCGCAGACCTCAAAAAGATGCTCCGTGGTAAGAGATTTGGCTCAAATGATGAAATAATCGCCGAAACTAACGTCTAGGCAAAGAAAAATCGTTTTACAAAGGCGGTATCGAAAGATTGCAAAAGCGTTGGAATGATTGTATCTCCCTAAAAGGGGACCATGTTGATGAATAAAAACGAATTTTGGCAAAAAATATGTTTTAATTAGTTAGTCACAGACATTATTGAACGAAGTGTTATATGTATGTAAATGAAAAGTACGCTCTTAAATTTAATTTACTTAGACAACTTAATAGTTCTCATTTTAAATTTACCTAATTTCTTATGCAATATCCTTTCTTAATAAACACGGTATGAAAATAAATAAAAATAGCAACAAAGAAGAATAATCAAAAGCGTATTAAATGCTAAAATCGTTTTAAATGAATAATAACATTATTTACATATGTATGTATATTATAGTGGTGACTAAAATATATACATATGTATATAAAAAAAATTGGAAATTATTACAAAAAAACTTGATAAAAAGGGAATATAATATAATTTGTATCTTAAAATTCAAACTGGCATATTAATTAACTATTCGATCCGATCGCTCACAAAAATATTGCCAATTTTAACCGGATAACCTGTAGACGTGTTTGGGAGTTCGTGTACATATGTATGTCAAATTGTTTCGTTATTATTTTAAGTTAACTATTTTCTTTATTGACTAATTATTTTTTAAAAAAGTTTGTGTTATGAGTAAAATTTGCAAACTATCATTTTTATTACAGAGATTCGTTTTTATTTCTTTCGCAGTTTGTATATTTTCTTGGGATAGCTCAAATTCATTTGGAAATAATTAGTCGGTTCAGTGGTAATTCATTTCCAATACAATGTGAATTTCTTATAAAAGCTAGTAGTTGGTAAATTCATAAAGTACTTTATGTGCAGCTGCAATCATAAAATGTTCGCGCAGTATTTATTTCGCTTTTGTTTAGTTTCAGTTTTAGTAAGTAAAGAAAAGTCATCTCTTACGGGTATAAACAATTCTTAAAGATCCTATATTTTTCATACTAGATAATTTTAATGTTTTGCCAGTTGACTGCACTTTCAAAAACTTGTGAAAATAATTCAAATACTGATTTCAAATACTGAAATATATATTTTAAAGCATGTGTTCAATGTGATATAAGTGTAAGAGTGATTTAAATTGAAAGTTTAAACGATGGAAATTAAAATTTAAGTATAAATAATTTGCAGGACTTTCGACAATAATAACATTTTTTCAAAAAAACGTGCTTGTAGAAGATGTAAAATGTATTAATTGCCAGTCGCAATATCACACTAAGTTTGCGTGTTAATGAACTTTTAATTGGTTTGCTAACCCGTTTACCGTAGACTAAACTCCAATAAGCGAAAGTACGGTGCAAAATAATAGCGTGTTAAAAACAGTTACAATAGGAGCTAAAATATACATATTTAACAAAAGTGTATTGACCTTAACTGCCTGATTAATGTGTACATATGAATGTACAAATATTTAGCGATTCATTAAAAGCATTAAAAAAATATAATATAAACGAGAATATTTTGTACAATGTTGGCTATTATCAATGTTATTGATATGTTATTGATATTTATAGAATATTTTTTTTATTTTTCTACCTATTAATTCTATATAGTAAAAGAATACAGAACCTAATAAGGTTTGTTAATTAGTTAGGTTTGTTTCGTTTGGGGTTTAATTAATTGTTTAAGACAATAAAAACAACACCAACGGTATTTGATCATTCATCATTTATTGTGAGCTTAAAATATACAAAATATAAACAATTGCAAAAATTTTAGTTGCATCAAAACTGATTGTTGTATAAACGAAATTTGCATGTTTGTTCTTGAATCAAATTTTCTTTTCTCCAAAATGGCTTCTATATTTGACTGAATTAGATTAGAGTTTTTACTAAACAATGCAATTTGTTCATATTTTATATACATTCTCAACAATAAAACTTACTCGGCATTTTTTAAATCCATTTGAGTTCCATTTGAATCAACAGTTAAATCAAGTTAACTGGCTTAGTTATAACTGATTAAAGTAAACCCTACACTATATATTCCTTTTAAGTTTGAACTTCATTTTTTATTAGTTCTTTTTTGTTAAATCTAAATCAATAACACAATAAATTAGTTTTGTTAAAAATTTTTGAACGTACGATAATAAATCTAATTTTTGAATTAAGTGAATATTTTGGGGTAACCACTCGTCTGATTTGAATATTGCCAAATATCCATCATAAGTGATTTTTCCAACTATGTACATATACATATATTAGTTTTAGAATATAATGGCATTTTCCATTGGTAAGTCTGGGTAATTTTTTCAATCGAGATGCACTTAAAATTTACTTTTAATGCAATTTTCATTCTCAATTGACAATTCTAGGGCAGAATGTATAACACTTCAAATATTTTGCCAGAGTAGTCAGAGTAGACTACCCTGAAAATAACAGTTATTTCATGTTATTATTTAATTCATTTGATTCGATATATGTATGTATATATGAAAAATAATAATGTCTACCAATTCAATTGCATTAATTTTAGATTACTCTCAAAATAATCGATTGGACAACATAATTTGACAAATCGAGAATAAATCAAGATTGAATCCAGATTTGCCAATTGAAAACGCCATAAAAACTGATTTCACTCACTTAAATTGTAATATAACGCAAAGCGAAAATAAAAGAAATTTTAAACGACTCTGTGTATTATTTTACAATTTAGCTACGATAAAAAAAATATCTGATCCAAGAAGTCTATTCCTGTGCAAACTAAAGTACCTATATGAGTCATTCTTTTACAAATCGGACACCTTTTTGAACTCATGATCTCCGATTTGGCTGACATTTTTTTTTATGAGCTCCTTTCATGAAATAAGAAGATCCGTATCTCGGGAAAAAAATTTGTAATTTTTTTTTCTAGGAGATTTGGGCTCATGGGGTTTTGAGAATTGGCATTGTACATACATTTTCAAATGGTTATACCTTCTGCTCAAAAAGTACTCGGACTTTGTAAATAAAACACACAAATTTAAATTTTATTCCAAATTTATTTTATCTCCTTCAAAATATGCTTCTTCTGAAACGATACACATATGCCAACGCTTAACCTAATCTTCCATACACTTTTCGTAGGCCCGTGAAGGTTTGGCTTTTAGTTCTTTCAGCGAATTCTCTTTTACCGATTTAATCAACACAAAACATAAATTTTTACGATATGTCAAGAAAGGGTGTACCAATATAACACCCTTTTAAAAAGGTAATAGACCTTTTTTGAAAAGGTCTATTACATAAGGAGTAGTTAACAAACAACAAAATCCGGATACTTTTTGAGCAGAAGGTATCGCAAGTTCTATAAAAGGTAGGAACTTGAAATTTGCTGCGTGTTAAAGATAATTAATTGAACCTTTAAGAAATTGTTTACACAATTAAATTTGTATATACAGTCAAGCTTCCATAACTCGAAGTCCAATTTTGCAAAGAAAAGGTTCGACTTTTGCAGACTTCGAGTTAGAGAATTTTTTTTATTTCTTTTTATTTTTGAAAGAAACTAAAATTACATTTTAAGATATTTATTTATTTGCAATCAAATAAAACACAGAAGTTATAGTAAGGTAAAATATTCAGAAATTAGGGTTTGGGACTTTAATTTTTTTCTTATTTTCAATAAAAATAGATTCCACTTTATTCATACTCTTATGGTGATCA
Organism: Teleopsis dalmanni; assembly: GCF_002237135.1. Classification (NCBI taxonomy): domain Eukaryota; kingdom Metazoa; phylum Arthropoda; class Insecta; order Diptera; family Diopsidae; genus Teleopsis; species Teleopsis dalmanni. Next base: position 133,128,172 of record NC_051846.1, on the reverse strand, counting down.
TCAGTTGTACTGTCATTCGTTTGCAAATATAAATTCACAATATTGAATGAATCTTGTACTTCGTTCTTAGAAGACTAATGAACAATCACCTCCACAAAACCCCCATCATCACTTTCTGTTGCACATAAAATTGAATCCAGTAATTTAGAGCTATAGTGTCAATAATATCGTCATCTGTAGAAAAACTTGATATACAAATTTCATTGTCAAGCTCAATATAATCGTTAAGAGTAGCATTGGAATTTATTTTATTTAGTTTAAACCACGTTGCAAAAGACTGGCATTTGCACAAAGAAGCAACATAAAAAAGAAAAAAATAAACATTTGGTTCGGAAAAAGGGATCTCCCCTAACAGCAAAATGAATTTATACATAAAACAAAAATTCAACTTATAGAATGCAGTTTCCTATGGGCACGGAACAAATTTTTTGTTCGAGTTATAGAGAAATTCGAGTTATAGAAGTTCGAGTTATGGAAGTTTGACTGTATTTAAGTACTAATATTAACCGTTAAATTTCAAAAAAAAATTTTCTCAAAACACATTCCCAGAATTTTTATTTTTTATATATTATTTAGATTTAGTTTTAAATTTTACTGCGTAATAAAAATTTTGCAGATGGCTTTATTTTTATTTATCTAATTTTTTCTCCCGCAAAATACATTAAGCACATGCGTACTAAATTTCCATTGAATCAATTTTCAAAGAATATGCTACAAATATTCTTATATAATATTTTTGATTTCGATTAGTAATAAAATTCTAGATAAAACCCAAAAATTTCAGGACGAATTTGTCCTTAAAAGTACTTTTAAAAATTAATTTATCCTTTACATCACACCAAACACACACATGATTTATCAGCAAAAAACATTAAAAAGGAATATGTCACAAAAATTTTTCATTTTTGCTTTTTAATCAGATTAATCAATAAATTCTACTTAAAAAATTTATATTTCCATTGTGGTATTGTTTTTAGAAGTAATTAAAAAAAATTAATTTATCAGGCGTCCTTCAGGTTACTCATACGCACCATATTACCATTAAATGAATTTTCAAAGTAAAACCACACAAAAATGATTACTTTTTATTACTGAATTGAGTTTATCATTAAATTCTATATGATAAATATAGAATAGGCCTTGGGTGTGATTAGATGAGAACCCCAATACGTATGCTTTGCATTGAAGTCACCGCCCATGATAAAGCGGTGTTTGTACATTTCAATAAAGTGTTTCTACTGCTCTTTTTAATTTTGTGCCTTGGCGGGCTGTATAAAGTAAATTGTAATTTATATTTCAGATCAAGCGTAATGGTTATCGCCTGAATTTCTTCTCTTGAGATTATTTTGGATACGTAATACTTAAAAAATTTTCGAACTAAGATTCCACTTCCTCCTCGAGCACAATTACTGGGATGTACTACGTGATGAAACTCGTAGCTTTTAAATTTAAGGTATGAATGATGTGTGAAATACGTTTCAGTAATAAGGCAGACATCTATCTGGTTGTTAAAACAAGTTCTAAAATGTTTGATTAAACCATTAGAGTTACAAAGCATTATTTTTAGTAAACTTGATATTATTAATGTGGTTTTACCCACCGATTGCCTTCATATAATATACAAGAACAATTTTACAACGTATTTATTTAATAGAAATTCTTTATTAAATATATTTTTACAAACTATTTTTTACACCGTTCGCACACACAACATACTCTGCGCACTGCACTTTTACTACTACTGTTCATTCTGTCCTTCGTTCGTTGTTTCATTTTCTGTCAGTGTTACCCTTTGCCGTCTTTATGTCAGTGTTGCCCTGACAAAGGGTTGTCTGTCGTTATTATGTCTGGGCACCATTCCTACATTCGGCCATCCTGGTTAGCGGGCGGCCTCGAACGCTGAGTGCCATCGTTTCATGAATTCTGCGACAGTGTTTGTTTGATTTGGCCCTTCGAAATTACCAATTTTCTCTACTGCATACCTGCCATGTCTGCAAACTTTGGATATCTTGTAAGGTCCTAAGAATTTGGGTTTCAGTTTTAGACCAGGACCATATTGTGTTCGTTTGATAGCTACAATATCGCCAATAGCATACACATCTTCGAGTTTCCTTCTTTTATCAAAACATTTTTTATTTTCCGTTTGAATACGTTCGATATTTTTTCGCGCTTCATTTCGTATATTTGCTCGTTCATTTTCAAACATAGAAATTTCTTCATTTGCCAGTAGTTCTTTTAAGTCAAAATCATGTTTTGTTTTCATATCCACCCCCGTTAATAACTTGAAAGGTGTATTATTCGTACTTCTAGAAACTGAATTGTTTAAGGTCTGCATCACTTGATCAACATGTTTGTACCATATTTTCGGATTTTGATGACATAGTTTTGTTAACATTGGAATTACTGTTCGATGGATTCTTTCCACTTGGCCATTACCTCGTGGCACACCGGTTGCGATTTGTAAGTGCTGTATGTTTTCTTCTTTGCAAAATTCTTCGAATGTCTTAGCCGTAAACGCAGTTCCTCTGTCAGTGATTATTCGTTCCGGATTACCGAACACTGCTGCTTGCTTGCGTAACTTATCTACAACCTCGTTTGCTCCCGTGCTTTTTGTGGGATACAGCCAAACAAATTTTGAGAAGGCGTCAACGATTACTAAAATATGATTATACATCTTTTGCGTTGCTTCCATCGGGCCTACATGATCGATATGATATGTACTTAATGGTTTATCAGATTTATCAATAGGATTGAGGAAACCTTCTTTTTTATTCACTAAAACAATAGGTGAAGCATACATTGAATTGCTTGTTTGTATGATCCCTTGCTCCAACCAACTTTGAGTTTGTTGTTCTACTACCTTCTGATCTGCAATTGAAATACGTCTTGGTCTTTGAAAAACTGGTACTTCGTCCTTTAGTATTAATTTCATTTCAATAGGACTTTTAGTTGATTTTTCAGGCTTATAACTTTTAATAATTTCTACTATCTGCTTTTTATATTCATTGTTTATGCCGGTTAAATCATATTCACAATTATTGTCAAACAATTCCGAAGCTGTTGCAAATATGCATTTAAATTCTTCAATATCGTCCCGATTCATATTGTGCGACTGCTTTAAGTTAGCATCTTCTTTTGGTATTTCAATTATTTTATGTTCTTCATTTATTTTTCTGTTGCAGTTTTTTGTATCTATAAACTTAACTCCGTTACCGCTTACGACCATATCAACTTGCTCCAATATGTCGTTTCCGATAATTATTGGATATAAAATGTCAGAATTATTTGTTATGTGGAAGTCAAGATTTATATTAATTGAGTCAATAATTACGACCGTAGAAAAATAACCTTGTGTTACAATTTCTTTTTGTCCTATACCGATAAATTTTTTAGTATCAGCTTTTAAATTCACGTTTCCCATTTTAAATAATTGGTTATATCGAATTGCACTAATGTCACTCCCTGTATCAATAAGCGCTGACATTTGATTACCGTTTATCATAATGTCTTTAAAGAGACGATTATTTTTCGGCATAATTTCCGACAACGCGTGAAAATTTTTTGTTTCCGAGTTTTTAGCACATTGAAATGATTTATGTCCAGCCTCATTACACTTATAACACTTGATCATCATTTTATTATAATTTTTATTATCTTGCGTATTTATCTTATCCATAGTCTTCTCGTTCTGTACATGTTTGTTTTTGCTATAATTTATCGTTGCATCCTTCATAGATTTGTACGCTTCCATTTTGATCTTCAAATCTTCAATATTTACTGCTTGGTATAAAACAGATTTGTTTAATGACGAGTCTGGAATACCTTGAATGAAATATTTTATGATGCTCGCATCATCTAAATTAATTGGACTTGCTATTTCTATTAAGCTGTACAAGTATCGCCGAAGTGATTCGTTTGGCTTCTGACGTCGAGAGTTTAATTTACTATGTATATCAGCAGCGCAAATGGATTCTCCAAATTCTACCATTAATGCTTCCTTCAATTCATTGTAGCTAGTAATTCCTCTCTGACTTCTTACAAAAATTTTTGCTGCACCTCTGAGCAGTTGCTTTGCATATATAAATTTTTGTAACTCATTCCATTCGACCACTGTAGCACAATTTTCAAACTCTTCTATCCACCTGTCGATATTTGGAGCGCTTTCCCCATTAAAGTGAGATATAGCGTCATCCACGTCTTTAAGCGAAAAGGTTGTTTTTACTGCAATCTTTGTGTCATTTAAAATGTGCAACCTCTCTGTGTCGGCATCTAATTTCGCGTCCTCGTCTTCGAGACCGAAGTGAGACAGCAATCTATTTTGTAGGACCATTTTAGCTCCGTCCGTTGGAAGTTTTAATTCTTTAAGTTTATTTTTAAGGCCATCAGCCGTCAATTTTAAAATTTCACTTTTTCCCATATTTATTTTAATACACTAATACCAATATGTGTATATATGTGAGCAACAGCGTCTGCTTTGCTATATTAATTTTGTCGCTTTTGTTTCTTTATACACAGCTGCTGCGCTGCTACTGCACGATCATAAGCGTCGTTTCTCTTTAAACTGTAATTGTTTTTACTAATATTTTTCGGTTTTGTTTTATAAATATGTTATTTTCTGAACTCGCTATTGTTAATGCGATAGGAGACAGATTTTTTTACTTTTTTACTTTATCTAAAACTTCATTTACTAACTACAACTTTTTGTTAGTCTTCTTTGTTTTCCAGTTTTTTCTTCAACCACGTGTTTTTTTTAGGCTGAATTTGAGCAACGTGCTTTTACTTATGTAATTTTTTTAGGTTGAGCCCCCAGAAATGTGGTTTTACCCACCGATTGCCTTCATATAATATACAAGAACAATTTTACAACGTATTTATTTAATAGAAATTCTTTATTAAATATATTTTTACAAACTATTTTTTACACCGTTCGCACACACAACATACTCTGCGCACTGCACTTTTACTACTACTGTTCATTCTGTCCTTCGTTCGTTGTTTCATTTTCTGTCAGTGTTACCCTTTGCCGTCTTTACGTCAGTGTTGCCCTGACAAAGGGTTGTCTGTCGTTATTATGTCTGGGCACCATTCCTACATTAATTAAGTTATCTTTTTTTGTTCCAACTTAGCAAGCCTCTTATCTAACATTTTATAGCAGCTTTCTTGTAGAGTAAATTTATCTAATATTTGGTTAAGAATTTTGTGATTTTCATCAGGCTGGGGGTTGAAGCACACCATTTCAGCGAACGTTGGATTGCTTTTGTCAGGAGATTTTAAGTTTTTGTTTATCACGTCAGATGGTTCATTTTTATGTTGATTTTTGGCCATCGCTTTATTTCGCTGAAATGTTATTTCTTTGCTTTTGGAGCTCCTTAGTCACTACACAACCTCTGTAATTAGCCCGATGTTCTTCTCCGCAGTTTCAGCATTTATGTTGTTGCTGATTAGGCTTTTTGCATTCTATTTTTTTATGGTTGCCGACACATTTAACACATCGTACTATTTTGTCACAATAGTTTTTAGGTTTTACATTGTGGTATTTGCCTCGAGCGCTTTATTGTTTCTATTTTACAATAAGAAATGCGTAAGTACAAATATTATAAGATAATATAATAATAAATTAACATTATCACAGCCTCCATGAGTTTTCTAGTTAGTCATTTTTGGTGGCAAATTGAAAGTGAGCATATCTAAATTTTTTCTATGATGATTATAATCATCATAGTTGATACTTGAAAGAAAACTTGTTTAAGCAACGTTATTAATTACTCGTGATTAAAAAGTTTTTTTTTGTTCTTCTTTTTTTTATTTATTGAATCACTTAAAAAGTCTAACAATAACTATTTCAATTTTTCATACTAAAACATTCATTCAAAGTTTATGTCACTACCTAAACTTTCTTTGTTTAAAACGTAAAAATGCTTAATTTTGAATTTTTAAAGTTTTTAACTTAATGTGGTAATACATTTCAGATGCATTAAAGACGGGATATATTTCTTGTTCTGGTAAGATATTGAGCGAGTACCATTACTTTAGTGTGATATTTCTGCCGTAGAAGGGCTAATTCATCTTTGACTAGAGGCACTTGAAGGTCCATATGTATGATAGAGTTTCTGAGGAACGAAGTATTTTTGACTGAATGCGCTGTATAATATCGATGTTTGTCCCACTGGCTTCACCCCAGAGTTGGGCCCCGTAAGTCGATATGGGTTTAGTCACAGTTTTATATAACAGGACTTTATGAACAAGTTGTAATCTTAAATTTTTATTGAGTAGCCAATTCAACTTAAGGAACAATAATTTTATTTGTTATTTTTTTGTGACTCCATGTCAATCGTCGGTCTAAATGAATAGCAAGATATGTAACGCTTTGGGATGCTGGTATAACGACCTTATTGAGTGTTATGGCTGGACAAGCATCATTTCTAAGTATAAAGGTTGTATGTGTGCTTTTTAGCTCATTTACTTGTATGCGCCATTTGGAGCCTGTAGTTCCTGGGAAGCGGTAAAATAATTTTTATGAACGCTGAGAATAGCATTATCATCTGCAAACATGGATGTTGTAATTTTTTGATTAGTCGGCAAATCCGACGAAAATATAAGGTATAAGACTGGTCTAAGAACGCTGCCCTTCGGTACTCCAGCATACATATCAATCTCATCTGTGGTTGTATCCTTGAATTTTACCTTGTATTTAGGTGTAGTTAGGTATAAAATCTATAGTTTATAAAAAGGATTTGGTAAAATTTGTCCTATCTTAAAGATTAGACCTTCGTGCCATACTTTGTCAAAGGCCTGTGGAATGTCGAGAAATAGGGCTGAGCACTATTTTCCTTCTCCAAATGCTTTTCCAATTTTGTTTGCCACTCGGTCAACTTACTCAATTGTGCTGTGTTTATGTCGGTAACCAAATGGGTGTGTTGGAATGATGTTATTTTCTTCAATGAACGGCAGAAGCTTTGTTCACAATAATTTTTCAAATAGCTTAGAAAGGGTTGGCAGTAAGCTAATTGGTCTGTAGGAGGTTATTTGCTAGGTTTGCCATGTTTTGGGATCATTGAGATTTGAGACGTTTTCCAAGCGAAAGGAAAATATCTGACTCTAAACATTGCGTTGCATAAAAAATAAAACATTCTTGTAGCAATATCCGGAAGCTGAGATATCATTTTATTGATTATATGATCATGACCAGCAGCCTGGCCAATAGTTTTCTTGACATCATTAGGACTGACTTTTATTGGATTCGGAACACTTTCCGCATTTCTAATGCTGGCATTAATTTCTAAATGACCCGTAGGTAAGTTGGGTATAAAAACCTTTTGCAGGTATTCAGCAAAAGCTAGAGCTGTTTCTTCGTTACTCCTTGCCCATTTTCCGTTTCCTAGCCTTAGGGGTGATTCAGTTTCCTTTAGGCCTTTTAACCGCTTAGTGGTTTTAAATAATGACAGTTTATCTTTTCCGGAAGGGGAGAGGTTTTCCGTAAATTTCTGTATATTTTCGTCCAGTTCTTTATCTAAAGTTTCTATTAATAGCTTAGCTGCTTGCTAAAATATTTGCTTTGCGGATGGATATCTAGTTCGTTGCCATTCTCTTCGTAGACGGCATTTTTCTTTTAAAAGCTTTTCAATTAGAGCGGATGTCCTTTTTGGAGGCTTTGGGTCGGTGTCATGCATGTTAGGTGTTGCGCGTACTGCAGCTGCGGTTATAACAGTCGTAAGATCATACAAGGCTAAGTCTATATCTGCTTAATTTCTGAGCTTGGGCTTTAGGTTTATTTGACTGCTAATGTATTTTCGGAATTTAATTCTGTTAGTTTGTTTGGAGGTAAGCTTAAATGATTTCCTGTAGCAGAATGCTTTATTTGACAGGACAGTTACCAGGACAGGCGAGTGATCAGAAGACAATTCTCAACAATTTTGAGAATTTCTAAAGTTTCGGTCTATGCCTCTGACAACACCAAAATCAATTAGATCAGGAATTTTACATGAGTCTGGGGTCCAATATGTGGGTTGGCCTGAAGAGGTAAAATCAAGGTTCAATTGGCGATTTGATAGCGCTAAGTAAAGGTTTTTGCCTTTAGGATTAATAAGCTGTGAGCCCCAGTGACTGTGTTTAGCATTATAATTGCCAGCAGCTATAAACTTTTTGCCAAGTGTTTTAAAAAATTTGATAAATTGCTTGTGAGTTATATTAAGCCTGGGTGGACAGTAAATTTTTTTTTTTTTTTTTTTTTTTAAACATACATTTTTTTATTGCATCTTCTCTTAAAATAAGACTAACAATAAGTTGTAAAATCTTATAACTAATTACATAATGTTACAAATTTTTATTTTAATTATACATTGTATAAAATAAAATAAAATAAGTAAACCTTATATCACGAACCTCACTTAGATTAATGGGTTAAATTTCATTAAAGTGAATGTTAGGTGGTTTCTTAAGAAAGTGGTTCAACTTTAACAGATTACTAAAAAGAAAGGTGCGGTTTTTACTTCAAGCTGTTGAATATTAATTAACGGATGGACGGTCAGCTCTTTTTAGACGGGAAGTAATGGATAGAAGTGCGAGATTTCTTGCTAAGGGATTAACATGCTCTGTCAGCCTTTTATTATATTTTTTTTTATATTGTCAAATTCAGCTTTAACTAGGGGAATTTGTAGATCTCGGTGTATACTTTCATTCCTAATATACCATGGGGCACCAGTGATAATTCTTAGTATTTTTGACTGAGCTCTTTGTATAATTTCAATCTTTGATGCACTAGCATTGCCAAATAGCTGGATACCATAAGTCTATATTGGTTTTATAATGCTGTCATACAAGAGTACTTTATACTCTAGGCACAGGAAAGATCTGCTATTAATGAGCCAATGCAACTTAGAGGCTTGAAGCTTCATCTGAATTTTTTTGGCTTCAATATGTTTGCACCAAGTTAGTCGTCTGTCTAGGTGGATACCTAAGTACGTTATATTATCTGCTTGTGGTATGGGAATGTTGTTTAGTAAAATTGTTGGAGATGTACTCCGATTTAAGGTAAAAATGACGTGTCTACATTTTAGTTCGTTAATTTTAATTCGCCATTTTGACAACCATTTCTCCACCCGATATAAGTGAGATTGAAGTTGGTTTGAAGCTAGCACAGCGTTTCTGTTTCGGCATAAAATTGCCGTATCATCGGCAAACGTTGTGGTGATAACTGAACTACTTATCGGGATATCAGATGTGTAAAGTACATACAATATAGGGCCAAGAACACTTCCTTGTGGAACGCCAGCTTCTATTGGGAAATTATTAGAAGTATATGATTTGCATTTCACTTTAAAGCTTCTATTATGCAGATACGATTCTAGAACTGAGTGGACATTTGCAGGTAATGAATAGCGTATCTTATATATGAGTCCATTATGCCATACTTTATCAAATGCTTGTTTAACATCAAGGAATACCGCTGAACAATATTCTCTGAGCTCAAATGCGTGTCTTATTTCATTCGTTATACGATTCACTTGCTCAATAGTTCCATGTTTTTCCCTAAAACCAAACTGGTGGGACGGTATTAAGTTTTGAACGTCAAGGAACGGTTTTAGCATGGTTTTAGAAAGGCATGGCAGTAAGCTTATTGGCCTGTATGAACAGGCAAGCGTGGGGTCTTTACCTGATTTATGAATTATAATAATCATGGATGTTTTCCACTCTGTTGGATAAAAGCCAAATTTAATTATGGCATTAAAAAGTCTTGTGATAAAATTTATGGCCAAAAGGGGTAAGTTTTTTATCATGATGGGTGAGATATTATCATATCCCGGTGCTTTTTTGCAATCTAACTTATTTGTGATTATTTGAACAAGATCATTGGCCGTGATATTCATGTCAATAGATGGTGCTGGTGGATCTTGAGTGGGAAAGTCATATTGTCCTGCTGCAGGATTTGGTTGGAACACCTCTTTTAGGTAATCAGCAAAAACGTTAGATTTTTCTTCATCACTTCGCGCCCAGTTTCCAAGAGAGTTTCATATTGGAGAATTGGAGTCTATGGGAGGATTTATACCTTTGCTAGCATTCCACAAAGATGAATGGTTTTTGCCATTTGGACATAGGTTTTGAATATAATTATATTGTCTGACTTTGTCTTCCTTGCTTAATGCAGATCTAAGTCTTCTTTGGGCTTCCTTAAATAAGTTTTGCGCTAAAGGGGACCTAGATTTTTGCCATTCACGCCTTAATCTACGTTTTTGTAAAACTAAATTCTCTATGTCACTATTTGTAAGAACTCTATTGAATCTGTAAATTTTATTGCCTTTAGGGGTGGAGTTTTCTGCTGCTGAAATCAGAATTGAGTTTAAAACCGAGGTTGCGTCCTCAATATGAGACTTACACTTTATCTTGTAATTTGTGTGTATGTGTGAGTTAATATACTTTTTATATTTGAGCCAGTTTGTTTTAGGACTTGTAAGGCTATAGGAACAGTCTCGTAACTGAGGACCATCACGTAAGCAAAATGTAACTGGAGAATGGTCAGAAGACAAATCGCAGCTAGTGTATGTTGAGATAAAATTTTTGCTTATGCCTTTGGATACGGCGAAGTCTATTAGGTCTGGTATTTTATTGTTATCAGCAGGCCAATATGTTGGCTGCCCAGGAGAGATTACGTCTAGTGAATTTTTTCTATTTACAATTGAATTGCAGAGCTGTTTTCCTTTTGGATTACAGAGTCGTGAACCCCAATACGTGTGCTTGGCGTTGTGGTCTCCCGCCGCAAGAAATCTTTCACCTAGAGTTAAAAAGTAATCCGTAAATTGGGTCTCAGTAATGTTGAAGCGAGGAGGGCAGTAAACTGCCGATAAAGTTAAATTTTTTCCTGTGTGCTTAAGGTGTATTGATGTGGCTTGCATATAATTATGAGCATATGTACCTAGAAAATAGTGTTTTAGACACCTTCGTATCAAAATACCTGTACCACCATGTGCTTTGTCATCTGGGTGATTGGTTTTATAGAATAAATAACCAGGAATAGAAAAGAAATTTTTGTTAGTTAGATGTGTTTCTGAGCAAAGCTTTACATCCACACTTTCTCGGGACATGAAATTTGTGAGTTCAAGTTTAAGTTGGCTTAAGCCGTTTGCATTCCATGTACAAGTTTTTAAAGTACTCATTATTTAGATAAAAACATTTGCATTAATTGGCTTTGCATTTTAACTATCTCGTTAAGAGTAGTTTGCATGATTGACATGAACTGAGTTAAGCTCTGAGTGAGTGGAGATCATTATTTCCAAACTATTACTTTGAACTGGAGGGGCTTGTTGCTTGTCAGATTTAACGACATTAGCATATGAAACACCTGGTGTAACAGGCTTAGAAGTTAAAGGTTGAGGTACTTCAACTAATTTAATGGTGTTGCTTCTTGTAGAATTACGCAACGCTTCTTTCTGCAGAGCTAACCTGTGCTTTAGTTCTTTATAAATAGGACAGCCTCTGTAGTTTGCAGTGTGATTTCCACTGCAGTTGCTACATTTTTTGGAGTTGGTATCCTTTAATGCTTTTTTATCGCATTCGGAACTATGGTGAAGCTCGCCACAAGCTACGCACACTGTACGAAGAGTGCAATATGACTTAGTATGGCCATACTCTTGGCAGTTTGTGCATTGCACCGAACCATTTCTTTTGTGGGGCTCCTCAACGCTAATTCTGCGGTGAAGTAAATACTGTAGGTTGTAGATGGGATGGCTCTCATTTTTTTTAAGCTTAGAAACTTCCGGGTGAAGTTCAACTTTAAACATAGGTTGTGGGATTTTATCTTTGTTAACAATATTTATTACTGCTCTAGCGCTAAAGCCTTTTTCGCTTAGGACATTTGTTATCTCAATGGGTTCTACATCTGATTCGATACCTTTAATTACGATAACAAGGCCCTTACTACTCTTTAGTTGGTATGTGTAGTAATTTTTTTTGCTGTCTTCGAAATATTTGGTTATGACTCTAAAATTGTTTTCAGTGTCGATTTGGATTTTGGTTTCGTGTATATTGCCCCTAGTTATAGGAACAATATGAAAAGTATTGTTTCCAATCAGACTTGCAAGGATTGTAACGAGGTTATTTGAGCTGCGTTCACGCAAGTAGATTGGAGGCGGTTTAAAATTTTTGTTAATAGGCTGATTAGCTTCTTCTGTAGTTTCAGCTAATTCAGCAAATCTATTGCCAGAAAGAATGTTTGTAGTTGCACTATCTTTGATAGTTTTAGTTATTTTAGCACCTTTTGAATTGCTTTTTTGAGGACTAAGTTTACGTTTCATATTTACATAGCTTTCCATGCCTGTTTGGACCGTTTATTTTATTTTTTGGACTCGCTAAGTCGAAAATGCAAGCGAAGTTGCTGAAGGTGCAATGTTTGACAAGCTTTTGTCAGTTTGTGTAGTTTTCAGAGGCAACGTATTCGATGCGTCTATTACCAAATAAGCATTACGTTTACTTGGAATGCTTATCGTATGTCTTCTTTCTAGATTTTGATTGCTCATTTGCATACGTGGTTATATATGCAAATAGCAGGTGTGCTATAAGATTTACTTAATTTAACTACTATTAATATTAATTGATATTAAGTTAAATTAACTATATAAATATAAGTAAAATTAAATTAAATTAATATAAAGAAGAAAATAATAAAAATAAAAATGAAGATGTAAAAATAAAATGAAAATGTGTAAAATATTATACTTTATATTCTAATAATTAAACATATAAATAAAAACAAAAAGAGAGAAAAAAGAATAATAATTATACTAAGAATAATAATAATAATAATAATAATAAAAAATAATAATAATTAATAAAATAAATATCTTTAAATTCCAAAATCCACTGTTAGCACGTATGTTGGTTTTGATGTTGTGTTGTGATGAATTGCGGGCTTCCAATTACAGCTTTTGTGGAACACGTTTGTAATAAT